>NC_067154.1:6306559-6606559 GCF_903995435.1 Acomys russatus | reverse complement strand
ATACTTGGTGCTCCATCTTCATCACAGAATGCAGTCCCAGCAACAGTATTAAGAGATTTGGAGCAGGTAAAGATGCTTGCACCAAGACTCATGACCTTAGTTTGATCCCCGGGACACTCATGATGGAGAGAAATGATAGTTGAAAACTGTCCTCTAACCTCCATATGTGTGCTTCGTGTGTGTGTGTGTGTGTGTGTGTATGTGTGCGCGCGCGCGTGCGCACGCTCTCTCTCCTCTCCCTCTAAATAAATGGAATTTAAAGATAGACTGTGGGTGGCCTGACCCTTCTCTTCTTAAGATGGCCTAACATTTAAATCTTCCTTGAGTGCTTCAAATCATGATATATATATAAAATAACTGCAGTAACTACTCCAGGTCAGAGCTCTCTTTATTTTTTAAATAATAAACCTTTAAATAAAAGTTTAGAGCTTCATAATTCAGAAGCTTTATGCTATCTACTTTTTATTTGGAGCATATATAATCCATACATACAAAGTGACCAATTCACCTCAAGACACAGGAAAATAAACTTTAAACTCTCTCCTTGAGTTCCTTTGCCCTCTTCCCTGCCCCCACATAGCCTCTTCAAGTCATCTGCTGTGTGGATGGAGCTGGTGATGCTCTCATGGGGGACCATGCCAGCACTGGGGGACACATACTGATCTTCACAACCACATGAGCCAGTGACACCATCACTATCAGCACCATTACCTGAATGCACTCCTGGGCTAACTTGCCCAAAGTCAAAATCGGCCTGCAGCTCTCCACTGTGGGCAGATGGCGACTTTCCATTCACAGATTCTCTTCACCAGACAGACACAAAAGAAGACAAAGGCAGCTGATTCACAGGCAAGCTGCCTGTACAATCATGAATGGATCTGCAACTCTGGGACAGAAACAGGAATTTTCCCAGGGAAGGCAGACATTTTCATTTTGTACAGAGATGAGACTATTTGTCACTTTACCTTCTTTCCCCAGATATCAATCTGTAAAGCTCTTTATGGCTCTGATTGTTGGTTCTGTTTGGTTGGTTTTGAGACAGGGTCCTGGTAGGTAAACCTCAAATTTGTGTCTCTGCCTTTCAAGTGCTGGGACACCACCAGCCTGGTTAGTGATCTACAGTTTTAATTATAATCCATTTTAATTGTGATTATAGTGTAGACCAAACAACAACGAATTGTGCTCCATATAATTATACAAATGCAAAGTATTATTAAATACTTTGTACAAGCCATTTTTAAAAAGCTACTAGAGTGTGGTGACATCTAAGGCAGGCACTAAGTCAGTCACAAAATTTGGAAATAATCCTATTCACAAATAACGAAAGAACCCATGCAATGTTGTGGCATCTCCCCCAGGACATGCAGTTCTGGGTCCCTTCCGCACAGAATCTAGAAGGGCACTGATCCTTGCTGTTTACTTAGGGTAAGGGCCATGGCCAAACACATCTGGTACAATGAGTCAGTCTAATGTGTAAACCAAAGCCTGCAAAAGAAATAACCTAAAATACCCACCTGCACCCAGCTCAGCTCTTCCGAGGCTGCAGATGAGTGAGGGGTGGCTTTAGATGCAGCTGAGGTATTGCTAAGTTCAAAAAGCCAGAATGGAGAGTCTGGTGTCCAGATCCATAAAGAACTGGTAATAACCTAATACAGGGGAGTATCTGTCTCAAAATATTTCCTGCAAACTACCAATTCCACTGTTTTTTAATTAAGTCTACAATTAAAAGTAACTTTTAGCCCACCCTATCTCAAAGAAGATGATGAGCATCAAAGAACCTTCTTATGGAGATGGCCTCAAATGAGGCAAACTAGCCACTGGGCAAAATGTCCTCATTTCAGCCACAGACAGAACTCTGAATAAAAATGGGCAAGTTTGGATGCAAGCATAGACATCAGCCAAACTCTGCCAAAGCAGGGTAAGTAAGTCTTCAATAGTTCCTGCCTCACAAATGTCTGTCAGGTATATTGGGCCAGAAGGCTAAAGATGATGTTCCAATGTTACAGCGAGTTTTGGGTGACTGTTCAGGAAGCAAACTGTCTCTGTTATTTTTTCATTTTGGAAGTTGCTAAACTGCACTTCCCATATATTCAGGTAATTTAAGTTTATTTCTTCTCAAGTCTCTGATGAGGTTGAAGACCAGAAATTTTAGTTTTACAATTAAGCTTGGTTGTTTAGGGGATTAAGATTTTTTTTAGGTCTATATACATGTTTTAAGTTGATAAAAATGAGATATGATAGATTTTGATTTACATTCAGAATTTTAGACTCACCAAGATAGGAAAGATGTTCTCTTCAAGGTTGCAAAACAAATACCCAAAACATTATGAATGTAACATTTATACAATTCCTGATTGTTTCTTGGTTTTTCTTGCTATATGCAGTTTATTTGCAATAACACAAATAAATGTATATGTAAAAAAGAAAAATAATTTTTAAAAAATGAAAAAGGACTTTCAGCATCATTTTGTTTCCAATTTGGGAAAATAGTTTTTTGAATACTGCGTAAGAGAAAATTTGAGGGCAGGTGAGATGGCTCATTTGGTAGGGTGGCTGCCACCAAGTGTGATGACCTAAGTTTGATCCTTGGGATCCACACAATGGAAGGAAAGAACCAAGTCCTGAAAGTTATCATGTGACCTTTGCATATGTCCTGTCACCTCTCCTGAGTTGACCATACAGTACACTGAACACTGTTGGAGTTATAATATCAATGCGAGCCTCCTAACATCTTCAAATGTGTTGTGTCTTTGTATTTTAAGCACTGGGACAAAATCTTTGGAGCCTAAGGCCCTTTGGCCAGGTCCCAGAAATTTTCAGCAAGCCTGACTCCACAATTTAAGGCTGGCTGTGGTTTAGCTACCTTCCTCTGTTGCTGCAATAAAAACAAAACAAAAATGAAACAAACCACTCCAAACAAAAGCAACTTAGGGGAGGAAAGGGCTTATTTATTATTTCAGGGTACAGGTTACAGTTCATCACTGAGGGAAGTCAGGGCAGGAACTTGAAAAAGACACCAAAGTGCATCGCAGCTTGCTAGCTCATTCACAGGCCTATGCTTAATGTAGTTTTTTGTTTGTTTGTTTGTTTGTTTGTTTGTTTGTTTTTTCAAAACACAAGCCAACCTGTGCAAGGAATAGCACCACCCACAGTGGACTGCAATGCTCAGCAGGCATGTCAACTGGCCAGCCTGATTTGGGCAATCCCTCAACTGAGACTCCTTTCTCAGTGGAGTCAAAGGTGTATCAAGTTGATACTTCAAGCTGACTAGGGCACACTGCACGTTCATATATATTTCCAGGACACTTTTGTTTTCAGTTAAATACTCATTCTTCAGAGAAAGTTTAGAGGTCCTTAAACACCCAGGGAGCTTATTATTGAAGAATATGTGAGAATCCCGAGTTCTGCTCACTTAAACTTTATCCTACTCACACTCTTAGAGAAACAGATTTCCTTTTTTACTGTCTTTTGAAACTTACAGGGGGAAAGAACAGCAATATATATGCATATTTTTGTGTATGTGTGTAGGCACGCACTTGCTATGGAGAATGCACATCTGTGCAGAACACACTCTCCAGGAGTAGGTTCTGCCTTTCCACATGGGCCTTGGGTCTAGAACCCAGGTTGTCAGGCTTGGCAGCAGCCCCTTTACCTACTGAGCCACCTCATAGGCCCTTGTGGTGTTCTAAACATTGCTTTAATAGACTTTTAAGATCTTGGAAGTTTCTGGGGGAAAAAAATCTCCACAAATAACACTCTGCACCAAATCAATAGATGTCTAGCTTAATAACTTAAAAGAGGACACACAAGAATTTTATTAAGATGTTCTAGAAGGAATCCCTGGTGCCCAGCAGCACCATCCTGGCTCCTGTGTTTTGCCATGTACCATGGCAACAGCACCATATAGCCCACCACTTCCCATGAACACCAATGCCCAACACTGATCTCTATCCCCACAACTGTGTGGATGGATGTGCCTAACTTGGATCATAGTGACTGGGAAACCCTAACCACCCAGACCAGTGGCTTTACTTACATGGTGCAAGACAATCCCACCACCATCCCTTTGTAAGTCCCGTGTCCTCTTGCTGGGGACCTGAATCATGTTGGCTAATCCAGGTCACCCAGGGAAAGCCCAAAGCTCCCATGTTCTCTCAACCTCACTCACAGTCCCTGAGGTCCTGGCTCTGTTCCAAGTGTGTAGGTCTCTGCCATCTAAGTAGAGAGCACAGGGAGGATGGAAATAGTTCCTCAGCCAAGCGCTCCCTCTGCTCCCTCTCCAGTCTGCTCTGGTAACCCCTGGGGAAGGGGTAATCAGTTCCCCAGGTCAAACCCAGAGGAGAAGAGGAAATTCAACTCCTTTCTCTTTCAGTCTGTCTTCTTTTCAACCAACTATGTGATTGAAAAAACTTGGAATGCATGGTTCTTTGCAAAGAACAGAAAAGCCAGGGCAGGATGGGGCGGTGGGCGCTCGTCACTTCTGGACAGTACTGTCTGGATAGAGTGGCTTTTTTCCTCCTGCCTGACCTAACAGGCCCCTTTTAAAAGATTAAAGACAGCTGCTAGAAAATGCTGCTTGTGTTATTCAGTTGTCCCCAGATATTAGAAAAGCTTTGGAAGTTAGACAGGTTTGATAATATAAATAGGTCCTAACTATTGGAGGCTGCTCAAATTTATGGAGAGAAAAGGAAAATAAAAGATAAAAGAGATCCCAGAGTGGGAAGCTAGGGACAGTAGGGAAGGAAGAGGGACAAAGGTTACCCCATTCTACACAGCGGGACTGCCCAGGCACTGGAGCCCTGGAAGAGGCCAGTGACCTATCTGTCCAAATGAATAACTTTGTTTCTCGCTTGTTTGTGAGCAGCTGCTAGTAAAAGAAGCTGACAAACTGACTTAGGCCCTGGAACTGTTCCTAACTACACCACACTCTGTAGGGGGATCCCAGAAAGTGGATGCATAACACCCAAATAATGCATGAGCAGACACTTCTGGGGCAACCCCATATCCAGTTCTGCATAACTCTAGTCATCAGCCCATCCAGCCTACTGCCAAACAATAACCCAACAGAGCCTCTCCAAGACAGCAGCCATGTTAGGGCCATCAGACTCCACCACCCATGGAGGCCTAGCAGGGTATGATTCTGTAATGTTAAAGAGGATGCCGACAGGGTCCCCTGGTAGCAACCAGTGAGGGGAGATGCCCTGGCCCCTGTAACTCCAGCCAGGACCTCACAGGTCAGCTCATGCAGAGGGGTGCTGGAGATATGCCAACACATGTTGCCTTGGTGAAAGATGGAGTCTGGCAGTTTCAGCTCTTGCCTCAGGCAGGGCCTGGCCCCACCTGCTGCATCCTCTGCTCGGGGCCTAGACCTAACAGATGTCCTGCTACAAGAAGCAGAAGAGCTACTATACACTGATGGGAGCAGTTTCATTCGCAATTCAATCACTTCTGCTGGAGCCTCAATTATAGCCTTGGACAGGACAGAGTGGGCCCAGCCCCTCAGCTGAGGGACTTCAGCACAAAGGGCTGAGCTGGAGTTAACCCAGTGACTTCGCTGGGAACAGGGCGAAGCCAGCACTGTACACAGACATGGCCCATCTCCATGGGGGCCTCTATAGAGAATGAAGGTGCTCCTCGCCATAGACAAAAAGGAAATAAAAAACAGGTCTACTAATAGACCCTACTAGAAAGGTCTACTGTCTACTGCAAAGGGCACCGAAAGGGGAATCCCCAGAGGCTCGAGGGAATAGGGTAGCAGGATTAGCCACACAGAAGGCAGCTCTGGAACCAGTGGGACCTCAACAGATCTTGATTACCCTGCTTAAACCTGAATTGCTCCAGAGCCCAACCTATACAAGAGAGCATGTGGACAAAAAGGGAGGATGCCTAACAGGCAGCAAACGTGTGGTGGTTCTTGCTGGATTTGAGACCCACACTCCCTGCCATTACTGGAAGATGAACTCCACCATGCCACCCATCTGAGGGAAACGGAAACTGCTGACTCAAGTGCAGACATTACTATACATCTGGCTTTTCTCTCTCCTTGTGGTCTGACAATGGTATGGCCACACTGGCAAAGTTTTCCCAAATCTAACAAAGGTTCTAAATGTTGATTAAAAACTACATTGTGCCTAAGTATGTCCTTGAGATTAGCAAAAAAAAAAAAAAAAAAAAAAGCCAAGCTCTCACCCTTTGCCCTAAGGGCCAGGCGTTCCCCATTTTGAGAAGTTCATGAGGCAGCAATGGTTTCATGTAGAAAGCATCTAGAGGCCTTATGCTGACCTGGGAGGGCAGCCTGGGAAAATGACCAGCACTGCGGGCCCCAAGCACAAAACCAACTGTGCTGCACCCATAGGCTCCTCCCCTTGAAGACAAGGAGAATCCACCATCCTAGACTAGACACAGGGAGGCACCGGAACTTGCCGCAAATCTTCAACTTCTTCAACGAGATCACTCCTATTTGACCTGCCTAACTGGACCAGGAAAACCTGCAATCAAAGCAGCTTCACACCAGGCTGGAAAGCCTAACAGTGGCAATCACCACCACATACTGCTCAGTCTCCCCACAGCACATGGAGCACAGCACCATGGTTTTGCTCCCTATGCTGCCAGTTGTCGGTCAAGGTTAAAACATGGTAAATCAAGTGTATCCCTTCCCAAACACAAACTTTATGCTCATGTCCGTTTCCTGGAAGACTAGAGACTTAGTTGGCGCAGCAGCTGAACCAAGACTCTGAACAGTTTCCTGGAAGAAAGCTTTTGGTGTAACTCACCCTGAGAAGGGCAAGAAGAAAGAGGATGGAAAGTGAGAGTGTCCTGTGGACAAAAGACAGTCATCTTCCACCATCCCGAGGAGTCTTGGGAGAGCACAAAGCCTGCCTATTCTCAATGCTTCTGCCTCCCCAGTGCTAGTGCAGCCTAAGAGAAGCCAAGTTCCCGTCAAGCAAGAGGAAGATGATGCAGAACCCAACAGTTCTAGGCAGCTATAAAGATACCCCAGTACTGACCCCTGCCTATATTCGGCCTGGCTGCCCACCCCCTTCTTCCTCTGGGTGCCCTTGATTACAAACTCACAAGATGGTCTGCAGCTTCCCCCAAAAGAGCAGTGGAGCAAGAATACACAGAGAGGCCTCCAGAGGAATGGTCCTTCCACAGGCCTCTGCTCCATAAAGCCCAATCACATTTATTTTCTTCTTCAGATTTAAGAGTAATCTGCCTCAATATTGAGTTTTTTAAGCGGGCTTCTAGGTTGGCTGTTACTTTTTAGAGGAAATGGCAGATACTCGATTTTAACTCAAACATAAGTTTTAAAATTAAAATCTAGAAAGAAACTACAATTCACTACAGCAGCTTCCTGGAGAGATGTAAAAAAAATTTTTTTTTTGCTCACGGTGGCATTACAGGTAAAGCAACACTCCAAGAGCTGCCTTCAATTTGGTAAAATCAAGAACGTCAGCCACTGAGTCAGGACAATTGGAAAGCAGAGGGCAGCCCTGAGCTACCCACAAGTTGCACTCAGGCCACACATTTTCCATTTTCCTCACATGAGAACCATTCCACAGCGTCTTCAATATTCTGGTATATTTTAAAGAGTCTACAAAAATTCTTGAAAAAAGTTCCGTGATCTGGATTTCAGCTTTCGACAGACACCATGGAGAAACCACAAATGCAAATGGCCTGGGAGCAAAGCAGAGAGACAGCTAAGTGGCCTGCTTGAGACTGACATCAAAGACAGTCAGGGACCTGTGCTTCCTCTTCAGAGTAAAAAGGCACAAAGCCACCGGTTTCTGGACGCCGTATTTTAATCAGTATTTCAATAGGTACTGGTAATCTTTGCTGTTATTTGGGAATGTTTAAAATGTTTGGTTCAAATCCTGAGCGGCAAGTAACACCTTCCATGAAGTTTCAGAAGCCCAAGCCCATGGTTGTGCAGCCCTGGGAAAGAATACAGAGCAACACCACAGAGTCCAGGACAACTCTGCAGCCAGGTTCAGTATCTGGTAATTACATTCTTGCTTTTAAGTCCCAATGAATGGAGGGAGAAACTGCCTCACCACTCACAGCCCAGGGCTTAGGAGTTCAATGTTGGATCTTTTAGGGGGAAAAACTTCTAAGGAAAACAGACAAGAACTTCCTCTAGTGTGCAACCCAGGAAGGAAGAACTCGGCATAGTCCTGAGAGGTCAGGGAGAAACTCTTAAGAGTGCTGGCCCCAAGTCAGAAGTCATGGAGCAGCCCCCGAACGTTGTGCTTGCAAGACCCACTGGACTGAAGAAGACAAAGATAATCTAAGAAATTGGCTCCCTGACACACTTAGCACTGTGGCTGGCCCATGAGTAGGCAAGGTATGGAAACTGGAATTACTGCACTTCAGGTTTTTCTAGAAAATGCCACTACACTGGGAGGATGAAGATGGCTATACATCTCAAAGGCATCGTGGACATTTCGGTGTATTTTGGTTCAGTCCTTTAAAGCTTATTAATGAAAATAGCCTAGCTAAGGAAGATATTGGCATGCAAAAGAAACCAGCTTTAAACTTAATATTGTAGATGAGCAGAAATTCTTTAAATTAATAAGGGCAAGATGGCTTAGGGCCTAGTGAGTAAAAGCATGTGCCACACAAGTCTGACAACCCATGTCCAATCCCTGGACCCTATCTATGGTAGAAGAGCACTGATTTCTGTATACACAAGCTGAAGCATGCATGCGTGGGTGTACACGCGCGCGCGCGCGCGCACACACACACACACACACACACACACACACACACACACACTATTAAAAACACAATCCACAGGGGGGTATAAATCATTTCCTGAAAATCTGTGTTGTCATGGATCTCTGCATCATCTGAGTTTGCAGTTGAATTTTAACATATTGGTAATCTCCAAGATTACCAGAAAGTTCTTGGCCGAGCAACAGTTCAACCTTGATGACAGTGCTACATTGTCAGACTTGCTTTAAAAACAATGACACCTGCTAAACTATGTACTAAAGTAATGGTCAAAACCCCCTTCACCATCTCAGAAACCCTAATACGTTGATCAAGTCCTTTAGGCTGAAGTCAGTCAACACACTAATACTGACCTATAGTTCTAAGAAATGGCAGGGCTCCCCAGGCCTTTGACTTCAAAGGCCAATGAGAGATAGTACAAATGTCTTTAAGAGAACCCAACAGTATAAACTTTTAATTTTATGTACCCATCATACAGTGGAGAGGAGTATAAAAATTTGTGTATGTGTGTGTAGTTTTTTGTTTTGTTTTGTTTTGTTTTGTTTTGTTTTGTTTTTGAGAGCTTGACTAGAATTCATGTTATAGGGCAATCCTTCTGCCTTAGCCTTCTGAGTCCTGGGACTGACTGACAATCACAAGCCAAAGCTGTCCAAAGCATTTGCTTGTTCCTGCGTTCCTTTCCCCTGTATTCTGCTGCAGGGAGGGACCCCCTGTCAGGCACACAGGAGCGCTGGTACCCATGAGCCCTCTAACTGGGGTCAGACATGCACAAAACGTATCCACTGCGCGTTTCAGACAGGGGGTCTTTCCTTTCCCTCTGAACTACACAACCCACTCACCCTTGCTTATTAAAACCTCTTTCAGAGTATAAAGCTACTTGGACAAAGTCTGCTATGTACACAGAAAAGCTTGCGGTACATTTCAGATACCCCAAGACTTAGTGACTATAAGCCAGGAGCTTAGAGACACTAGAGAAAACACATGAGCCCTGGCGACATTATTTAAATGCAGCAGCTACAGAGAATATGCATATATTACAGGAAAAGTAAAAACAGCCACGCATTTATCACCCCCCTAAAAAAAAATCCAAGTGTTAGATTTTAAATAACTGGACCACTGAATTTTTATTAAGCAAGAGTCAGAAATTTATAACAAGCCAGACAGCCTTTCCACAAAACACATCTGTATTGCTTTTGACATTTATATGTAAAAAACTTAAATCTTTTTTTTTTTTAATGTCAGTATAACAAACTTTTCAAAAGATTGCCCGATAGCTTACAAAGATACACCTGGATAGTCAGTGTATGTTCAATGTTGGAGTCATGTGGGCTTAAAAAAGTTGGTCTGGACAAATCTTGCCGACATAGCCACTTGCTCTATGTGACTTTTTTGTTTTGTTTTGGTTTTGGTTTTGGTTTTTTTTTTTTTTTAAGCCACCAAGGGAAATGTAGGGAGCGTCTCCAGCTCTTCAGGTCCTAGCAGGCTTCCACACTCAGAAGTTAGCTCTGGGTCTTCCCACGCCTGAGGCACACTAGGCTCCTCCTGGCCTCAGAGCACAGCCGACGGAAAAGTTTTCCTTGGATACCACAACAGCAGTGACCAGCAGCACGCTGAGAGGTCACTCTTAGAATAGAGTGCTGAGAATTTTTTAGAGATGCCCCTTATCAGCCAAGGTCCCTATGTCTAGAAACGCTGCTTCTCTCCAGGAAGGAGGACGGAAACACATCAGGAATGCGCCTCTCAGGAAGGTGAGGGGAAGCCGCTGTGCACAGCAGAACGCAACCTGACAATGGGAAAGGGACATCAGCTATCGACAACATAGACAGAACTACCACAGGTATGTACATCAGATGCACTTTGCTGACATTAGGCCACCCAGGACACTCTGCTGATGTCACCCTGATGACTCTTCTGTCTCCGTAGTCCTGGTGGTGGTGGTTTCTTCAAGTTTATTGATGTCACCTTCAGAGTAAAGCTGTGCTGTGCAAGAATTTCCCAACAACTTGACAGAACAAGGAAGCGACCCGAGATAGCACAGAGAAGGAGAGCTGTTCAAATGGACTTTCTGATGAACTAGATTTTGAGTCATGCAAGCCAGAGGCAGCCACCAAGTCAGAACAGAAAGTGAGGGTGGCTCTTCCCGACTGACAGACTCAGAAAGGATCACACCCCAGAAAACGCTGAAAGGAATGGAGATGTGCCAACTGGGGATCCTGATGATCCTCCTGAAAAATGTGCTTCAAACTTCCAAGTCAGAACAGAATCCCAAACTTCCAGTTACTATTACATAATTTAAGAATCACCTGACACCAAGAATTTAATATCCTAGCATAATAAAAGTCACACTTGAGAGAAAGCTTCGCAATGATTCAGGGGACATATACTCACATTAAAAAGGCACTATTATTCAACTTAATGTGAAAAAAAACATTAATCAACAAAAGACACCACCATGCACTATGCCTCGGACTCCACTTTGTCCCACTTGTCCTGGGGAGTGGCCTTTGCAGGGTCTGCTTCCTTTCCCTAGCACACTCCCAGCCTGTTTTTGTGTGTGAAGTGGCAGTGCGCACCCTTCAGGTCTGGAGGTCCTTCTTTTGGAGGCAGAGAACCAGAGGGGACAAAAAGTCAGAGCGCATGATGAGGGCCCCATAGATCAGGCATCCTCACATGACAATGCCCTGCCTGCGCAGAAAGAAACTGCACAGAAATGCTCTACCTGGGTGGGGTTGCTAGTGAAGGAGCCCCAGCTTTCAGTAGATTTCCATGCAGAGTTTCTCTACAACTTCCCCCATATGTCAGGCTACCGTTCCACTCACTTTATCCAGGTCCCTCTCTTAATAATGTGTGTAACTCACACAGATCTGTTACTCAAGCACAGTGACTTCCCATGAGAGACACTAAAATGCTCTTTAATCAGTACAACAAGTAGAACAAAATTAAATACAGTCTTAAAGTTGTACCTAGAAGTTTCTAGGAGGCGGCCACTATGACCATATTCATACCCCCAGTTCTCCACTATATATCTTATAGAATTTTGTAAAGTTATACAACAGAACAAAATAATTTTATTGATAGTGTATTTTCCCTAATATTTAAGATACTTATTCGAAATTAAATTAACCATTGAGCCACAAACACATTTAGAACATACCAAAACGATGCAAACTCAGCACTAGGAAATACATTAGTATTTCCAAATTTTGGCCTCACTTATGCTCGTGAAAGCTACGCATGACAACATGAAATGCCTTGTGTCCAAGATATCCTAGCATCCTCTTCCCTTCCAGGATGCACTCTGTTCCCTTAGATCTGCTCTGTGAAGGTCAATCTGCAGCCCACCAGCACTTTGTGCTGTTAGGTTCCTAAGGGTTTCTCTTTCTTGAGTCTCTTTCATTTGTACTCATGGTTTTCAGAATCTAAGAAGGTCTTTAAAATATTTATTCTGGTGGGTACAAAGTTTTTTCTGACTGGCTAATTCCTTCTGGGTGTATCAGATACCCAGGCCCAATCGATACTGTGGCTAGAACTGGCTAAAAGAAAACCTCTATTGGCAGAAGTACCACAGGCGAGTTTTTAAAAGCCAGTTGTAATCAGAAAGCAGCTAAATAGGCAACGCATGCTGAGATTGGTATGCAACAATTAAAACAACAAGTCTACCTAGTGTTTTCCAGTGTGCTTTCTATTAAGTAAGTATCATCTAATTCCTCCCACTGAAAAGGGAGAAGGCTGGAATAAAGACGAGGGAGGGAGCGGAAGGCGGCGGGGGGGGGGGGGGGGGGGGGATGAAATTAAATTCTAGTTACAAGGGGTCACTGGCAGCAGCGGTCTAGCCCTTCAGTTTCTGAAAACCTTCTAACAGAAATCTGAGGATAACTGTGTTAGCAACTCCCCAATAATAAAACTCACCATGTGCTCCCCTGAGCGTCAGGCTCGGCAGTTGCCTGCATCCCCCTCATCTTTCCAAGTGGCTCTATCTGTGGTCTTTGCAATCATCTTCCCCAGTTATGGTGTGAAGAGTAGGAAAGCATTCATATTGGCAAAGTAACTGAGCTTCCTCGAGTCTCTGAACTGCAGCAGGTGCAGAGGAGGAGTCACCAATGGTGACTACAGCCACAATAATCTGCGCCCAGTATCACACATCCATCCATCCGCGGCTGAGCATTCTCTCTTACCCACATTCTACAGGAGAGCTGCCTACACTTAGAAGGGAACAAACTTCTGGGGATTTTGCTTTTGTTTTTATTTTTTAGGAAAATTAATCTTTCCAGGAAATTCAAGCCTTTTCCCCTCCTCTTTACCCAGACCACCAACCCTTCCCACTAACTTATCAACCCAACAAGAGAGGGGGAGGAAGAAGGTGAAAGCAAACAGCTTTATTCCCTCAATATGAGCCATCTCTGATCTACAATGATGCCTGGCAGCATTTAGCCACACATATATTTGTAAAAAGAATAATAATAATAATTTACATATTCTAATACAGACCTTGTGAGATGATTTCCAGGTAGAAAGTCTGTAATTACTGCATTTAAGATTGTCACTCGATGCTTTTTCTTCTCTTCATAACTCCTGATCAGCGATCCCTGTGATCTAAGTAGCTGACACTGCAAGGCAGGTAGGAAGGAAAAGCAGCTAATGGAAGCATCACAGGAGGAGTCCCATCTACTGCCCGGGGGCAGGGAGCTTCAGCTGCAGAGATGTCTATGGAGCACAGCGCTCACAGGTGACAATCCTGAGAGACACTTGTCAACTTACAAGTACAGAGTCCCTTTACATTCATTTATTAATCTACTAATTCACCTAATAAGACATTAAAATATGAAAGCAACGTAATTTCCAAGGCTCCTACATATTTCCAACATTCAACTTAGGGATCCAAGATTCTGAACATGCCATCACCAAAAAAAATTGCAAACCTAAAAAACAAAAAAGGGGAAAACAAATTAAACAAGGGCAAAAGAAAAGAGTTTTCCAGAAAAGGTCAATATTTACCTTTATAAATCTCAAAACATTTCAACATAAATGCTTTACTTGTGTTACATTAGCGCTTAAGCTTTACTTTAAAACAAAGCAGTCTCCATACAGCAAAATAAATATCCAACTACACTCGCACGTGCTACCTGCTTGTTTACGCTTGCTGGGTCAACACCTTTCACAGTTGTAAGTCTTTAAAATGGCACTAGTCCTGTCTTTTTCTCTTGGAAGTGATCTCCATGGTGAAGACACTGAGGTGCATAAGTAAAGCCACAGGCTTTTCTTGAATAACATGTATATTTGGAAGCTACTTTTCAGCTGACAGTGGTCACGGTCTGTCCTCCAGTGCACCACCTCCTACCACTTAACATTAGAAAGACACTAAGTTCTTCTAAGCTCAAAAGGGGCAGCACAGTCAAGTGAGCTTGCTTTGCTTTCTCTTTTCTATGGAAAAAAAAAAGAAACTTTTGTTTCGGTAATAAGAAGAAATTAGAGAGAGAGAGACAGAGACACAGAGGGGGGGGGAGAGAGAGGGGGTGAGAGAGAGAGAGAGAGAGAGAGAGAGAGAGAGAGAGAGAGAGAGAGAGAGAATGTGTGTGTGTGTGTGTGTGTGTGTGTGTGTGTTTATCAGTTATTACTATGTAGCCCTGGTTAGCCTAGAACTCTCTGAAAACTGGGATGGCCTAGAACTCATAAAGGTTTTCTGTCTCTGCCTTGGGATTGCAGGTGTGGGCCACTAGGCCTGGCCCGAGATTAGTTTCTAAGCACACAGGCATCAAGAGTGCCAGTAATTGTTTCTCATTGAGACTTTCCCCACACCCACAGCCAGGACACTCTCACTGTGCTGCTCATGCCTCTCAAGCACTGGAACTGTGACTTCAGAAATGTACCACTCTGCTCCTTCTTACTAAGTCATGTGGATACACGAGAACGAGCATACATCCAACCCCTCCACTGTGGTTTAAGACCGGAGTTCTCCCTTCCAAGAAACCCGCAACGCTGTGTATAGGAACAACGCACTGATCACTGCTTTTGTCTAAAACACGAGAAGGCTGGCCAGGGAGGACAAGCTGAGACACAGATAAGACCACACTTCAGAGTGACCAACTGGAGCAGAGCTTTATCTGGATGCATGTGAACAGCTCTGTCATCATAAATGTCACAAACGTGATGGGATGGGAATGGCCCTGAATCTTATCACCCTCAATATGTATGATTATGGGCTAAAAAGTATTACTGACAAATGTGAGGATGCACAAAAGTGCTGATGAGCATGCGTGAAAGGAAACACGAACATCAACAAGGTGTTGCTTCAAGATGCAACTGTCCCTGGGGAACAACTTGGAACTTGCCTTCTATGTGGCCCACTGGACTGGATGAATTGCCCCCTTAGAGCTCAGCGATGAAGCAACTTCACAACCTAAGCTAAAACGCAGCAAACCTCTGAGGTAATTTGAGAAGCTAAAATGGTACTATATCTAATGTAGGATAGGCAATGGCACGGAGAGCCGCTTCCCTGAGTGAATGGCGGCTTAGACACCTTTTGAATGTAAGTGAAGAATCTTAGTCTCTCCCAGAAATCAAGACCTTTCTCTAAGTACTGTTTCTTTAACATACTTCAACGTGTGGTAAGGGGGCAGAGGCGGGAGCACGAGGCCCCGCTCCATCCCTCAAATTTTGCCATTACCATTCTGTCTGGAGGGCTTTCAGGACCAGGTGACCGCACACGTCTAGAAATCGGATGACCTCAAAGCCACCTCACTGCAGATAAGGCCTCATGTCTTTTGCTTAGAGCTAAAAATAAAAATACACGTGAATGAACAAATGATCATGAGATGAAACCTCTAACATGACAGTAAAATATAAAGCATCAGGAGAATGAAGCCCACGCTGTGTACACAGTGTCACAGCTCCAGTCTCCCTCTCCAGCCTTTTAAAAGCTGAACAATAACAATCATCAAATTTCAAGTTTGGCCTACAAAGCCGAAGCAGTACTTCATTCATCTTCTGAAATTATGACATGTTTATTTTTATACTTAAATTAATGACACTAATGAAGCTAAAACAGAAACTTAACTTTTTTACTTATACACAAATATATCTGTAGATACATGCATACCAGAGCGAGAAAGCAAAGTACAATGTTGAGTCATGTCAGTGGTCTGACAATAAGAAGTAGAGTTTTCAGAACTCCTGGTTTCAACAGTAGTGATGAAGTCCGTGGAAACTGGCATGTTTCTCCAGTGAAAGCAAGCATTGGCTCATCCAAGCAACACAGAATGTGCCTAAGTGCTAGATGGCAAAGCCAAGCACACAGACAGAGTCCCAGCCATTACAGGACAGAAGACGCTACTACTTCCACCAGGCTGGCCAGGAGAATCTTTGAGGTGCCAGCAAGAGACTACAGAACTCAAACAAACCCCATCAGGAGCCTCACATGCTTCTGTCCCAGATCATTAACCTCTATACGTCAGGACCAAGCATGGGTTTTAAAACCCTACATTAATCTTGAGATTCATTCTCCTGGAAAATATGGGTAGCTTGGATCCTAAACATGTCTTAGGCTGTTTTTCAAAGGCCAAACTGACCAAAGCTACTTGCTCAGTACTTCAGTTAGCTGGAGCTGTTATTTAAAATTCAGAATCTGCTGCAGTTACCTTGAAATCAGCCCTCCCTATAGTAAAGACATCAGCTTATGGGCTTTCATTCCGTTCATCAATACCATGAAGTTAAATACAACTCCGAAGCTAGCAAGCAGCATCTATACGGACATGAGCGTTGTGTGTTTCATGTGTGTGCTGAGTCTCTGTGTGTCAACGACATCTCTTCATTCTGTGATTCAGCTTAAGTTCTACCTTCATCTCGCAACAAGTGTAGTCAACACATATTTAGGTCTGTCCATCTTCAAGAGCTTTTTTTGAGGACCAACTAAATTTAAAATCTAGATAAGTGTTAATAAGCTACACTGGCTTAGCTCTAAAGCACACAAATTTGTGCTTTAAAGGAATATACTATGAGATGTGATTGAATACTTAAAATAATTATGGGGATAATCTAAGTTCTTGTTGTAGGCAAGTCTTAAGCAAATCACATCAGGCCTGTGCGCAAGCGGCTCACTACTCTGAGGCAAATTTGAATCAAGGAAATCTGGTCGCTCCTATGAGCAAGCAGCCCATCCTTCTCACCTTCCCCACATCACAGGACCCACTTAGCAATCTTAAGTACACTCACAGAAAACATAATTAATAGGTGCACATTTCTGCTTTCTTTACCTAAAAATTCCAAACTAGTCCCGAATCAAGAGAAAAGCTACAGTTCATCCTGAAGTTCGTCCCAACTCTCCTTTCTACCAGTCTTTGCAACAAACAGGCAAGCAGACAAGCAAACACAGCAGGAAGCTCCGTTCTCCGCCCCAGAGCTCTTACCCACCCTAGGTTGGTTACTCTTTTTTTTTTTTGTGCCACAGCCACAGCTGTACACCCATCCCTTTTCTGCTTCAAATATTAGGGATTGTTTTTCTAATCCAAAGTACAAGCCATAACAACAAATGCTACAACTGAGTCCACACTGAGTGTTTTATTCCCACAGCTTAACTACCCCAACCATGGTTGCAACCTTTGATAGGCATCTTGACATCTGAAGGCACATCTCCCAGTAAAACGTCACTGAAAGTACATGAAGAAAAAAAAAAAAAAACCCATGCTGCAGAGAGCCCCTTGTTAACTTGACAATCCTCAGAGGTGCCCCACATCAGCGCTGATCAGACCTGAACAGGATGGCAGGAAGTACAGGCGTGTTGATGTGATCAGAACCCAACAATCCTAAGTGATGAGCTGTAAAATAGCTATGCCACACTGTTTCTGACCACGAATACACACAAGGCTTAGAAAACCCATAGGCACCTGCCTTGAGGTTTTCCCCCATGGGGACAGAGTGTGTCGATGGCAGGTTGTTACTGAAAGCCCTCTCTCTCATTTCAAGGGGACCCAAGAGTCTCCTTTTATCAGGTGCCTCCTTTCTCAGGCTCTCTGCCCATCTCTCCTGTAGACTTGATTCCACACACTATCCCATCCCCCACTCTCCTTTCCATTCTCCTCCCAACTACTAAGCACAAACACACTGCAGACCCTGGAACAACCCACAACCCCACCCCCCACCCCCCATCACCAACTTCTTGACTGACAATTCCAATGGCATCTAATCACTCATTAAGTGTTTACTGGGAACTGACAATACACCAGGGCTTAGTGAATAAAATGAGATTGCTAGGGATTTGTGCTTTCACTGCACAAATTATCAGGCATATTCACTAGTTTGAAATGTTACTTTTCATGAAGGAAAAGTATCTACAGCTGAAGGGTACACCCAAAGGACTTTGTTTGCACCCTACTTTCCATCTGTCCTGCCTGTTCTGAAGGTTCTGGATCACACACAGCCCTGACTGGGGACTGAGAAGAAGGGTGTCTGAGTTTGAGATCTAAGGGCTGGACAGGAGGGGGCTAAGCAAAATATGAACAGTAGCAACCTAGGTAGGGACCTAAGACCAAAATGAGGGATCTTGGCACATCAGGCTGGGTGATGTGAGGTCAATTTTGAAAAAGAAAACCAGCCCTCACCCAGGCAACCACAGGCAACTCGGGCTGTCATCCCTAATGCAGGAACTGAATTCAGTAGCCTCACCTCTTACCTCTTGCTCTTGGCTTCCCTCTATCCCCCTAAGGCAGTGGCTCTCAACCTTCCTAACGCTGAGACCCTTAAATACAGTTCTTCATGTTGTGTAACTCCCAACCATAAGCTTATTTCCATTGCTACTTCAGAACTGTAATTTGTTAGTTATGAATCACAGTGTAAATATTTTTGGAGATAGAGGTTTGCCTAAGGGATCACTGCCCACAGGTTGAGAACCACTGTCACAGGACCTGCTCAGAGGTCACAGCTCCTGTTACGCTTTGGAAATGACTCCTGGCCTGAGCCTGAAGCACACACTCTTGCTGGCTTTGCCCCTCAGCTTCTCTCAATATTTAGCACAGCATTCTGCACACTGGAAGTGTTTAGAATTTGTACAGCGGATGAATCAGCCTAAAAGGAAACTACTGAAGAAAAGAAGCAACACAAGACTGTAGCCCTGCTGTGCTGTTTCCTCAGGCTCCGACAAAACATCCAGAAATTCCAGCAATAAACTCCTTTAAGCAAATCCCCATCTCCAGCCTGGCACACCATTCATGATACTGCTCTTTGTGTCACTGTCCTCTGTGTTGACTGGCCCCTGCATCAGTGAGTGGTAATGCTCCTAGTATTATGTTGCTAGTGTCAAATCTGCCATTAGCTTTCATACATGTCAGTCATTGATTGACATGCCCTTCCCTTGGCTCACATTCATTTTCAAACTTCGTGGAGCATTCTTTCCATTTTGACAGTTTAGTAAATGCTAAACGTTACTGGTCAACACCATTTGTACATTATTGAGGAAAATTATGATTTAATACATTCGATCAAATGAAAAGACGTACTAAGGAATCTCACCTTATTCTGTTAGGTGGAACAGGATAGGCTCACATTTAACAAGAATTATGGGTGCAAATATAAAAAGAAATGCAAAAGTTAAGAAAATAATATTATCCCACTAACAAAGCAAGTTGCCAGTGTTGGGTTTTTGGTTTTTTTGTTTGTTTGTTTTGCCAGCTCTTTAAGGGCTATTTTACTTTTAACTATGTATGTAGAGGTTAATGTGCACTTCGGTGCAAATGCCACTGAAACTAGGGGTATCTGATCCTCATAGTAGGCTGTACAATGTGGGTGCTGGGAACTGAACTCAGGTCCTCTTTAAGAGTAGTTCTTGCTCTTAACTGCTGAGCCATCTTTCCAGCCCCCTCTTTACCAACTTACACACACACACACACACACACACACACACACACACACACACACACACACACACGGGGGGGGGGGGGGGGGGGATTTTTTTATTGTATAAGCACACACCTATGTCATGGTGCATATATGGAAGTCAGAGGACAAATTGAGTCAGTTCTCTCCTTTCATCATGTTGTGAGTACCAGGGATAAAACCCAAGTTGTCAGGCTTGACAGGAAGCACTTTTGCCCAATGAGCCTTTTCAGCAGCCCCTGCCTTTCTTTTAGAAGTCCATCAGATCATCACAGTGGCGCCCAGAATCCCCTCTCACGTTAGTTAAACACAGGCAGCTTTATACAATTCAAACAAAATGACCTTCCTCTTGGCCTTGTACTCATTCTTTTATAAGCAAAAGTAAGAATGCCATAAAAATTAAATACTACTGATAAATAAAGTCTACATAGAGGGGGCTTTGTCTTAAAGTGTCTTAAGGAATCAAGCTGCACACTGGGCAGCTCAGTGTGGGTACACGTCAGGCTGCCTCAGTAATAAAGCTGGAAATGTGCGAACCTGTAATACTTGGTCCTGCTCACAAGAAGACACTGTGCTGTCTACAAGACATCTTAGATTCTAATCAGGAAAAAGCAAAAACTGCCTGTCTTTGGCCACAACACAGACCCCAACTTTTGGGGGATGTTTTTTGTGGGGCCATTATAAACTTTGCTCCATGAAATGTATGCCATAGTATTTTTCCTGTCTTCTAAAAATTATTCATCTATTTTTTAAAAAATAAATTCTTATTATTTATAACGTATTTTGATCACATTCACCCTCCATTCCCCTTTCCTTTTGATTGTTTGTTTTCTAGACAGGATTTCTCTGTGTAGCATTGGCTGTCCTGGACTCTCTCTGTAGATCAGGCTGGCCTCCCTCGAACTCACAGAGATCCACCTGCCTCTGCCTCCTGAGTGCTGGGACTAAAGGCGTGCGCCACCACTGCCCGGCCCATTCCCCTTTCTTATCCTACCCCCGACTACCTCTGATTCCTTTTTCCAAACACATCTTCTTCCTACTTTCATGTCTATAAAAAAATATTTCACCCACTAATTTCGTCACGGTTGTTCGCAACATGTGCATTGGATCATGGAAACCTAGCAGTATGACTTCTCCTTAGCTGCTGATAGCTGCTCACCTAAGGACAGGGTCTTGCCACTGTATTTTTTCATATTAGCTTTACTGAGGAGTAACTGAGACACTTTGCCTCCCAAAGCAAAGACAAGTAAAACCCGATGTGCCCTTCAGAAGAGATCCCTGTAGGAAGGACGAGCTCTGATGCCCATGTGTCAGAGGTCCAGAGGACTCATGTCCTTTAGTTGTTTGTGAGCCATTTGGGTACCACAAAACTGCCTGTCTGCAGAAATGCTCCCCTCCCTAGCTGCTCTTCCCTCAGCCTCCTGCACTGAAGAGGTGACCAGCTCACACCTCTCTCTCTCTCTCTCTCTCGAAGCACCCATTGGTTGTGGAAAAGGCAAGTGGCCTTCTTAACTGAATGACAAATAAGAGCTTTAAAGTAAACATGGGGATGTTCAAATACGCACGCAATAAATATAGCAGCACAGTGAACCCTGATGGATAACCTGCATCCAGCTTTAACAGTTACCACATCGCGCCATCTTTGTTTCACCTACTTCTCCAGAGACTCCTCACCTCCCAATATCATGGTAATTTTTACCTTCCCCACCTTAAGCACAATCTGCGAGTGTGTGAGCTGGGGTTTGCCTTTCCCTCTTAATCATTTCGTAGGCACACAGTTCCATGGTCCTGAGTGTACCAGTACTGTGTGACCATCTCCACCAAGTTTTTCACCTTGCAAAACACAAGCCACATCCACTGAATACCGTCTCCCACCCATCTTCCCTCCTTTCCGACTTGATGGCTGCCTATGCCAGGTGTCTCTGAAGTAGAAGCACACGCTGCTTAGGGTTTTTGTGACCTGTCTTTTCTTTTCTGTAGCATAATGCCCTCAAGGTTCATCTACATGCCACGTGTAGCAGAACTCTTTCCCAAAGCTGGCTCATATCCACTCATTCATCTAGGGCGCTGCAGCTGCCTGCGCCTTCGGGCAACGACAAGTAACGCTGCTGGAGGCACGGCTGCCTGGGTGTCTTGCTGAAGTGCGTGCTTTCCATTTTTCAGTATGTATACCCAGAAGTGACAGACATTTCTGGATGGTGTAGCAATTCCACTCTTTTGTTTGAGGAACAAGCAAACTGTTTCCCACAGCAGCCATACCACTTTTTGTTGCCACCAACAGTGCACAGGATGATAAACAGGCATTTGTAAGGCAGTGAGCACCTGACAAAAATGCAATGTCTATAAACAGTTTTTGTGTGTGTAGTTCTATCCAATCCTACAAATGTGCCGACTCATTGAGCACCCTGCTCTGCTGGTGAGTACCTGGGATGTTTATTTGTCTCCCATATGTCTGTGTAAATGTTTTCTCCCCATCAGAAGCTTAAGCTGACTGCTAACATACTATTAAACACACAGCTAAGTACAAAAGTAGGCAGGATTTTTAAAAGACACACATGAAAATGTATGTAAAATGAGATGACAGTTGATGCTCCCTAGGAGCTTAACCTAGACCAGCAGTATCTTCACTAGTAGCTGTCACAAATATGGCTGTGTCACTACTAAATAGCTCAGGTCTAAACACACTACATGCAAACTACTTCCAAATAACACAAACAGCCAAACAATAGCAGCCAGAACTCAAAGTCTAAAACAAAATTTCTGGGAAAGCTGTTAGTACTGCCAACCTAGAGAGACGCAGTCTGCATCAGCAAGTAGCTCCCATAGTCCCCCTGGAAGCACAGGCCCCAACTGTCTGGAACCACACACAATGCTGATAATGTTTAGCATCCCAAGGAACATCAGGAAGAAAAAATAAAGATGCAGGCGTGTCTTTATCCATAAAATAAGCAAACTTACTCAGCTTTAAGCCCACACACCCTATGCTGCTCTATACACACATACACGCTATGGCAGCATTATTCACAAATAAGCAACTTATAGAATACAGGTATCAGCCAACAGATAAATGAACAAATACACACACACAATGGAATTTTATTCGGTCATAAAGAAGAACAGAATTATGTAATCTAAAAGAAAATAGAACTATAAATCACTGTTAAATGATATAAGTCACATTCAGAAAAATGAATGAGCATTCTTTTAGATATGGAATCTAAATTCAAAACAAAACATAAAAGTAGAAGGGAGGTGTTTTGGATCAGCAAAAAACAGGGACAAGGAAGAGTAATGGGAGTGATTATAAATGTTCTCAAAATAGCATAAGGAAACAATATTTGATAATTGAGCAAGATGGCTCAGTGGGTGAAGGCAATTGCCACCAAGACTGATGACCTCAGTTCAATCCTGGAACTCACATGATAATAGGAAAGTACAGACTTCTATAAGCTGTCCTCTGACAGCCAAATGTATGCCATGGCACATGTGTCCACTCACAGCCAAATGTATGCCATGGCACATGTGTCCACTCACTGCCAAATGTATGCCATGGCACATGTGTGCACCCATGCAACAGACAGACAATAAAAACGTAATAAAAATTTAAGTCCATGCTTTATACAATAGAAAAACTATATCATCTTATTTTGAGCAGGACATGTTAGATACATGTATAGACAACACACTGTACCCTACTAATGTTTACAGCCACACACTGCCTCCTCAACAGAATGAGAGTAAGTCTGTCAAGGCTCAAGAAAGTCCTGCAATTGACTGTTGAACTGGTTAAGGAATGATGAAACCAAATTCTGGTCACACAAGAACCTTTAGCGTTGGCTAGTCAACCCTAAAGGTGAACAGAACGTAAAAGGAAGACAAGAAATAAGAACAGGGAGAGGGCGGCACTGAGGCACCGGGGCGGCACAGCAGGGCAATGGCTACAGCCCACTGCAGGAAGGCTGCAGGGTTCCTGGCGCCTGGCACATAATGAAACACAGGGTGCAGAGCGATAACCAGCAAGCTCAAGACAGCAGCACCAGCACGGAGTTGAGTGAGCACGCAGTGGAGGGAGGATGGAACAGCAGGCCACCCATCTGAGCAGGAAGCCTTGGCAGAGGCATGGCAGCAGGGTACAATTTACAGGGTATATCAAGGCCAACTGTGCCGTGGGACATTTCTAGGGATGGTGGTGGTTATAGTGTTTAAATAAGGGGGCTGGGGAGAGCAACACATTAAGATCTCCGAAACACAATCCCACGGCTGCCCATGAGAATAATCGCTGCAGAGCAGATGGTGCTTCCCAGGCAGGAAACACAGAACTGATAAGCTTCACTGCAGTCATAATGACCATGCTCCGAGTCTGTCGCTCCCCAGGAAAGATCAATACAGCTTCCTGAGCACAAGACAAAAGCACTGTCCATAAAAGCTGCAATGCTACAGCGAGAGACAGGAAATGCTGAAGACATACTGTCCGCTATTAACCAACTGCTCGGGGTTAGGCACGGTTTAAAAAACACACAGGTAAGAGATGAAGAATTGAGTGATCAGAAAAATGGCTTGTAACAATAGACAGGGTGGAAGGCTGGACAGTTCACAATCAGAAGGAAGAACACCTCACAAATCCCCGGCAGACACACCTGCCTGCTTTTATGTTCCTCTCACGCCTTCTCAAATTGCTCATTTGATTTCAACATAATAAAGTACTCTCAATTCAAACTGCACAAAAAGTTTCAAATGAATGCTACCATTGCTACCTTTTCCAAAGTTGTATCATTTCATTGTATCACCAAAGCATTCGTTACTAGTAAAATTTCAGTAAATGAATGGCTCTTTTTCTGAAACGAACAACTAAGTGATAAACATTTACGTTACTATAATTAGACAAAGTCTTGACATCTAATTACATGACACCCATCTTCCTAAACCAGTATATCCTCACAAGGAAGGATGTTTATAAAGTATCACCTCCTCTCTGAAATGATAAAAGCACAGATAACTCAGCGAACAGATATTGAAGTCATTAAGGTGGGCTGGGGTTGGGGAGCCATGTTCCACACCCGCCCCTGAACACAAGCAAAGCCTTGCAATTGAGGTTCACCTCCTTTCCAAGAGACAACCTCAGAAGCCATCTGCTGTACAGTCAGAATGGCAAACCCCAAGTCTCCCAGTTACAAAGGACAGAAGTCTAGTCCCCCCAAACTCTGCCCAATGCTGGACTCCCATGTCATCAAGTAGCCACTCTCCAAGGACCCTCTCCCTGGAGAATCATCTTTTCCACTTCAGGGAACCTGTCAGTGTTAGTAACTGGTCCATCAACCGTGTTGTTATGGTAACGGCTTCACATGGAGGCAAACTCATCTGCTGTGTCATTCATTAAGTCCTCAAGTCCAGCCGTTGCAAAGTGTTAGTTAAAGATCATCTGGGACCCGGCTTCTCTGCATCAGCACATGGGAATGGAACAGCTTCCGGACACCTTCCTACCTGCCAGGCCTGGGGTGCACATCTGGCCATGTCCACTAGAAGAATCTATCTGCCGTTTTCAATCTACTTTTAAAGGCGCGGGGGGGTGGGGGGGGGCAATTCTCCTTGTGTCCCATGATCTCCAGCGCATCTTCTGAATGCTTTGTCTCCACTGAGACTCATATGGAGCCTGAGGGCTCAACACTTATATAGGATCAATATATGAGAGGAAAGGGTTGTGAAGCAGACTGGCCCCTTTGTGCACTCTTGCACCTGTGCTCTGTGCATGCACTCACATCCTTTCTACATTCCCACCACAGTGGAACACCACAGTTGGTACTCACCGGCTGAGGATGTCAGCACTGAACCCTGGACCTCCCAACTGTGGGTTAAAGAAATCATCTCCTTTAAAGCACACAGTTCTGGGCTGCAGAGACGGCTCAGTGGTTAAGAGCACTTGCAGCCTTTTCAGAGGACCAGAGTTGCCAACACCTAGCTCACAACTACCTGAAAAGACAGCTCCAGGAGATTCAACACTCTCTTCTGGCCTCTGCGTGTACACACACACAGACACAGTGGGGGGGGGGGGGGTTGGCAACACATAAATAAAACCAAACATATCTCTTGAGTTTTTTAAATTAAAAAAATAAAATACACAGCCTCTGGTACTTTGTTGTAACACATATGGCCCCAAAACAATGCCTTGACTACAGCTGTGTCTGGCCAATCACTGGCATGAATCCTGATCTCCTTCCCCTCCTTCCCCCTCACACACAGACTCCAGCTGGGGTCTGCATCACTTGAGAGATAAAGGGATACAAAGAGGGTAGATTATAAAATTGAGAAGGAGGAGGTGTCAGCCAGATTTAAGGGTTACCCAGCGTTCACTGTAGGTGTATGGAGTCAAACGTTTTTGTCTTCCAGTAATTTCTGCTGATACTGGCTCTGACCTCTTGATCTAAAGACAGAAGCCAAGCTCCCTGGTGCACTATAAGCTGCACTCACGGAGACTCTATTGTGTTCCCCTTTCCCATCCTCAACTCCCCTCCCCATACACAGGTCGAAACCTGTGCTTTACCATCTGATTCCTCTTCCAGTCAGCAGCCCTTCATAAAATGTCCAGGATCCCCTCTACGATGTTCAGTGCCTAGTCCATCCCTCTGAACACCGCATTTCTATCCACAGGACCTCCTACTATGGTGCTGCCCCAGTGCTGTCCTACTGGCCCACTGTCAACCAACCTGCTGGGAACTGCAGCCTTTCTGTATTTCCAGCAAGTAACAGATAGATCTGGCCTCCTAGAAGCATTACCTTGTCACCTAAGACAGAGGGGAAGGTAAGGAGAGGAGAGAAGGGAAGCTCAGGGAATCTGGCACCTGTCTACACTCCCAGGACTCACAGGACTGAAACAGGAGAACTGCTGTCAAAGGCAGCCGGCACTGTGCAGCAAGACCAGGCCAGCTAAGGCCACACAGCCAACTAGATCTCCTCTCAAAATAAAAACCAACTAACCAATCAAACAGAGGGGGGAAAAAGAGGGAAGGAAGTAGAAGGGAAGGAGGGAAGAAAACTCTACTTCATTCATGCTTTATTTCATTTTCCATTTTTCTGGTTGTCAAAATAAAAATTCAAACTGAGGAAAAACTCATACATTTACTACCAGGCTTGCTCAATAGGAGTAAGTCCTCCAAGAAGAGCACTGTGGTAATTTGAACTTCTAAGAGGCCAACACCCTCACAGACTAGGTAGAACGGTCTGTCCCAGTTATCTCTGAACTCCGTCTTAATGAACTCTACCCAGAATGCTGACTTGGCAGTGCTTAGGGAGTTATAACACTGGAAGGGACCAGGAAACATCAGAGTCCTGTGACAAGCGACTACCACTCTCCCCAGCAGACAAATCTTGTTTGAGACTGGTATGCAATCACAGGAAGCCCGATAAGTGATTCGTTTGCTCAATGCACCTGCTCCATGTGAGCAAGCCACAGAGGGAGTCACATGATCACCAAGAGCTGGTTTACTGCACTCAGAACCCAGAGCAAGCAGTTCCCTAAAATACATTTAACAACACAGGATAAATTAACCTCTCGCACCATTCTCCAAGCAGGGTACTCTAGTTGGTACTGAGATAAACACGGTTTTAAAATACCTCAACCAATTGCTGTCCTGACACTCCACTGCTTGAGAGATGGAAGCATGAAATGTTGAGTCCAGGTCTCCAGTGCCCACATAAAAGTCAGATGCTATGGCACTCGTCTGTAATCCCAACACAGGAGAGGCAGAGACAGGATCCTTAGGGTTTACCAGTCCCCATCGTCAACGATCTCTGAGCTCCAGAGTGGAGGGATGAGAAAACACCAGACACCCATCTACAACCTCCACGTGTGTATACATACACACCCACACCATTTGTGCCCACATACACACAGAGTTTAGACTGTGCCAATTAATATACTTCAAAATAAGTGAGAAACTTAGGGGAAGAAAAAGATCAGAACATGTGTGCTTTTCCTTGTGAAACAGAAAAGGAGCTTACCATGTACTCTGAATTTCCTTTCCCCTCATTGGCCAGGCCTCTGCATGCCCACCCACCCCACCCCCGCCTTTGCTGGCTTCTTTCCACCCACCTTCTTCCTGAGGCTCAGCACTCAGAACTGCTTTGCCCACTCACTCGGTTGGAGCTCCTTCAGTCTCAGGACTTGACAACCGGGTTGGCAACTTTGGATTTTACATTTCTGGTCCCAATCAGATTCCTAGTCTTTGGCAGGTTTAAACTCCCCACCTTCCTACACATCTGCCCTCAGGCTCTCTCAGCTCATTAAACGGCAGCTCCACCCCCATCAAAACTCTTAGCATCCTTTACAACTGTCTTCCCTGCCAATATATCCATGTCCATCACCAACCATCACAGCTGTCAACACAACAAATCAGCTATACCTTCCAAGTACACCAAGAATCACACCACTTTCCACCCTCCCCCGCGATTACCACAGGAGCCAAGCTACCACTGCCTCTCAAGATTTAAACCCAGCTAACTAGTTTCCTTCTATTCTTGGTCTCCTAGTTTGGCACAGCAGCTGGAGTTGTTGAGAATTAGGATTCACAGTTTGCTCTATTCTGTCTTGTAAAATGAGTTAAAATGTGCCAACAGTGAAATCAAACATTATCTTTGGTTTCAACTCAGTGAGTACATACCTCATGTAAACAAGGCCCCTTTCAAGACCTAACACCCCCAAAGCTGGCGCCTTATGAATAACGCTATCATAAGCATCCTTTTTAGAGATAGAGGATCTTATTGGGTAACATCCAAGATAGAAGTGCTGTGTCAGAGAGCAGACACACATGGCTGCTTCTAGCAACAGCACTGTTCAGGACAGCCAAAAAGCCCAAGGCGCCCAAATGCCCATCAATGGACAACTGGTAACCAAATGTGGTGGATCTATCTATGCAGTGAATTTTCATTCAGGCACACACAGGTAGATAAACACTAAAAATATTATGCTCCATGACAGAAACTAAATATGAGAAAACATTTACACAAAATATTTAGAATGAGTAAACACACACAGACAGAAGGCAAAGCTGGAAGGAAAATAGGATAAATTATACAACGGGTACAGGGTGACAAAAAGGGTTTTGGAGTAGTCAGAAGTGGTGGCTGTTTAACATCAGAGAAGCACTGAATGTCACAGAACAGTTCATTATGAAGGTATTTTTCATGTCTTCATTTGTTTGTTTTGTGTGCGGGTGGGCAGGCACACACCCTGGAGCACTGTGGAGGTCAGAGGACACTTGCAGTAATAGGATCTCTCCTTCTACTACATGGGTCTCAGGAATTAATACCCAGCCATCAGGACTCCGGCAGGCACCTCTACTGAGTCATCTCAATGACCCACCCAGAACAAGTCACTTTAAAGCAGATTATTTCAGGAAGAGACCCAATAATGGCCACATGCACAAACACACACGCATGCACACACGCACATATGCATGCACACATGCACGCATGCACCTACACAAAAATAAATAAATACAAATAGCAAAGTAGATGATTTGTGCTGTGCAAATTTTACTTCCAAAGATGTTTGACATCCACAGAACACCACTTGCTGGCAATGCTAAAAGGTTCGGCACACAGTTACTGTTTCACTGAAGCTGCATCCTTTTTAAGACTTCCTGCCAAACGCCCCTTAAGTGACTCTCCAACACATCATCAAGACAGAATAGTGATGCTTTCTACTTCCACAGAAAGATGAATGGATGCCCAAGCTTGGGTTAGTAATTAGTTCTAAACCGAATGAGAATACCCATGGGCTATGAACAATCATACAGCAACTGCACTGTGACGACACTTCTTCTGGATGGTTTCTTTGCTGGCACGTGTGCCTAGTAGGAACTGAAGCCAGAACTTCATGAATGCTAGGCAAGTACCTACACTGTCAGCTCCATCCTCAGCCTTCTTTTTGAATTTTGAGTCAGTGTGTCACTAAGTTTTCTAGGCAAGGCTTGAGCTTGTAAACCTCCTGCCTCAGCTTCCAACATAGCTGGTCCTGGTGACGGTCAGGAAAGCACGCCATAAAAGATTACACACACTTAGTGTCAGGTGTTGCATAAGCAGATTATAATTCCTGCATGCCTCTGAATTTTAATTCATCCTAAACCTGTGATTGGGGGATTCTGCATTTGTATTGATTTGTTAAGTCAGTGTGGGATGCACAAGAAAACAGGCTGGAAGATGGTTTGCATTCCAAGGAAACTGGCTAAGGCCTTTCCATTTTCTGCCCATCCACAAGAATGAGGGCAATTCAACACTTTAAAAAACAAAACAAAACAAGAAGAGCCTCACACAAGTGATCTTTAACAGGAGTAGCAATGTTTGAGGCAAAAAGCTCACCTCCTGATCCAAATTCTCAGTCCCAGACTGAAAGGGAAATCCTTAGCGTGCTCTTACATAAAAAGTCTGACGAATTACTAAAATTAACTTCCAAAGCCAAAGGAACGTTACCTCATTATGCAATCAAAACACACCTTCTAGAAACGCAAGCAAGTATTTGGGGGTCTAGAACAACCTTCAGATTTTAAGGGACAGTAAGACTGGTAGCTGACCTGCTTGTTTGGGGTGTTTATTTGCCATCTGAAATGTTTAATTTTTCAGTGCTTCCAAAATGATACAGTTTTAGTGAAATTCAGTTCCTTTTCACATGCAATGACATCTGAGTTTGCGTTTTTTAGGTCCCCAAAGTACAAGCATTTGACGAGGTATCAACACTCACAGCAACGGGGCTTTTAAAGGAAGCCCTGTCTTCCTTATCCCACCAAGCAGGCATGTGACATACACACAGAGATGGTGCAGGCATGCTAAACTTCAGAGCTGCAGGGTCTTTGGGTTTCCTCAGGATAAAGTGTAAAAACTGTTCGCCGTGGCAAATAAAACAAATGAGAACAAACAAACAAAAAACCCTTTCACTGCCTGATTTATAACTGGTGTCTTATTCCCACCCATTGATAATCTGACAAAGGCCACTGCAGACACACTATGGCCTAACTCTATTCTGGGCACTGCCTTCAGGTGTGTTATTAAAACATGCTCACAAAATACTGTCCTTCTTCAGAATACTGTACCAATGGTGGGCCTTCCATGACCAGCCTTCAGATGCTCAACCTAATGAAAAGTACCACTGAAGACTGGCAGGGCCTTTTCAACACATGCACATGTACACATTCACTAAACTCCTGTCACTTCAGAACCTCAGTCATATAGATCTGTATTTTTTCCCCACCTGACTGTAGCAATGTAGACATACACCACATGGGTGTCAAATGGATTCCCATATAGATTCCACAGTCACACTACCGGAATTCTGAGCAGAAGAGCAAGAATTGGTGTCATGGCATCACACACAGTATAAATGCACCTCACACAAAGCCTGATCACATAATTCTGTACGATGTTTTAGAGACTCCATCCCAAGGGAGCACCTTGCTATAATCTCAATAAAGAAAACATTCTGGAATGGGCACTGCATTGAATCCCGCAAGTGACTTGCATCTTCTACAAAGTCACAGTTCTGCCTTCCTCTGTGTTTGCTGTGCAGACACTTCGACAGCACCTCTTCAATCTGGATGATGTCTCTTTATGTTTCTGTATGTGTGGGGGGCGGGGGGCGGGGGGGAGGCAATGACTGAATAGGTGGGAGAGATGAAGAAAGTTAATGAAGTAGAGGGCAGAGCAGAAATACTTCTCTTGAGTCATTTCAAGTTTATGATTTTGAATGGGAAATTTCCTTAGAAATATATATTGTTTTAATATGGCTTATTTTAAAAATTATTTTTGAGTGAAGTAACAGCATAAAATCTGAGTGAACTAGGGCAGAGTGAAGTCTTCTCACACATGTGCACTGGCCACCAGGCCTCCTCCTCTGCAGGAGCAGAATGATGTGCACATTATTTTGTACTTGTGGTCTTCCCTGCTTCCTTATGAGAACAGCAGCATCCAAGAGCTCCAGTAATGGCTAAAACTGCAAAGTATCAACCCTATCATATACCTACCATGTTTCTCTGTATACATACAGACCTCTGATAAAGCTGAGTTAATGAGTTAGATTCAATAAAATAGCTAATACTAAAATAAGTTGATTATACTGTAATAAAGGTGTCAGTGTGTCCTCACAAACCTTGTGCGTTAAAGGCTTGGTCCCCAGCAGAGTGCTGGGGTGGGGCCCCTGGTGTGTGACTGGTCGTGGTCAACACATTAATCTGCAGATCGATTTACAGTGAATTGACCATGGCTGGGACGTATAGAAACTGAGGGGTAGTGCCTAGATGGAGAAAGCAGGCAGCCAGCAAATAGGAGCCAAAGATTGTGATTTAAATGTAGTTATTAAAAGCTTAAGTGCATTTAGGCCATCAGTACTACAGTGCTGTCACTGCTGTGTTTGTAAGGAGCTGGAATCCCACTTTGACAGACCTGGAGACAACTTCACAGAGGGGCAAGTTCTAGATATTCTGGGACATTGTTACTGTCTGGACCTAACTTAGGACACCTGGGCCAAGTATGTGAATGCCATCTTTCATGTCCAGGAGAATGAAGGGCACAAACTATAAAGAATGCAAAATACTACTCCTGAATATGCAAGACCTTTCAGAACAGACCCTGAGCAGGAGGGGGTTGGGCATTTTTAAAATAAACTCTCTCCAGAGAGACTGAAAAGGGAAGATCACACGATAGGGGCTGGGGACACGGCTCAGTGGGTAAAGAGCTTGCTTTGTAAGTGAGGACCTAAGTTCATATTTCCAGCACCCACTTAAAAGCAGGGTGTGCTGGTGTCTATAGCATCAGCACTGGAAGAGGGGCAGGTCTCAGTGGCTTACTAGCCAGCCAGTCTAGCCAAAGTGGTGAGCTCCAGATTCAGAAAGGCCCTGTCTCTAAAAACCAAATATAAAGTGACTGAAGAAAATACCCACAACCAACCATTGACCTCCACGGGCCTCCTTCATGGCCAGCCCACCCATGCATATATACACAAGTATACAAAACACACACACACTTTAAAAATTAAAAAGAAAATGCTAATATAGTATAAGCTTATCAAAGAACTTGGCTTTTACTAACAGATCAACCCATGCTGGGAAAAAATGAGGCAGCAGGGTCAGGCCATTCTTCAGAAAGAAAGAGGCAGCTGAAACCCTATGCCCCAAACTGTCTCTGTTCCCAATAGCCTCATTTCCCAAGGAAATGTTGGGTTTTACAATCACCCCATACCTGAAACCTAACTCCCTGCCTGAAGCCCAGCAAAGATGTTCCCTAACTCATGGAGTAAATGTTAGGTTCGTGACTTTGCCTGTTAGGCCATATATAAACTAGTCTCAGTCTTTTAATCTGGTTTTCTATCAAAAAACCCCAACTTCAAAATCCTGCCCATTTCCTACGAAGCATCCACACTGCTCACAGCCCTGTGCACTGACACACAGTGCTGCTTGTTCTAAATGCACCGGTCACCTCTCGTTTGGCTCCCGGTCTATTTGGAGAACTCTCACTCAACATTCAACACAGCCATCCCCCTGCTTTGTGACACCTTCCTTGCCCCACTGCCCCTGATGCTCTCTCCTCTGGTCCCCAATCTCCTCCTCTTTCAGAGTAACCATGCTATGTTATTTCTTGTCTATCTGGATTGTCTCCTATCTCAACATCTTAAATGTAAGTATATACTGAAGGGGTATCCTCAGACATTGCTCAATAACTCAGCATGCACTATTGCAAATAAAATAACCATGCGCCCTAAAACACTGATATAAATAGTCACATTGTGGCCTGGCCACAGCAGGCATTCACTGATTGCTGTGGCCACCGTGGGCATTCACTGACTGCTGTGGCCACCGTGGGCATTCACTGACTGCTGTGGCCACCGTGGGCATTCACTGACTGCTGTGGCCACCACGGGCATTCACTGACTGCTGTGGCCTGCGCGGCCACCACGGGCATTCACTGACTGCTGTGGCCTGTGCGGCCACCGTGGGCATTCACTGACTGCTGTGGCCACCGCGGGCATTCACTGACTGCTGTGGCCACCGCGGGCATTCACTGACTGCTGTGGCCACAGCTGGCATTCACTGACTGCTGTGCAGCTGACTCGGTGGTGTAAGATGCTAGATGACATTTTCATTTGCACGGTCATTTCTGCTGCAGGGGAAAATGTTAAGTTCCTTTTCTTTTCTTTCTGTGCCCCTTGTCTCTTGGCTGGTGTTGACTGGAGATGGGACTGATGAAGACAAAGGCCAGGGCTTGTATGCTGGGCAAGCACTCTACCACTGAGCTACATCCCTATCCCCTCATACAACCTTTCGTGAAAGCCATGTGAATTCACCCTACATATCTTATTCCCCCAACCTCCAAACAAATATACAAATTATTTACCTGGGGAAGTGATCATGAATACACATGATGCTATTTCCACAAAGTGTCTACTATTGTGTTATTTATAACAGCAAAAACTACAAAGAGCTTAAATGACCAATAGTAAACTAGCAAATTACACTACAGTACAAACACATTAAAATACCATACAGCATAAATTTTTGTTTTAGAATGTGATTTAATGACATAAAAAAGGTATTTATTTCCATTATACTGTTAAAATAAAAGTGGCTATAAACTTTGTGTTAAAAATAAATTTTTAAAAATATATGTTAACATGTAACACAAAGAGAACTAAATTTTAAAAATTATTTTAAAGCAGATTGAAAACAAAGAAAATTGTATTAAGTCCTAATACAGAGCAATACATAAAATGACTGAAAACTCTTATTAAATCTGTATATACTTCTATTTAAAACACTCTCAAACCAAGGGGGTCTATCAAGTGGATGAAAACAGGGAGACTGTGATTCGAAACTGAGTTTCTAGTTCTCGGGCGGGATTCACGAAGTGTCTAGTTTGATTGCAAGTGAGTATTCTATAATCTCTAGGCAAAAATGTACAAAACAAATAACATAGGTTCCAGAGCCAGAAGCACTTTTTATGCTGAAGTATGTGGACCAGTTCATTAACTGATGACAGAAACTGACCTCAAGATGAGATTTTCAATAATCACTAATACATAATCAGTTCTTTGTCACATTCTCGACAACTCTTGAGTTACTTGTTAGGGACTAATAAAAGTAACTAGCTTCCCAATGCTTGGACTTTTCACAATAAAACAATTAATTTTAATAATATTAAATGCAAGTTTTAAAGCTTTATCAATTTTACTCTCTTGGCCTCATGAAAGGCTGTTAATTTAAAATCAAAGTATATTCTTTAGCTTCTTATGAAATAGCTAAAACATCTTTACCTCTCTGAATTAAAAAAAAAAACGAAATATAAAAAGACTAGGTAACAAAATCCAACACACACACACACACAATTTCCGACACATCCAATGACGAGAATTCTGTGGACACCAATACACCAGGAAATAGGAACAAATGCCAGTCACAGGCCTCAGACTAGGGACCCTGCATCAGGCTGCAGAGGACACTGTGCAGGAGGCACAGTGTGGTAAGTCTGCCAGCTCAGCAGAGCCCAACAGTACAGGTGCTCATTGGGAAATGCCACAGAGTTGTTTAGCCTGCTCCACACAGGTTGGAAGCACAAGCATGCAGGGCTAGACCTCCCAGATCTGGACTGACTCATATATGAAACTAAAGTTCCCCCCTGCCCCCTGTTTCCAGATCAAGGTCCCCACTGAGGAGACAAGAGATGATTAAGCTAATAGACAAGAGTTCCAAAAGGAGCCTGGTGGATTTCTGTGAATTAAGGCCAGCCTGCTCTCCATAATGAGTTCCAGCCCCGCCAGGGCAGCAGAGTTTCTGAAAGCCTAAAACAAGAATTACAGAAGGGAAATAAGATAAGAGAAAAGGGCGAGGTAAACATGACAAGGGGAGCAGAAACACTTCAGAGGAAGCTGCGTGTGCCACAGAATCTTGGAGGAGCCCTAGAGGGTCAAAAGACTAACCAAATACACACGCAACTCCTTCCCAGGGGAAGGAGACACTTCGCACAGAAATGAGCATCAAAAATACTAAGTCAGATTCCACAAAGTTGTTAAAGAAGAAAAGACAGTAAAGAGCAAATACCTCATAGCAATGCCCCAAAAATACACAACCAGGAAAAGAGAAGACCGAGTCTTAAATATGAAGATTAAAAGGAAGATAGAGATACAATAAAAAGGATGGAAGATGGGTGTGTTAGGTCCAAAACAGGCACATGGAGTATCTCACATAAAAACAAAGCCAGAGAGGAGACCGTAAGCACCAGCAGCAGGCAGAGGCGAGGCCAACCAGACGCAGTTAGAAGGGAACCACACATGAGCCAAGCAGAGGCCTTAGGAAAAAAATCAACCCTGTGGATCCTGGTCTTGGCATGACTAAATTCCAGATCTGATAAATCTCTATGGCCTCATTTGTTTGTTTTTATGGCAGCCTTCAGCAAAGGTGTGAAGCAAGTACCCATTCCTTTTTTTTTTTTTTTTTTTTTTTTAAGATTTATTTATTTATTTAGTGTATATGAGTGCTTTATCTGCAGAAGAGGACATCAGATCACATCATAGGTGGTTGTGAGCCACCATGTGGTTGCTGGGAATTGAACTTAGGACCTCTGGAAGAGCAGGCGGTGCACTTAACCACTGAGCCATCTCACCAGCCCCAAGTACCCATTCTTATACAGCTGACAGAAATGAAAATGCTTCAAGCATTCTGGAAAACAGTTTGGTGGTTTCTTAAACCTTTAAACATGTATCTGCCATATGACCCAGCTATCCCACTCCTGAGTGTTTAACCATGTATCTGCCATATGACATAGCTGTCCCACTCCTGGGTGTTTACCTAGAAGACATAAAGCTGTGTCTATACAGACTTGTTCCCAATGTTACAAGACTATCTGTTCATAACAGCCCCCCAGTTGCATGAACCAGGAATGTCCACAGCAGATGGATGGATGGATTTATGTTTTTATACAAGGCAGCACTTCTGAGCAATAAATAGAACGCACTAATAATGTCACACAAAATGAATGAACTTGAAAATAACTGTGCTAAGTAAAAGAAACCAAACAGAAATATGGAGTAAATGTTACTACTGTTATAAAACTAGAGAGCGAAAGCACATTAATGGTTGCCTGGACATGAAGGATGGCTAAGAGATACTTTGAAGGTGGGAGAGGCATGTCATTTGGAATTAACAGTATATATATTCCCCCTAATCCAGATGTTGAAATGCTAATAGCCAATGCACTGGAATTGGGAGATGGGGCCTTTGAGAGGTGATGGGGCTGAAAAGTCACTACAGCAGAGAGTTTTGCCCCTCCCCATCAGTCAGTCTGTGAGCCCAGAAGGCCCTCACCAAGAATCTGACCATGCCAGAGACCATGACCTCAGACTTCCAATGTCCAGAACTTGAGAAACATCTGTGTGGGCTACCCATAATGTAGTTATTTAACAGCCAGACCTGACCTAGACAAGGAGTGATGGATAAATGTGTTGATTACTGTGACTTTGAGCCTCCTGGAGATGCACATATGTTCAAAAATATTAAATTTTATATTTTGCATGTATATAGTTTTTTTCTGTATCAATTCTCAACAAAACCCACTATATATTTAAAATATAACAGGGAACAAGAAACTAATAAAAAAAATCAGTATTTTCATAAATCTTTTCAGCCCCAAAAGATAACACAAGCAAAAGCTTGTAAGTAACAACTGTTAGGATACACATTCACATCACCACATTAACTACATCACAAAAGACAGCTGCAGCTCTATTCAAAACTTCACAACAGAGAATTTCAACAGCTACTAGAGCAATAAAAGCTATTAATGGATTACAAAAGAATTCTAGGATCTTGATCATCATGCAACAAAACTGAAGATTTACAGCAATAACAAAATCCCTTAACCTCACAGAATTTAAAACACTTGCTTACAAATGGGTAATCAGGCAAAGGAGAGATCTCAGACAGCATTATACATTAGCTGGAAAATCTTAATTAAAATGAAAACCATGTCAAAATCTAAAAGTAGCTTCTAAATCTGTAACACAAGAAAGTTTAAATTTTTAAATGTCTATGCTACTAAGTACAAATGAAAATAAATAAAGAAGCTTGAAATTGAAGAAGCCAGAAGAATAAATTGAAGCTGTGTTAAAAGCGTAACACAGGGGATCTGCTCATTATAGAGTGTTTCTACGTCAACCACCTACCTCAAATTATGGGCCAGAAAAGACACATCAAAGCAACTGGAAAGACAAGTGCCACGCTAAACCAGAAGACTCTCTATTTTAAATTCGACCCAAGCTCATGTAAAACCCCAGTGTATTGATTTTGTAAATTTCAAAATGATCTTAAAGTTCGCATTGATGAAATGCTCATTCATTTAAAACTGGTCATGAAATTCTGAAATCAAAACACTTTTAAATCAAATAGAGGTATAATAATATGACATGGAATACTGCATCCCTGAAAACATGAGTGCAACGAAATAAGTAGCATTAGCAATGACATGAAGCCACCTGAAGTACATGTGAACACAATTACTTCATAAAAACACTTGCCAGCATCTCCCAAAACTGACTGCAAGACAATGCTAAGAAGAAAAATAAAATAAAATAAAAGACGCAAATGAAAACAGTAAAGAAAATAACAAGGCAGAAGCTGAAGCTATAATGCAAACGGGATGGAAGATCTGTCAAAATGAAATGCTGGCAGAACAACTTCACCTCTGGGCACACAGAAGGCAAGAAGAGTCCGTGAGGCAGGCTGAGTACACTCACAGCATCACTCCTCCACATGGCCCACAGCAGCACACACACAGAACAGCCCACAACACATCAAGGCTAAATGCCAACAGTGACACTGACCTAAAGACACTAAGGGTCTGTATAATCCTTTTTTAAATGATCTTTAATTATGTGTGTGAATGCACATGTGTGTGGGTGCCGGCATAGGACAGACAGAGGTGTCAGATCCCATAGTGCTGGAGTTAAGGCAGCAGTGAGTTGCAAGGCATGGGCTCTGGAAGCAAATTCAGGTCCTCTGCAAAAGCTGAACAGACTCTTAAAGGATGAGCCATCTCTCCATCTCCTGTGAGTTCCTTATGATTGCATTCACACAAGTTCACAAGTCCAGCCTGCTGTCTACTTTCAGCCAGACAAGGAGGAGAGGGCTCATTCTGACATCTGCCCCACCTGGCTGGGATGCTGACTGGGAAGGGAGCAGGGCAGAACAACTTTTCTGAACACCTCCTAACCCTGAAAGCTGTTGTTTCCCCTTTTAGTAACTGCAACTGCGATAAAATTGCTTTGCTTACTGTACACATTAAATGCAGTTTTATGTTCCTCTGCTTAACTTCAAGGCACACATGGCATTGAAATTACTCCAAGGAATAAAGAAACCAAGTCAATTTGTGAGTGTCCCTGAAAACAGGTGCAGCCCCTAACCTCCCCAGGACACTCTTCCCAGTCGCCTGTCTTCCTCAACAATGGACTTGTTCACTGGGTATTGGGAAACAACCTCTGCTCCCAGAGTATACAAAAGCTGAGAGTGAAAGTAAGCAAAAGACACTCCACTCAGTTTCTCTTCTCTAATTTTTGTTACAAGAGTCGATGACTCAAGGCAGCCTTCAACATGGCAGAATTCAGTCTCATCGGCAGCCCATTACTTCCCAATTTAACTTACATTTATTAAGCTGTAACCTAGACTGGTATACTTTAGTGAAGATGTAATCACAATGCCACATTTTGACAAGAGCATGCATATATAGAAAGTCACTGCATTTCAAAATATGTACATTTACTTTAGACACGTATTTTCTAAGACTGCACATCAGCTGTGTGAAAGCAGAGAACTTGAACAATTTCCTGTGATTTCTTACTATTTACTCATTTTACAGTGGCAATATTTTAACTTAGTACATGATCATTCAGAGAACATTCTAATTTAATTCCACCCATGTAAACACGATGTTCCCTGAAAGCCCAGGCTACACCAGGAAGCGCGTGAAGGGCAATGAAGCAGCCAGGAAGTGAACGCTGATCAGACAACCTCATTTCAGAGCTGTCAACCTCAGAGCTATTCGATAAGCTCTCAGCAAGAAGTTTATTTTATTTCTATCTTTAAGCTTGTTCTCACCCCATTTACACTCCTTCAGCTTCACACTGTTCCTCACCCTAAAAAACACGAGTTAGCCTTTTAAAGTTCGCAATCGCTCCCATCAGCCAAGGAAACAATGATTAATAAGGTTGGGTTCACATTGCAAGTCTAGCTACGCTGAAGCCTTGCTGGGAAAGAGAGTACAGAATATATCTAAAAAACACAACCATACACACATGCCCTCCACCAGGTAGGTCAAACTCAGGGTCCACCACTGAACTACACTCAGGCCTTACTTAAGACTGTATCTCACTGTGTAGCCCACACAGACCCTGAGCTCGTCACCTCACTTCAGCCTCCTTGATGGCGCCAGTACAAACATGTGCTGCTTTGTTCTGCAACACCTTTTTTCTTCTATTTACATTAAGGACAGTTACAAGATTTTGCTAAAGTTACAGAATTTACATAAGGCTTTAAGAAAAGTTTCCACCAACATAATATTGGAATAAACCAGTGGCATCAGCTAAGGAAATTTAGGGAATTTAAGGACAATGGCCCACCCTTAAATATCTCAATTTCAAGTAATACCCAGGCTTATTGCTAGGTTCCCCATTCCATTTGGGGTTGGAGCTAAGCAGATACAGATACTGTATTTGGAGAGCAGATACTCCCAGGAAGCTGGGGCGCAGGGAGAAATGCACCCAGTGTTCCAGAATGATGAGCTGCTGCCAGGACAAGACTCTTGCAATCAGAGCTCTCTGGAACCTTGCCCGTTGCATGTAAAACCTAACTACTTTCATACAGCAAGAAAGAGAATTAGTAATCAGAAGTCACAAACTGACCAGCTGCTCCTCAACCAGCCCCTGAGCAGAAGGTCTGGAGTGTTTGGCTATTCCTGTCCACCATACAAGGGACACATAGTAACTGTCTTTACGAACAGTCCTAAGCAAACTGGTCTCACTACCCATAATTCAACAAAATTACTACCAGTCATTGAGACCTGAACATAACAAACGTAAGCCGACAGATTTGTTAAAGATGACAAAACAAGGTGTGTGCTGCAACAGACCAAATGTGTACACAGCTGTAACCTCACTGTGGCCAGACAACTGACACAGTGTGATGCACAGTCTTGCTATTTAGAATAATTAATTTTTGAATTACAGTTAGATTATTACACAGTATCCAGAGAGTTGTAACTAACTCCCAGCACTTAGTTAAGCAACATGAATGACTGAGTTCAATATTTACAGTTCCCTTAGGTAACTATTCTCAATTGACCCAAATAAACCAATTTACTGGATCAATAGAGACCATGATGAGACAAAGGCAACAGATAGAAATGAAGACACATGAAGCCACGAAGGCACTGTAGCATGCACAACATGCAGAGAAAGCCTTGCCATGTATCTGGCCCATTTCAATAGGTCAATTAACTTGAGATCCAGAGGCTATCATGCAGGCTTGTCTGCACTCCTGACATTTAGGGAGGCTGACGCTGAATTGAAAGCTCCAAGTCTATCTGGTTTACACACAATAAGACCCTGCCTCAAAAACAAACAAACATAACAAACAAACAAAAGCATAATTTAGAAACTTAAATACAAAATATCAAGTTGAGGTGCATTTGTTCCTTCAGAGCACCAACATGGAGCTGTCAGCCCAGGACCAGTTTGCATGACTTCTCCAATGGTGATGAGGATGAACCCGCTTCATTCTTATGATGAGCAACTGGTTTTCCCATATCTCAGCACCCTTCGGAGAGTTCAAGTCAAAAGCTTGGAGAAGCGTCAACTCACCCCCCAGCCCCACCTTCCTCTCATGCACACATCTACCCATCAAAACATCTTGCCATTTCCTTTCCTTCCAGGTATTCCCAGATTGAAGCTAGTTGTATCACCTCTATCCGTCACCAACCCTCTGGACTATGGCAAACAGACTTCTTATCAGTCTCTGCTTTCCACCCTCTCATTCAGGATCCATGTTAGAAAACAAAAAGGGAAAAGTGAAAAACCACTTAAGGCAATCTTTTCAGTCTGCAGGTGGACTGAGCTAGCTTGCTCAGTGCAAGGTCTGACCCTTGCTTGCCCGTCACTTCTGAGAGGTAATCTGTGTCAGATATAAGTGTCTTTGTTAGCAGTGACCAACTGGATCTTAGGAAGAGTTGGTCATACTATATAATTAGGATGGAGGCTGGCCATGCCAGAAAGGCCAATCGTGTGATTTAGGGTAGCAGTTTGGGGTCATGGTATCAGTAGGCCCAGAGACTGAAGTCAAGTCTGTGGCTAACCACCCAATTGAATAAGTACATGTAGCAGGTCTCTGGCAAACCCTGTGGGCATGGATGCTCAGGAGAGCCTTCCTGGCTGTCAACACTGTGTACTGTCACACATGAGTACCAGGAGAGTGGCATGGCCCCATTCCATGGGGAAAAAAACTGAAGATACAAACATGCTCCCTGAGCGTGTTTCAGCAATAAACCGTAACAGTAAGTATAACAACATTCAGTGAAGCCAAGTTCTGCCTACAAATTATCACATCCTCAGACCTCAGTTTGGCTGACTCTAGAAAGCTATCAGCCCGAGTGTCTGTATAGTTTTCTTGCAAGTTAACAAGAGTTAACAAGAGTGTGTGATGGGTTCTTGTTTATTACTTCTCTGCCTACAAGTAAAAATCCACCTTTGGATTCCACGAGACGACAAAGGCGCTCTTCCCTCTACTGTCCTTGATGTCCTTCATTCTCACTTCAAATTTCTCAGTATTAAAGTCTCTATTTTTATAGAGACTCAAAACTGAATCCTAAAAATCTATTGTAGTCTCCTTGACACAGCTTCCACTCCTTCTGAAAGGGAAAGACAGGTGAAGGCCTTCAAAGGGGTCTCCAGCAGCACAGCCTTGGGGCTACCTGAGCTGTCTGAGACAAACAGCAGTTGTCTGGCAAATCACTGTTGTGTCCTGAAAACAAAGCCACTGGACCCTGATCCCCAGTCTGGACAGAACACTGCTCAATACTCTACTCACCTGAGAAGTTTATTTTATTACTCAAAAAGGCTGCACATGGTTTGAACAGTGTCCCCATAGTCTTACTATCTCCCTTCAGGCTTCTAAGTTTTAGAATTCCATGCCCTGTCAGCTAATTAAGGATCAGGTGTTTCGGAAGTAAAAGTCTGGTATGTTTATAACTGAAAGAAAAAACTACTCTTAATTCAATGTGACCAGAAACTTCATGACTGAAATGCAAAACAAACAATAACTTCATTTTATAAAGTAACAAAAGGCAAGCTTCCAGGAAAAAAAATAATGAAGAATATGAAGAATTCACAATAGCTGTGCAGCATTCATAGGAGGAGCCTTCACTATAGCCACGAAGCATTCAGAGAAGGAGCATTCATTATAGGTAGCCATGCATCGTTCATAGGAGGAGCCTTCACCATAGCAGTGCAGTATTCATTAGGAGAAACAGCCTTCCCTATAGTAACCATGCAGCATTTACAGGAGGAGCCTTCAGGATACTGTGCACCATCTCTAGGATGAGAAGCCTTCACTAAAGCCATGAGGCATTCATTCTGAGGACAAGAAGCCTAGTGAAATTTAGACTCCTTAAATGAGAGTCAAGAGTGAGATGAACACAAATAAAACTTCTGAAAAGAGATGCAGACTGCTCACATAGCTCCCTCTGGCCTGTGACAGCAGTCTCTCAGGGTGTGCAGCTGGTAACTCAGAGCTCACCGCCTCCTCATCTGCAGCCTTCATAGAAAGCAGCCCACGCCCCAGCCTCGCCAACCTCACCCAAATCCCACCACGCTAGTTTTTGCTCTACCTCATGTAGTGAGAATTTTAGTCTCATTAAAAACCCAAGTACGTTATGTTTTTGCTTTAATCCCACGTATGGATATGGAGCTACTTCAGTTTGTCCACAGGCATTAACTATGATTGTCTTGTGCACTAGCAAGGGCGTTATCTTTGCAAGCTGCAGATAGTTTAATTCTGGGGACTCGTGAGAGGGTATAATAAATGCCAGAGCCCAGAGAGGGGCCGGGGCTTGCAGGAGGACAGGAGGAACAGGAACAGGAGGAGGAAGAGAAAGAAAATAAGACGAAGAAGAAGAACAAGAAGGAGGCAGCTGCTGCTTCCTCACTGCTGCTCCTGGCTGCTGTTGCTGCAACTTCATGAGAAGAAGGCGGAGATAGCCTGACTACAAAGATCGGATTTGCCACAAGGAATCCAATAACCCTAATCAGCAGGAAGCAGTCTAAAGAGACCTATGCCCCCTCCCCTTCTACCTTCTGTCTCTCCTACCTAGTGTTGGGGGTTGGAAGGGATTGGGGTGGGAGGAAGGCAGGGGTGTAAGAACCCTTGCAAATGGAAGATGCACAGTCTTGCCTTGCTTACTGCTCCGTCTCCTGTTGGTAGCTGACAGGAAGAGGACTCTGATGGGACACAGAAAGACTGCTCATTTCAGCTACAGTTATCAAATTATTGTTCACAGGTCAGTCTATGTCTATAAGCTTCTTATTCAAATTATTTAGCATTAGGCGAAGAATGTTATTCTCAAAATTCAATTTCTCTACTTGGGGGGGTGGTGCTTTTCGTTTTGGTTTGGTTTGGTTTGGTTTTTTGTTTTTCGAGACAGTGTTTCTCTATGTCGCCTTGGCTGTCCTGGATGCGCTTTGTAGATCGGGCTGGCTCACTCACAGAGATCCATCTGCCTCTGCTTCCCTGAGTGCTGGGACTAAAGGCGTGCACCATCACGCTCAGCTTCTACTTCTTTTTGTAATAGTATATTCTCTGTAGTAATTCTTCAAAAATTCTCTTTCTCTTTACTTAGAGCCCAAGCTAATGCTCTGTTGTTGTGCTTTAGAAAGATCTTGAAAAATAAAAGAATTGTTTTTGATTTTTGAAGCAAGAGAAGCATCCAGCTTTGGAATTCTGCCCTTCGTTGCTCTCTTAACTCCTGAGGTGACAGAGTCAACTTCCATCACTGGAAAGCGGTGGCCTGACCTCTAGCCCAGGCAGACCGGAGGTTACCACCCTGACCTGAAGCTGGTTCGTGTCCAGGCCCTGTAAGCGGCTGCCCTGAGTTGAGGACCGAGACACCAGGAGAACCGGCAGAGAAGGGCTGGGGCTCCAAAGGCCTCTTCAGCCATGCCAGCAGCAGTGGTGCCGACTTACGGTACCTTCGGCTGCGGGAACTGCCACCTGCCTGGGGAGCTCTACAATGCACCCAGCCCATGACTCTGAGGCAGTATCAAACAATCCAGTTTATGACTCAAAACACAACTCTGAGTCTCTCAGTGTGCACAGGACAGAGGCAAAACCCCTATGAGCCCTCCAGCTACAGGCCGGGTCAATGCAGCCTCTCCACCATGTACATCTCTGCCTCACCCTGTGACCTTCATCTCCTATGTGCCTTTCCACTCTTCTCCAAGCTTCAGCCCTCACCTTGTCCTAAATGTGGGCCATTGCCAAAACACTGTCTCAGAGCCAGCCACTCCTGTCTGGTGACTGGCCCCCTGAGTGTGAGCCTCCTGACTTTGCTGCCTCTACAACACGGTGCTTTGGCACAAATGTGCAGGGTTAAGTCCAGAGACAGAACAGACCCTGACTCTGAAGAACTCAAAGTCCTGTGAATGGTAGAAATTATGCAATTCAACTAGCACTTCTTAGTAAAAATCCACCACAAAAGGATAAAGTTTCTCCAAAGTCAATTATTTCTGACACTAGACCAATTTTTTTAAACAATAAAACTTGAACGCATAGCTTCTGAGTTTTCTTTCCCAAGAAAGAGGCCAGAAGAAAAACAAGAATAAAAACACAAAAGCAATGTCTACCTAGTGAAGCTTTATTTTAAACTGACTTCCACTGTCAGTTAATAGAATACACAAAATGCTTTGTAACCATGACCAAAAACCTTGGCCAAATTTGTGCTCAAAATAACTAAATTTTACATTAAGGGATCATTTCCCTCACAAAGATTTCCAGCTTCTCCTTTATGGGTAGCACTTTTGGGATTAAAAAGTAACAGGACCACTCAGGGAGGCACAGAGAGGCAGAGCGCTGGAGGTTCAAGGCTAGCCTGGTCTACAAAGCAAGTCCAGGGCAGCCAAGGCTACACAGAGAAACCCTGTCTCAAAAAACAAACAGAACAAAAGTAGCAGGACCAGTACCTAAACTAAAAGGGCTGAGGTCATAAATGCCAGCCCTCTTCACAGAAAACAGACAAGGAAGAAGGATGTGAAAGTGAGGCAGCAATAAGCACAGGGATGGTTACACTCCCTTCTAAAGAATGAGCTAGTTAGGGAAGAGAAACCACACAGACCTCAGCTTTATTTCCCAGCAACGCAAAGATGGCAGACTGTTCTGGCCATGGCAGAGAGAGCAGTGCGACTTCTCGTGTTACAGGTATTTTTATCCTTTCCATGTCTGGTCCTTAATTACCTCACTGAGTCCATCAGGGCCTGAACGCTGGTGTTGCTATCAGTAGAACCTGGCAAAGGCCCCAGCAACAGGAGGTAAGTAAGTAGAGTCGCTGTACTAACAGCAAGACCAACTCGAGGCCACGCTTAAAACCCAGGCTTCCGATGTCTGATGGTTCTAATCAGCTGCTGTGGTTTGGATGTCAAACACTCCCTTAAGCTTGTATGTTGGAAGACTCGGTACCCAGGTGACAGCACTGGTTTGGAAGTCTTGCTGGAGAAAGGAGGCCCACAAGGGGCAGGTCTTACAGTTTACAGCCTGGCCCCACTCCTGTTCACAACCCACCCCCAACAATAGGCCATATTCAGTCTAGATTTATAATTAAAAATAAGCCCTTCTCTCTTAAGTTGTTTGTTGAGTACATACATGGTTGGAGAAATAGGAAAGGTAATAGGACACACACATCCAGAACTGTGAAACAGACAGTCCCCGAGGCAGCGGGGAATCCACTGGGTTAGAGCTGCGAGTCCTCACCCTCATGGGATCCTGACTGTCCTCGCCTGCTTTCTTCCTCCCCCCATCACTCTCAGCTCAGTCAATACAGCTCTCTCCCTTTTCTCTGGATCCCCAGCACCATGACCAGCTCTCACCCCAAGCCCCTTCACAGCCACACCTCCTACAGTGCAACCGCATTTCTTTTCTGCCTACTCAACTCACCGTGCACCAGTAAACCACTGAGACACGGAGCTAAAGATGAAAATTACTTGAGTACAGAATTAAGCCGCCTTTAAAACATTCTAAAATTCACAAATGGAGAAGCTCGTCCAGTTCTCATCTACTCTACACCCTTTTCCTCCAGTGTTACGTCCAGCCCACCTCTCAGTTCGTCTTCCACAATTGTGACAAGATCAGAATCTTCAGCCATTATAAAGCACACTGTGCATGTTTGCTGGTTTGGTTCCTTCTAGTTAACTACTATGTTTTTCAGACCTTTTTACTAAGACTTAGAAACATTTTATTTTTAATTATGGCCATGTGTCTGCATATGGTTATACATATGCACATTTGTACAAATGTCCCAGAGGTGAAAGGCACAGATTCCCTGGAGCTGGAGTTACAGGCAATTGTGAGCTAGCCACTTGACTTGGGTGTTGGGCGGGGAGAACAGTATGCAAACGCTGCACTCATGACCCCTGAGCTATCTCTTTAGCTCCCTGTCAGTCCTTCTGATTTAACTTTCCCATTCTTCAAGTTCAGATTCCAGCGACACTTGCCCTCAGCAGCCTTGTCTACTGTCTCATTCAAGTCAAATTACCTGTTCCCTTAAATAAGGCCTTTTGTTTCAGGGTGTGCAACACCCATTTCCTTACCTGCACGCCACTCCAGTGGGGCTGAATTCACAGAGGACAGTGTCTTCTCTATGTACCCTGGCTTCAAACCAGAGAGACCTGCCTGCCTCTGCCGCCACCACCCAGCAACAAACTATGTCTTAACAGAAGTCTTAAGAGCGTAAAAATATGTGAACTCATAAAACTGTATACAAAATCTTGAATAGCTTTATGTTTGGGGAGAAAAAGCCTATAGCAATGATCAGTTTCTCAGAGGTGTGTTACCTGAAAAAAATTTTAAAAATTAAAATGACTGTCCCTGCCTTAGTACCTTTCACAGGGTGGCAACATGCTGCAGAGCCACACCATGGCAGGAGCTTGTTCTCATAGGAAGAGACAGAGTCTGAAGTTTCTTGGTCTGGACAATTAATAAGCGAAAGAGAACAAACAGAGCGAGGCAACTCTGCCACCTTTACAAGTGCCCTTCGACCTGCATCTATTAAAAGAGGTTTACAGATTCTCTTATGTAAACACAAACCCCTCAGATTCCCAGTTTCCAAACTTCAAAGAAGTATTAGTGAGCAAGCCAGTCAACGAGCTCCGGCCATGCACGGCATGTTACAAAGATGTTCTACTCAAGCCAAAGTAAAGAGTTATCAAGTCCGCGGGAATCGCAGGAATTCTAACTTATATGGCAACCATAGGCATCATCTCTTGAAAGTTCCATGTAAAATGGGTGACTTCAAACCTAAGCTATCTAATTTCCTACTTCCAAGCTTCACACGAGGCAAAGCCCGCTCACAGATGAAGGGGGAAAGGCAAGTTGGCAGCCATCAGCAGCTCTGTCGCAGGAGGAGCAAAGCAGTGTGTGTCTGCCAGCACGATCAGCATGAAGAGATCCATAAAAACCTTACAGGAAAACTCAAAATGAGGCCTCAAATCTGAGGAGCATCAGTTAGGAAGAGGGGCAAAAGGACAGGCACCACATGACACCAAGTGACAGGGCAGGCAGGCAGGCAGCTCAGACAGCCCAGCATAAAGCCAACAGCTCTTCATAAGGACAGGACAAGGTGAGAAGCAGACAGGATCTCAATCAACTCTGGGCATGACCCTTAGCATCAGATTGCTTTGGCTTTACTGAAAATTCTGGGGCAACTACATAAAACCCCTTGTGTTTGTTGGTAACTTGACACTAAGCCCTAACCAACACAATCACTCTAATGAAGAAATCCATCTCTACTCAATGACATCCAGCAACAGGTCTCTGCTCTCCATCTCATTTGCCCACCAGGATGCACACAAAGACAGGGAAGGCCAGCTAGTGAAACGCAAGAATGGCAAAAGGCTAACAGATGCAGCTGGCATATTTTAAGTTCTATAGATAACATTCTAGAACCACACAAACGTAGGCAGAGGTGAACCATGAAGTGAAAGAATAGTTCCCAGAGCACAAATCCTGACCTCTGTTCCCAGGTCAAATCTGCAGCATGAGCCCCTCTGAGTCTGGAGAAGCACTTGGCAGTAGGCTGTATCCCTGAATGCATGGGATAGACACAATCTGAAAATACAACCCTATCTTCCTATGGTTTTTGTTATGAAACAATGTCTTGCTATTGCTGCCCCAGCTGGCCCTGAACTTATAATATTCCTGCTTCAATCTCCCAACTGCAAGGGTTACAATTGTGCAACCCACAATGAGCTCTAATTATACTTCTACCTAGCACAGTGGTTGGCAATGCTTCTAGTGCTGTCACACTTTAACACAGTTCCTCATGTTGTGGTGAGCCACCGCCCCCCCAACCATAAAATTATTTTGTTGCTACTTCATTATCTGTAATTTTGCTACTGTTTATGAACCATAATGTAAATATCTGATATGCAGGCTATCTGATCTACGGCCTCTCTCGGGTACAGATTAAGAACTATTGCTCTAGAAAGAGCTGGAAAGGCAAATCTACAACCTATACAGCTACCTAAGAGTGGCTTGTACAGTATGGGCATACAGTTCAGTTGGCAAAGTACTTCAAGCACAAGACTCGAGGTTCAAATCCCTAATATCCTGTTTTAGTGTTTTTAAAGGCTTACATTTTGAATGAAAAGCCACTAAGAAGCCAAGGGTGTTCTTCCACGGGTGAGAAGACTGCTGAATCCCACCAGAACATCCCTCACAGACATCACTATACGCTTATCACTTGCCATGCAAGAAAAAAGAGACTAGCTCTTTCTTCTTTAAGAAAACAGACTACTTTCTCAATCTATCACTCTGCTCATGAAGACAGAGAAACCCGAACCTTTCGCTAACTCTGATTCTACACTAAAACCAGTGCACATAATCCAAAATTACTTTCCGCTGGACCCAAAACCATTTACAATGGTCATAAATCAACAAATTTAACATGAGAACTGTGAGAAAGTATGAAGGCAATTCTACAAACCACCACCCTCTCAACTCAAGAAGGCTTTATGTCAAGTTTAAGCACTGAGCAGCTCGTATTGCCAATGACACCACCTTACCATGTATGTCTCCAACCCCTCCTATCGAAGCTCTACACTTAACAAATGAGCTGTGACCTCGTACATGATGGGAGCTGCAAGGAAAACCCAACTGGCCCTCCAAACCGTGTCTGACCACTGTCAAGCCCAGGTGCTGATGTGGGGTTAAAAGGCTCAGAAAAATCTATCCAAATTTGCCTCTCCTGTGTCTGTCTTTACTACATACAGATTTCTCTGGATCTGCTGGAGAGAAATTCCTATGAAATAGAATTAAGTCCTACAATAACTCTAAGGGCAAAATAATAACAATTAAGAACACAAAGATACATACTAAGCTTGCTGAACAGCAGCCATGTTTGCTGGATACAAGCCCTGTCACTTCTTTGTTTGGTGTCTAACAACATGTATATATTACTTCCTTTAAGCTAAGCACCAAACACATACTTATTTTGCCCTGGGCAGAGGATATTACCTCCCTTAACAGCTGAGGAACGGAGGGTAGGTAAGACAGCTCAGCAGCTTACCTAAGCACAGGGAACTACATGTGGTCTAAATGGCACTTCTCTGGTCCCTGCCTTAGTCCTAACCAAAAAATACAGACAGGACAAAATTATAGAGAAATCTCCAAAGGACAAGCTTCACTGATGGCCCCACTACCTTAGTAAGTTCACTCCCAGGCTAACGTGGAAGGCAGCGCTCCTGCCTCACCTGCAATGCTTGTCTACAGTGGGGAAAGCAGGCAGCCAGGCCAGCACTGCTTCCTCCCTGACTCCCCACTGGCTCTGCCTATTCAAGGCCAGAAAGTCAAATCACCCCACAGGCTTCAGCTTCAATTCTAGGAGAACAGTGAGGTTTGAAAGTGCCTCAAGCAGAGCCCACAGTCCTCTGATCCTTTTCAATCTCAGACTCTGCGACTGAGTGCCATCCAGCCACGCCAGGAATGAGGTCAATTACTAGAGTACTTGCTAGACTTTCTCTCCTCCTCTCTGCCCTGGGGTTCAGCCTCTTCCCAGTACGCATGCAGAACTGTCATTAGCCCTTTCCTCTCCATGAAACTGGCCCTACAGTTAAGCTATTCTGAGTCTTCTCTCCTACAGATTCCTGTGGGGTACACCAAAGAGATGAAGAGGTTGGGGGGGGTTAAAGCCAAAATTCAGAGGTTCTCGCTTTAAGCCACTATTTTAAAAGACACAGTGGGCTGGCTGGAGTACAGCCCAGAGGGAAAAGGCTTGCCTACTAAGCACAGGGCCCTAGAATCAATCCCCAGCATCACATAGAATAAAATAATGTGCAATGTGTGGCCAAAATACCAAGAAAGGCACACAAACAAGCATCCACGCTGTAATAGTGAAGACCTTAGATCTCAAGATGGCCTCTCCCCTCCTACCCACTAACCCCAGTGCTCTTTACCACCCACTCCTCAGATGCAACACAGTGGACGGATGATCTGCCCTGGACATCTGAGACCCACCTCCTATATCGACATCACCACTTCCTCAGAGCAACTCCACCTGCCTACACGCCCTCACCACCTCACCAGTGGGAGGCTCCAAGGCCATCAAAGTACTGAAGGTGCCGACAGGTTAAGACAGCTTTGGATATAAGCAAGCCCTGGGAAGAAGCACGCTAGGACTAAGTGATTCAACCTGCACTGCAGGCACCCTGTGAATATCTTAAACAGGGAAGCCAGGCCAACTACCACCTGTGGTTTTAGGGAGACTTTACCAAATTACAGCTCGGTTTACACCCACCCAGACTAACAAGATAGGGTCAAAGAGGGACAGCTGAGAGGAGGGTACTCACTCCTGGCTGATAACATGCCAGGTCACAATATATTAGCAACCCATTTTCTTCCCCCAAACTCCACCTCAGTTTTCAGTGTAAATACAATGTGTTGATTCATACTTGTACTTCCGGAAATTAACAGTGAATCCCGAGACAGCACACAAAATGCTTCATCAAGGACAAAAGTAGCCAAGAGACAGCAGAAAGACAACATACGCTATTCTTTCATCCAAAGACCTTAACTTCCACTAACATAGTCTATTTCAGTCTGTTTCTGTTGCTATAACAGAAAACCGGAGACAGGGAAATTTATAAATAATAGAAAATGATTTGGCTCATAGTTCTGGAAGCTGAGAAGTCCAAAAGCCTGGCAGTGGCATCTGGCAAAAAACTTGCTGCTGCTCCCATGGCAGGCAGAAGGGCAGGAAACAAGACAGAGACAAGAGAAGGAGCAGAGCTTTCACAACGAGCCCACAACGGACCACTACACTCACATGGGCCTTCAACCGTCTCACTCCCTGGTGGTTAACTGTCACATCCTGCATGCCTTGGTCAACCTGATGAAAAGTCCCGTTTCCTGCGATGGTTAACTGCCCGGCTTAGTGGCTGAAACCTGGCTGGGGCCTTGAGGGGATGAGAAAAGAGCGGACGCACATATGGAAAAGCTGGGGTCAGGTGTGATGTGCTAGGTCTGATGGAGACACACCAACAACCTCATACCACCCTGGAACCTCAGTGCACTTATTTTGTACAGACCAGGAGTAGTGAGCTGGTCTCTGTAGGAGGTCTCTGCAGAGAAGCATCTCCTTACAGTCAGCTGCTAGGGAGGAGACTGTGGTCACTAGTTCTTATAAACAGTGCCAACATTTGAGTTTGAATCAAAGGAAGAACACTTTGTATCCGGCTGAGCCTCACTCAGAGGAGGGTTCACAAACTGTTACAGGTCTGACACATCCTTGTCTCTGACAGGGCTATTGCCTGTCAACAACACACATCCACTCCTGGCTTCCTCCTCTGCTTCCCATAATTAATCTTGACTGTCAACTTGATTGTTTAAAATGATACAACCCTCTGGTGAGGTTCCCAGAGACAGAGAAGGAAGACCACTCTAGGCATGTAGGTGGCACAATCCCATGGGCTCCGGTCTCCAAATGAATAAGGAGAAGGTAAGCAGACTACCAGAATTCGCTCTGCTTTCTAACTGTGGACACAATGTGGCAGGATGCCTCACATGACTGCAGCCATGCTGCTCTTCCTCCATGACTGCCTGGGCTCTCAAACCAAGGGCCAAAGCAAGCCCTCTCTAAGTTATACCACAACCACAGGAAAAGGAATCAAACATTTTCCAATTGCATCACACTGGCAATTAACTTTAACACAATGCTTTGGGGACACTAAAACTATGGCATGGTCATTTCCCGCTCCCACGAAATAGGAGACTGTGTCTTTCCTCCACAGCTTTGCACTGTCTCACCATGAGGACAGTAAGTCCACAGAGGCTTGCATGCAGTGAGTGGTGACTAACACTGCCAAACAACAACTTTCCCAATCTGCAAAGGGATTACAAATACCATCCACCAAACAGACAAAATAATGTTAGCTACACTTAAGCTTTACCAATAAAAACATGACTATAAAGTTGTATATTATGAAATCTGACTTATCCTCGGCTCATTTTGGAAATGCATTTTCACAGCAGAAAAAAATACCACAAAACGTGGCCAACTGGCTATGGTCTGAATATTTGTATCTCACCAAAATTCCAAAGTTGCAAGCCAAGCCTATTATGGCCTTAAGAAGTGGGACCGTTAAGCAGTAGAACCTCAAGAATGGGATCAGTGCCCTCAGAGAAGAGGCCCCAGGGAGTAAGTTGTCCTTCTCACCACATAGGATGAGAGAACACCAAAGGTCCACCAAGAACAAAAGCAGCCAAGAAACACCAGAAGGCTAGTGTGTACTGTTCTTTCATCCCAGGGCTCCAAACTCTTGTAGTCCATTTCTGTTGCTGTAAATACATGAAACTGAGTGATTAATAAAAACCAAGGAACAGGTCTTTACCAGACACCAAAACAAATCTGCCAAAACCTTGACCTGAACTTCTAGTTTCTAGAAACATTAAAAATAAATAAAGAAATAACACCTCTTGGTCCTAAGTAACCCTCCGATATAACATTTTGTTATGGTACCCTGAATGAACTAAGAATCAAGGCATCTTCTGGTATTTTTATATTTAAGACAGAAAATATCAACACTGGCATTCAGGTAAAAGGTACTGGGTGATTCTCACGGTCACAGGAGAAGGATCTGAGCTAGCAACAGGGCAGCCCTGTCTACAAAGCAAACACTTCTGTGCTTTCTGGAAAGGACTCCTGCAGAGTCTGACAGAGTGATGCTGGGAAATGGAAGAGGCGCAGCTGCAGGTGCGCAGCCTCCCCATGTCAAACATGAGAAAGCAGCCAACTGCCTATCAGAGATCTGCAAGTCAGTCAGAAGCTAAGCAACCAACAGAACCTGGGAAAGTCAGCTAAAAACAACAAACAAGTTTACAGCATTCTCATCTGTCTTGCCTGCTTGGGACATCAGGCCATGTTCCCAGACTGGGACTCTAATTCCGGGTTCCATTATTCAGTAACTGCTCTAGTCTGTCACAAAAACTGCCGTGTACCCAACCCAAATCCCAGGCAGGATGGAGAAAGGCTGGCACTGCTCAGGATTACCTGAGGTGAAGGATCACCCGTGAGACCTGAGATAGGCATGGGAGGCCTCAAAGGAAAAGCCAAGGGTGTCTTGGGGCTGAGGGTAATCAAAAGTAGCATACACGTGGGAGGATTTCAGAAACCATACATGCTCAGGGTGGAGCACAGGCTTAGAAGCACCAATGAGGAGACCCTATGGCGTCTCACCTTAGGTTGAGTTTGTACCAGACACCAGTCTGTCCAACTGCTCAAAGCAGACCCAGCAAAGAGCCAGGCAGCAAAGACTGAGAGGGGGATTTAGCTTTAGTTTTTAGTTCTGATTACTTGGATGCACAAACGAGCCATATGCTCAAGGCCAGACTAGGCTGAAGAGCAAGCTTAAAGCCACCGTGGGCAACTTAGTGAGATCCTAAAATAAAAAGCATTTAAAGTGTTGGAGGAATCGCTTAGTGGTTCAGCAGTTGCTTATCATGGTGAAGACTATAGGTGCAATCCCTCGCACTGAAACTCAAAACGACACAACAGTAACACCACAAACTTCCAGGCAAGCCTCAACCACCCAGGGCAAGAACTATAGTCCCTACAAAAACACTTTTAAAAGGGGGGTCGGGGGAGTAAGAGGAAGGGAAGGTGATGCCCTTCAATAACCAAACCGGAAAAACAAGCATGCCCTGGAGACTGGAGACGGGGAATCGGGTTTACAGAGAGTGCATAATTCTCAGACATCTGGGCTTTCAACAACAATAAAAAACAAAACAAACAAACAAAAACCCAGCAGATACAAGCGTAAGGAATATGAGACACAGTAAGTAAAAGTCCATTCAAAATTAAGAGAAAGAAGGCCACTATACTTACTTTGCAAAGACTCTAAAGCAATTTCTTAAATATAAGTTCAGTATCAGTAAGCCATGGAAAGTGAAAGGGAGAACATTATCCCTCAATAAGAGTTCATTCATCAAAGACACAACACATCAAAAATGAGAAAGGAGATAACGTAGAGCCTGACTAGAAACAAGGATCACCAGAACTAAAGGAAAAATAGGAAGTTCAGCAAGCGCTGTTCCATAGTGAGTAGAACTTCAGGGAAGACAAATAAATGGAGCCAGATGCACCAGCTCGATCCAGCAGCCACAGTGGCCACTGCCCCGAACAGCAAGGGCAGATGCTCTTGTTAAAGGTACTTTAACACAGCACAGGACAAGTCCACGCCTGGTCACAGAACAGGACAAAGCACACTCAGTGACAGCACCTCCATGCTGCTCAACACAAGCTTCTCACAGGAGCCATCAGGCTGTCACTGTGCCTGCCTATCTCCTGCTGCCCAGAGGTGATGTGTTGTGCTTTTGTGCTTTTGTGGATGCTTGTTGTCTCCTGGTTCTTTTTCTTTACCACAGAGAAGTCCACTTTAGACTGTGGAGTTCTTTTCTTCTTCTATGACTATCTCTGGGTGTCAACAGGAGCAATGTCAGGAAGCATGCAGACCCCAAAGAAAGACCTCAGAAATACAGTCCTACACATGACTTATAGAGAAATGTTTACTATAACTAAGCTACACCCAAGGAGGGGAAGAGCCAGCAAAGCGCCCGCAGCCAGTGCAGCTGTTTCAGGCTATGAATTAAAACTATGAACATAAAATCTTGTAACGATAGCTAAATCACTAGCCTATCAACAGTTTACCTAGGACGGAGTAACATGTACACTAAGCAGTCTGTGCCCTGCACAGTAAGACCCAAACTTAAAGCTGTAAGCCCACTTACATGTGGCCTGTGAGCCTTCTACATCTATATTAACTCACGCTACCAGTCACTGCCCTCCGCCGCTAAGAGAAAAAATGTGATTTTATTATGGTCAGAATCAAGTCTATTTCAGTGATGAATTCAACTCAAAACCACACAGATACGGGGCTAGAGATGGCTCAGGGGTTAAGAACACTGGGTGCTCTTACAGAGGACCCTGCAGAGTCCCAGCACCCACATGACAGCTCACAACCATCAGCAATTCCAGTTCCAGGGATCCAGTGCCCTCTTCTGGCCTCCATGGGCAACAGGCACACAAGCGGTGTACAGACACACAAGCAGGCAAAACATTCACACACATAAAAGTTTAAATTAATAAAAATAAAAGTTAAAAATATTGAAATCTAGTTATTTGATAGGACACATTACAAAAAAAGGAGGGAGAGCTCACAACCCCTTCCTGCCAATGGCAGTTACCATGAGGTCCCTCAGGATAAGGACTTTCTTATTTTATTCTTACACAGATCAGTATTTTTGTCTTAATTCTAAAACACACGTCACATTTTTTACAAAATGCTAAGTTTGGGCAAGAGGTGGCTGTGCAGTTAAGAGCATTTTTGTTCTTGCAGAGGACCAGGGTTAGGTTCTCAGCTCCCACACATGGCAGCTTATGACCATCTGTAACTCCAATACTCAGGGATCCAATCCTCTTCTGGCCTCTGCAAGCTTTGAGGCATGCACATGAGGACATACGTACATGCAGGCAAACATTCACACGCATAATATGAAAATACAAGTACCAAGTGTCAATACGCATTACGAAAGTCAGTCATTCAGTTAAGACGCCCCCTATGCAGAGGCTCCTGCCCATGTAGCCCAATTGTTAAACCTCTGATGAGGGACAACGACAACCGCTGCCTGCCGGCTACTCTCCCTGAGGGAAGATGGTGAGGGGATGACAACTGCACCAGGACTGCTGTGGAGTCTCCAGCACCGCCACTCTTAGGAATTGAGCACTCACTCTTCTCTCTCCCAGATGACGTGTGACACTCCACATAAGTCACAACTACTGTAGGAGCCTGTACTGTACATTCCTTCCCAAAAACAGTTGCTGAGGAGCACATGTGTGCAGCAGTAAGGGAATAAAAGGGTATGACCAACTAGATCTTCCTGCAGCAGGGCACTACACACTGCAGCAGTGGCGCTGCCAGCTGCCGCCTAAACACTATTTTCCAACATCTCCTGAAGGCTAGTACTTACTCAAATAGATTTTTAAAAGAAGATGGATGCAAAATATTGTAATTATTAGAAGATTATTATAATTAGGTATTCTGTTCCTTCCTTTGATACAGGAACAAAGTGCCTGCAACTTGCAAGGAACACAAAGTGCCTTCCTTTAGCTGCTTATTAATTGTCTTGGAGGTTACACCGATGCACTGGGCAGACACACTGACCTGTGTGCTTCCAATTAGAGCTCTCCCCTTAAGTCTCCAGCAAGCTCACCAGGTCTTCTCATGAGCCTATTCCATGAATGCCAGTCAAGCAGAGGAGAAAGGAAAGTGGACAGCCGTGGGGAACTATCACCTTCTCAAACACCTCAGATCTTTGTGGAAGAACAGAGGGGTCTGTCTCATCCACCCAAGGTGATTCAGTCTCTCCTCTAAGCCAGGAAAAAGAAATTAAATTTATTCACAATGTACACTCACTTCAAATTGGGGTGAGTAGTCAAACCCTTTTTAAATTCTACTGATCTCCTACTTCACTCTGAACGTAACGCATGGTTCCTAGGCCTCATGCGCTACACTTCCATCACCTACCAGAACAATGAGCCTTCGGCACTTTCTTCCAAACCCCTCCAAAATGCATCACCCTTCTGTGTGCCAGCAGCAGACACACGATCTAAGGCCCTGCTCAAAAGCCAGCTTTCTTTTGCAGCACAGTGCATAAAACAAGACAATACAAGCCTGCAGCTTATCTCCCACAGTAATCTGCATTTAAAGCATGAAAATGGGTGTCAACTTCTGACCCCAAGGAATGAGATGCTCTGTACTACCCACTCCTGCGTGAACATTACATGAAGACCATGTAAAATGCTTTTTACAAGGACTCCAATTCCTGCAATGTTTCTAACCTGACATCCTACCGCAGTCTACCAAAACTTCTGGTATGTATTTGTTACTCTTATTATGTAATTTGCAGTTAACCCTCAAGTCTGAGAAGATTTTATTACCCACACAGGTCACAAACTGACTTCTTAAAAAAAACAAGAATGTTTATCTAGACCCCTGTATGGGCTCACTGGTGTTATTTCACATAAAGGAACTTTAATTATTAAGTAGCTGCTAAATAAATATATAGTTATTATTTTCATGTGTCAGTGACCCAGTTTTAAAGGCTATTTAAGAATCACCAAAAATGTAACCTATAATTAATAGAGAATTAGTAGAGAGATACTTTTAAAGAGCAGTTAAAAACTTCCTTTCTGGAATGGTAGGTGCCTATTTTTACATTATCTTTTGGACTTGTACATGAACTTCTAAAACACACTGTCCTGTTTCGACAGCACATTAGGTTTAGCTTCACACTTAAGTCACACTTAGATAATTAACACCTTTGTAAGGAATTTTCAGATAATTGTAATCTGTCCCCAAGAATCACTAACACAAATGTTAAATAGTATCCAGTACATTTTAGTATATGAAAAGTTCCAAATCTAAGTAAAAATTTACAAGTTTTCTAGGCAATATATTTGGTGATGTATAAAATTAGTGTGTAGAAATAAAGTCACTTTGGAGAGCCTGGGTCCAATAAAAGTCCCACAGAAGGAACAGAATTCCTTTAAAGTGACATTAGCCATAGTTAAATATCAAAACCCAACCTTTTCTAAGCCAGATGAACTATGTTTTAAAACTTGAAATATTAGCAAGTCTAGGTATAGGGCTGTAATACTTCGCGGGAGACATTTTTACAATAAAGAACCACTGGGGGCTGGGAAGACAGCCTAGCCAATTAAATACACAGCAAGCATGGAGACCTGACTTTGATTCCCAGACCCCCCATGAAAAAAAGCAGCCATGGTTGCACACACTTGTTATTCCAGCACTGGGGAAACAGAGACAGTAGGATGCCTGGAGCTCAATGGCAGCCTACTTGGTAAGTTCCAGGTACTAAACAAACAAACAAACAAACGTGCCAAGATGAGGAGCCCCGGAGACCAGCACCCAGGATGTCTCAGCACATTTAATTTAGGTTTATTTAGTATGGCTCCAGCTTCAAATCATTAAATTTAGCTCTTAGCTTTAAAAATTAAATAGTTAACTATTTTCCAGGCCCAACAGGCAAGGTCAGTTATACATTTTTAAGGGGAATTGCACAATGGATGACTGACAGGGCGCCCAAGTTCTGAAAGATTTTTTTAGAGAAACTTTGTTGATCCTTGAACTAAAGCAACAATCAAAATTTTAAAAGGGAATTGCAGAGCCAGGCCTGGTGGGGCAGAACTATAATCACATCATCTGGAAGACAGACCCAGGAAAATCACCCACACATCTGAAGCCAGCCTGGCCTCTGTAATGAGTTCCAGGCCAGTTGGATTGCGCATATAGACAGGTGAGACAGTATAGATAGCTCAGCAGGTGACAGGGCCTGCCAGGCAAGCCTGATGACCTGAGGTCAATCCCAGGATCCCATGATGGAAAGAGAAAGCCAACTCCCAAAAGTTGCTCTCTAATCTCTACAGGTATGGGTGGCATGGTGCATGCACACCCACACACGCAGGAACCAAAACGAAACTTTAAAACAACCACAAAAAGCAATCACTTCTTATACTCTCATAATCACTGGCATGATGTGTGTGTGCTTATTAATTCTTTGACATTTTCATACAATGCATATTGACCAGATCCATCCCCCCCTCTCACATATACATGCATTTGCCGCTGTGATCTGATGATTTAAGTACAGTTATTTCTTTCTGAGTCTCATTTCACTAAAATGCAAACTCCTTTTTGCATGGAGTGCAAGCCATTCTTGACCTTGGCACGTCCACTGGGCTCATTTCAGTCTGGCATCTATGTGGAAGTGCTATGTGTCACTCAAGCCAAAGGTTGAAGAAACAGGCCCACTCTTGCCTATCTATGGCTGGATTGTGCCAGAGAAATGCCAGAGCCACCACCAGCCAAGACCACCTGCAGCCAGGACCACAGCAACAGGCCATGCATTCCTGTGGTGTCTTTGTTAGTGCAGAAACTAGCAGTGACTAACGCACAGGCAGAGCTGCTGCTTCCCACTGAAGTAGTTTCTTGATTTGGAAGTTCTACTCATCCTTCAAAAACAAACCTACGAAAACAGATTGTTTATATTGCAGAAAGCGGTCTGTTTATTCTACCCATCAGTCTTTTCCCTGACAACTGGCTACTGTTGCTCTTTTTGTTTACTGTGTGCGCAGATGAATTTTAATATAAACCCTCACCATAACCACATAACAAATGAGGCAAATTCCCAAAGCACTCCAGGCGCCAGGCGCACTATTCAACAGGATCACTTCTCATGCAGTGGCAAGGTCACAGAAGTAGACACTTAGAAGGGGGTTAAGACAGCCCCTCTTTGCTTCTTTACTATCTGCTGGGGCCAACTAAGCATGAAGAGAGTAATCATTTCCACTTGACCTTGGAACACTGTACCATCTCTCCCAAGCTAGGCTTCCCGGTACAGTACAACCTTGACATTTCAATGGCTGCATCTTGACACCTCTCAATTCCAACATGTAGCACATGTTTCTATACCACAGGCCCCTCCATGTGCCTGTGAGGTGGGAACAGTAGCATATGGGGAAGTGTCATTAGCCCAAAGAAGCCCCCTCTTCTTAGCATGCTCTGCAGCTACTGGTGGTCTCAAAAAATAATGAGGAAGACAGCAAAGAGGAAGACTGCTTTCTAAAAGAATGCTGAGAATCTTATCAAATACCTTCATCAAGGGCCAGCAAGAGGGCTCAGCAGATGAAAGCACTTGCTCCCAAGCCCTGCAGCCTGTGTTCAATCCCCAGAATTCAAATGAGGAAGAAAACCGACTCCCACAATCTGTTTTCTGACCTCTGCGCAAGCCCACACAAACACACAAATCCTGTTTTAATGGTTTTTTTAAAAGGATTTTAAGCCGGGCATGGTGGCACACGCCTTTAATCCTAGCACTCAGGAGGCAGAGGCAAGCAGATCGCTGTGAGTTCGAGGCCAGCCTGGTCTATAAAATGAGTCCAGGCCAGCCAAGGCTACACAGAGAAACCCTGTCTCATAAGACCAAAAGAAAAAAGAAAAAAAGGATTTTACATGTGGGAATCAGGGAAAACCTAGAGTAGAATCACAGAAAGGTGATTCTATGCAAAGTTATGGTCTTTATTAGTGGGCTGCTTACAAAGTTACTGTTTTAGGTAATCTGTATTTACTCTTTTCCCCCACAGCCCTAATATTTGTAGTGTGTGGTTTTCCAGATGGTATGTGTTCAAATAATGATCCTGTATTCTACTGCATTTCGGTACCAAATGTCTCCACAACAATATCCAGAATTGTAAGTGCATAATATGGCCACAGCAATTATTTGAGTAATACATGATCCACATTTTCATCAACCCCATTCCAGGTTTGAAAAAACCTAGCCAGCTACTGTTTAAATACCGGAGTTCAGGCTAGAGAGATGGCTCAGCGGTTAAGAGCACTGACTGCTCTTCCAAAGGTCCTGAGTTCAATTCCCAGCAACCACACGTAACCATCCATAACTCCAGTTCCAGGGGATCTGGAGCCCTCTTCTGGCTTCTGTTACAAGTACCCAGTCCACATACATACATGCAGGGTGTAAACACTAATATGCAAGAAATATATATTAATAAATAAATCTGTAAAAATTGCTAAAAACTATCCACAGAGCCCTTTTCATAATTCTATCACAATAATCCTGATCTGCATAGATCTTAACTTTACAGAACCAGCCTAAGTCACCGAGAATGTACTCCTTTCTCCGTGAACACTTCTCTGTAAGTACTGTGTGAATCAAGACAGGTACAACTGTGTTCTCACTCCGCTCTCGAAGAGCTAGGGGAACTTGCTGGAAACCTAGACTTTCAGAATAGTTAGATTCTTTTCTTCTTTTAAGTTTTTTTTCCCCAAGGATAGTAGCACATGCCTTTAATCACTCACTAAGAAAGCAAAAGGGGATAGCTCTCCATTGAGTTCGAGACCAGCCTGGTCTACATAGTGAACTGCAGGTCAACCAAGGTTACATAGTAAGATCTATCTCAAAATAAAATTTTTTTTCACTTTATATGTATGGGTGTTTTGCTTGCATGTATATTACAGGAGGTTGTGAGCCACCTGACATGGGTTCTGGAAACTGAACCCAGGTCCTCTGGAAAAGAAGCAAGTGCTCTTAACAGCTAAGCCATCTCGCCAGTCCCTAATATTTAAGATGCTTGGGGTCATCCTAATCCCAGAACTCATGGACCAAAATCTCTCATGACAGATCCAAATATCTGACTTTGGGGTGAGCTTGATGCACAGCTCAGGCTAGCAAGTGAGTACTTTGTAGCCCTAAGGCATTTCCAACAGATCAACAGAAAGCAATAAAGAAAGACTGCTTATAGATGGGACCAGAGGTATGAATGGTGGCCCAGAGGGGTCAAACCTGACATATCCTCTCAGCAGTGTAGATTTATAGGGCTGAAAGGCATCTACCCTGAGAAAAGAGTTGGATATAATTGCTGAAAATACTGTTCTCAAGACATGCTCCGTGGTGGTCTTCACTGATGTGCCACATTTGATGTCATCATCAGCTACAAGACTTGAAACTCTGCCCCAATTTCAATGGGTCTAATAATACATCAGACTAAAAGAACAAAGTGTCAAGGAACCTCAGCTCATCTACCAAGGGGTCCCAGAGCCTTAAAGGTGCCACAAGCCCACTTCCAACTAGCCAAAAGAGCAAACTCTCAGGGGAAGCAAAGTCACTGAGAGCCACACCAGCTGCCTTGGCCTTCACTCAGGGAGAAGAACCCCATGAAGGAGAACACTGGGACCAGCTTTGCCATCACTGAGATCCAGTGACCAGTGGCACAGGTTGCATAGCCCCCCTGGCCCCATTCCATCTGTAAAATGGGTGCAATTTTTAAATTGGATGATACATGTGTAATACAGAATTCCCCATCCTCCTTAGTTCTCAATCTCAATCTCTTTTCCACTGTCACTGTGGTTCCACAGTCTCACGAGTTAGCTGGCCCCAGCTGACAGCAGGCATCCCTCCATCTCCAACCTTAACTAGGAACTGGGGCAGTCCCTCCAAAACTATCATGAAATCTAAAGCCATTTTTATAACAACCCTCACTGGGCACCCTCTGAGGGCGGAGCCAACAGCAAGGCCCAAGATGCTGAGGAAAGACTTGAACATGGTCACAGACATGCAAACTCAATCACACAGTTCAGAGTGCAGAGCCTCCAAAAACAAAAACAAAAAACAAAAAACTCACTTCCTAATAACAGCTCAGTACACTGAAGTGGAGTCTGGAGTGGGCCGTCCCTATGACTGACTCACACACCCATTATCCCCAGGGAAAAGCACCTGACGAATAGTGCACACAAAGCTACACAGGAAGCGACATGGTCAGCAATTCGTACTAGGCAAGCTTGCACTAAACAGACCTCAATCACACTCTGATGCTCCACAGAGGCAAGTTCAACATACCAAATCACTACAAACACAGTTTGTATGTCAGCTTGACATAAGCTATAGTCATGTGAGAGGAGGGGACTTGAAATGAAAAACTACCTCAATAGAATCGAACTGCAAGAAGCCTGTAGGGCATTTTCCTAATTAGTGATTAGAGAGAGGACCCAGCCAGTAGTGGGAGTGTCACACCCCCCCCCCATCCTGATATAAGCAGGCAAGCTGAGCAAGCCAGTAAACAGCACTCTTCCATGGCCTCTTCATTAGTTCCTACCTCTAGGTTCCCATCCGGTTTGAGTTCCTCCCTTAGTCTCCCTCAGCAGACTATCTTTCAGGATATGGAAGCCTTTCTTCCCCAAGTTGCTTTTGGCCATCACAGCAATACTAACCATAGCTAAGACACAGCTACACTTCCTTGCTCCAAGTTGGGCGTAGCATGACAGAGATGTCAAATGTGTGCCATCTTGACAGGGAAGACAACACAAGGAGAGCTCTCCTCTGTATCAGGGGAAGCTACTTAAATAGGCACCATACTCTCTCCAAACAGACTCCTGAAATCTTACATTTTAAAACAGGCAAGAAAAAGAAGGGAGAGAAACAAGTGTTCAGTGTTTAATGGAATTGGTTTTGACAACGTACAACTTCACTGGTATCTTTTCTTAGAAACATGGCCCAAATCAAATGATGGATTGCCTAGTCTTAACCTGGATGCCATGTGACCACATGAAAGAGCACAATTTAGGTCACAGATGTGATGTAGGAAATAGCTGGAACCCTAAAGACTCACAGTAAAGGGCTGAGTCAATGCGTGCTTATACATGTTGACAAGCAACCATTTGCCAAGAGGTGAAAACAAGAAGAGTGAAAACCTTTCTCACAAGCTCTTCCGTACGAATGACTCCAATGCAAGCAACATGCCTAGCAGGTACTAATGAGCAGGCCTTGTTTTTGGAGCATTTCAAGTAAAGTCAGTCCAAAAATAAAAAATGAAAATCCCTGCTCAGTAATATTGCTTTTGAAAGGCAACAGTAGAGACAATGCAGCTTTGATGAATTACCCTGCCTTTTAATATTGTTGCTCTGTGAGTTATGTAAAGATACATTCCGATCTAGAAGTCAGACATACTAAAAACACAGGCATCTTCCATAATTTCTTTCCAGCGAAGACTCTGGAAAGGTAAATGAAGATGGGGGCAAATACAGCACCCCATTTAAGTTCTCAAAGCTAAATCTACACTTTTCAGTTTGTCCCGAACTCTAGACTTCAACTTTGCACAAACACAATGAAGCTTGGCTAAATGAGGCCTGGGGCAGGGGCTCACACTGACAAGAAAGACTGGCTGGCCCTGAACTTTAACTTCACAAGAGCTCCTTCCCACTAATGGGATGGGTCACATCAGAATAAATCCTCAGAAAACTTCACTTGACATCAACATGCTTATTGCCCACATTCACACACACAAGCAGACAGTAATCCCAGCTTGTCCAAAGAAAAGCCTAGCTATTAACTACACACTACACAATCCCTACTAACAGCTCAAGATCGCTCGCACACCCAAACTTTTTGACTCTTCAGACCAGCCTACAACAGACTGAAAAACGATGTTCTCAATACCAAACCCACGTTGATGCAGCGTGGAATTATTTAGGGAAAGAGCTAAAATTTTAAACTTTAAGTTTAAGAGTTACTTTGAAAATGTCATTGCACTTCAGCTATGCTCGTAAGTAAAAATGCTATTCTCCTGTTCATAAACCGTTAGCTGCAGGAAAACAAATTATCTGCAGCTAAATGCAGCTAGAGTAATGGTCACCGGGACCACTACTTAGAACACTAGTCAACAACCATGGGAAGACCAGAAAAATCAAGGCCCACTGTCACTTTTTCCTGAATGTGATGTCAGCCCTGCAGGACGTGTTAATTCAATCCCAGGCTTTCTGAGGTGCTCTGGTGATGCAGAATAAAGACCTGAAGAAAACATTCAGAACACAAACTTTCTTACTGTCTAACCAGAGTCCAGCTTTATTAACTGAGATACTGAGGCCTCAAACCTACTTTGTATAGAAGACAAGCTAGGCCAATCTCCTCAGAGGAAATGTACTCAAAGGATTCACCCCAGGGTAGGCTTTACTAGCAAAATTGTTCTCCTTGCACCTGCTGTCACTGGCAAAGTCATTGGTTCCAGAACACACTGAAGCAGATTTTAAGTCGGAGGACAGAGTGACTAAGGTTTCCGTGGTTTCTTGGGGTAGCCCCGTGAGGTAAACAGTGGAAGTCGTCAGTCAGGCAATCAGTGAAATAAACATCGAAGGTAGACAGAAAGGCAGCCGGTAGACTAAGCTAATCAGTAGACAGTGAGGTGGGAGGTAGTGAGGTGAGCAGTGAGACAGCTGGAGGGAAGAGCAATGGTAATCAGTGAGGTAGTTTGTAAGGTAGCTAGTGAGACAGCAGACGGTGAAGGTGGTTGGTTTAGTAAGGCAGTCATAGGGAGGTATTCAGTAAGTAGACAGAAATAGACACCGAGACAGTCAGCAGACAGTGAGACAGTGAGGTAAACACCAGGAGTCAGGCAGTTAGGTAAGCAGCAAGGTAACTGGTGAGGTAGACAGTGAAGAGAGTGAGGGAAGCAGGGATAATGATATAACTAGTGAAGCAGTTAGTGACGCCAGACAGACAGTGAGGGAATCAAGTTGCTGAGCTAGGGAGGTAGGCAGGCAGTGGAAACGGTAAAAAGTGAGGTAGCCAGTGATGTACCAGGTCAGTGCAGAAGGCAATGAGGGTAAACAGTGGAGTAGCTAGTTAGTGAGGTGGCCTGGAGGTGAGGTAGTCAATGAGGGTAAGACAGTGAGATAATCAGAGAGGCAGACCATAAAGGCAGTCGATGATGCCTGTGATGCAAACACTGGTGAGGCAGCCAGGCTGTGGGGTCAACAGGGAGGCAGTCAGGAGGCGGCAGGGAGGCAGGGGCTAGGCAATGAGAGCAGTCAGTGAAGTGAAGAGTTAACGGTAGTCTATATGGCAGTGAGACAGTGAGGTAAACAGCTAATGAGGTAGGGAGTCAGTGGGGTAGCCAGTCAGTGTGGTACTCTACGTGGTTAGACAGTGAGGTAGACAGTTAAGGTTCCTTGGCAAGTGCTTTTGAGAGATCCACCTGCCACACTAGGACTTCACAGAAGGAAGGGAAAAGGCCTTGAGGCCAAGCTTTCATCTTCCATGTAAACAGAAATCACACATAGGCCTGGCCATTAAAAACAGAAAAGGTGCCCAAGTGGCTCAGTGATTTTCCAAAGGTGAGAGTTAACATCAAACGCTTGCTGCCATTAGATACCATCTCATTTTTCCCCTGTCACTGCGAAAAGGGCACATCTATGCCAGAAAGGAAAAAAAAGTCATCTTTCCTTCAAGGAGGGCATTGGTGTGGAGCGGTTTGCAGGGGTTGGGGCTGCGGGAAGAGGAGGGGCGTGAAAGGAAGGAGTGCTTTAAGGAGAGGCAGCTAGGGTTTTTCCACAGGGCCCCACACCGGCCACTGCAGAGAGAAAAGGAGAGGTGGGGGAGAAACGAAATGTCTCGCAGGGGAGGGAGCGGGGGGGGGGGGGGGCAAGGCCAAGTGCAACCGGCTAGAGGAGGCCAGGTCCCCTCCAGGGCGCAAGCTCCGGTTACCTTGGGACACAGGGAGGGGGGAAAGGGGCAACCAGGATGGAGGTCTGCAGAGAGGAGGGAGGGCAGAGTCAGGGTCTCCTCCAAGTGCGACCCAGGGACGGAGATGGGCAAACAGCCGGACCTGGGGCCTCCCTCCGGCCAAAAGGCGTGGCCAGGCATCCTATTGACCGTCGCGAGACGCCTGGACAGCTCGCGGCAACCCTGCTCAGCACAACCGGGCCAGTCTGAGCAGCCCGCGCTCGGCCGCAGCCCCCCCCCTTCAACCCCAGCCACCCACCCCGCAGTGCTCTTACCTCCACACCTGCCCCATCTGCAGCAGGTGGATGACAGACTGCCAGATCCACACGGAGAGGCGGCACAGACGCTGCGCCCCCGGGGTAGCCGAGCCCCCCGCACCCGGCCCGCCTCGGGCCGCGCCGTGGCCGTAGCCGGCCCCCATCATTGGGGGTCCCCGGCTGCTGAGCCCCTCCACGGCGCCCAGCCCGCCGCCCGTGTAGTCCTGCACGAACCAGCGGAAGCTCAGGCTCTGCACCAGCAGCGACGGCACCAGCACGAAGAACAGGGTCAGCCCGAAGCAGCCGTAGTCCCCCTTGCGGTAGTAGTCGAGGGCCAGCCACAGGTCGGTACCCACGTCCCCGAAGAACACCAGCAGCGCTAGCACGATCCACAGGCAGTCGAGCCACGGCCGCTCCACCTGCGGCGACGCGGGCTGCGGTCGGCCGGCCGAGGGCGTCGGGGGGTGGCGGCCGGCGGCCCCGGGCGGCTGCAGCGGCTGGTCCCCCCCGTCGGCGGCGGCGGCGCTGCGGCGCGGCTTCTTGCCCAGCAGCGAGCGCAGGCAGGCGGAGCGGCAGCCCCAGTAGCACGAGGAGGTGTTGCAGCAGTGGCAGATGTGCAGCGAGCTGCTCTCGCCGGGCTCGCTGCCGTCGCCGCCGCAGCCGCCTCCCCCGGGCTCCCCGTCCTCCTCGCCGCTGCCCACCGCCTCGTCCAGGTTGTGCAGCTGGGCGAAGCCCACCCCCACGCCACCGCCATCGGATTTCGCCGCCATCTTGACTCTCTTCCCAGCTCCGGAGGTTGGGGGGGGAGGGACGGGTGGGGGGAGAAGGCAGGGACCGGGGAGGGGGGGAACGAATGGAGAGGAAGGGGGGCGGGGAGGAAGCGGGGAGCAGACGAACGGGGGGAGTGGGCCAGGGAACCCCCTCCGCTTCCGGGCGGGTGGCGTCACTTCCGGGCGAGCCCCCCAATCGCACGGCGCCCGCAGCCTCTTGGCCCTACCCTGCCGGCCAAGATGGCCGCCCTCCTGTGCCTCAGCTGCTGGGCGGGGGGCCGGGGGGTTCTCCCCGCCAGGGCTCCCCTTCCCCTCTTCCGTTGACCCCGAAACCCATCAGGTTGACCCCTCGGCGTTTCAGAATCCCGCTGGGCTGAGTGAGGCGGTCCAAAGTGTTCCCTGGAGGAGGCAGTGCCAGACGTTTTGGGGTCCCCTTCCTCTGCGTCGCAGCTCTCAGCTTTGCTCTGGGAGAAACGCCCCCTAACACCCTCCCGGCTGCTGGCGGAGGGGCGGGACCTCTGAGGGAAGGGGAGGAGCTAGTACAAAGCAGGTGATTACTTGTCACTTCCGGGAGATAGGATGACCTCATTGTGTAGTTAGACATTCCCCCTCCCCCCAATCAAAATGGCTGTGTCTCACCTCTGGCTGAGCTGGGTTTTTTTTTTCCCCCCCTCTTACATCCGTGTTCTTTTCTTATTTTGAGGGACTCTAAAAAAATTACATAAGTCAGTATAGAGTCTACAAACTTACTGATTTTCACTTGTGTTTAGGCACCTCTCATCCCCATTGACCCCCCCCCCTGGTTTTCCTGTGACTTGATAACTTTCTCGTCTTTTGAAATAAAGTTTCCAACTTTCCCTCAAGAAAATTCTAGGTAAAATCTAACAAAAAAATCAGCCTGGTTGCCTCTTTTCTGTTGTAGCAAGGACTGAGTGAGCGTCTTGTGACCTTGAGTGTTTTCTAGACAGTCAAACATATTTCTACCTTTTTTTAACGCATGATTTTAAAACTTTATAAAGACCTTCATTTGAAAAACAAAACAAAAAGCTTTAAGCTGTATGTATCAATTACTTCTTCAGACAATTTAAATGTGTGAAACTTATCTCTGAGGTTTTTGGGGGGAGGTGCTAAGGCTCTGTTAGTAAACATGGCTTTAAATGAGTGAAAATGTTATTAATGTGCTATATCATTAAAATAGGTGCAGAGTACACAATTTGAGCTTTGCTAACAAACTGCACAAGTGAGGCAGCACTGAATGGATTTGAATTACAATGCTCTTCCAGTGAAAGACACAACAAACTACTTGGTTGTTACTGATTAGTTGAACTGAATATTTTCAAGACAAATAGTGAAAACACTGGGATTTTCTCACCAACCTCTGTATATTTTTTTAAACCCACTTTCCTTTCAGTAAAATTTAATAATGGCAATAGCGTTTTTTTAAATGCTAAGAAGACAAATAGGTAATATGTTTATAGCACTGGGATTCTGAAGAAAAAGTTTCTTTGACAACTTAGTAGTTACTTTGATGTATATGACATTTAACCCTATAGGATCTTCTTAAGTTTTTAGAGGGATTGGAAAAGAAGAGAATACCCCATTGTGGAACACAAATTTTCATAAGTATATAAGCCTATATAAAACATATAAAGACTATTTGAAGAGGATTTTATCTACACATTACGGAAAGTGATTCTAGCAACTAATCACATAACTGCATCTTTTGCTTCTTTCTGTATTTTAATCCTTTTACTTTCTATGGCAATAAAAACAAGCTAACTGGTAAAAATTATTTCTGCATATAAATTAAAGACTGCTTCTTTGCTGGAATTGAAATAACGCCTTGGGGGCTGGAGAGATGGCTCACTGGTTAAGAGCACTGGCTGTTCTTCTAGAGGTCCCACGTTCAGTTCCCAACACCCACATGGTCACAACTGTCTCTAACTCTAGTTTCAGGGCACCTGGCACCCTCATACAGGCATAAATGTAGGCAAAACACCAATACACATAAAAAATAAATATTTAAAAAGTGAAAAAAAAAAAAAGAAACAAGCAATTAAATAACACCAAAATACATGGATTGAATCCAGTTGCTCAGACTTGAGTTCTAGTTCCATTAAAGTAATAATGTGAATAATGTAAACAAAATAATCTCCTTAAACATTAGTTTTCACCATATCATGAAAGTAATAATAGTGCCTTCTTTGAAAAGATGCTCAGTAATCTATTCAAAGCTCTCGACATGATACCACATAGGTACCAGGTAGTAAATAAATGCTAACTGCCTGTGTTATCATTACCATTATTACTACTCTTACATTTGCATTATGCCAACATTTATCGATTTAAACTCCGTGAATAGATTCATTGGCTCTAATAAAAGAAAGCATTTTGAAATACTTCCAGGAAATAAGTGCAATTAATTTGTACTTTTAAATATATTTTCTTTATTTAAATTGTGGGGCTATGAAATGAGATGCAAAAGCAGGCAGTAACGGTATATTTATGATTCTTATTTCTCTGTGCCCTGAAAGATCAGAATCTACTTGTGAAATTAACTAAGTAAATTACACTCGCTAAGGCTGACAAAAGGGACAGACTCAAAATGTATCACAATTCAAATTTCAAGGAGATATATAAGAGTCAGTCTTTTCAAGTGATTTCAATTTTGGAATTGCTGGCTCAACAATTTTATCTTTCTTTTTTAGGAGGGGGACAATATATTCTCCAATTCAGAAGATTCTAAAATTAAAGTCAGACACAAGGATAATAAGCCTATCACAGAGACTTACTGAAAGGTTAATATGAATTTGGACAGTTCTATGAATGGTACTTTTTAACCTGGAATTTTAGGTCAGATATCTGTGTATGTTTAGCACTTCTCAGTATTGAATACATGGGCACTGAATAGACAAAGGAGTTGATGACTAATTTTCTGGGTAACTAACATTCAAAATTGTGTATCATAAATTATATTTTCTATTTTATGATGTAAATCTTCATAAAATCATTGAAGTGTTACAGAGACATCTCATCCCTTTATTTAAATTATAGAGAGAAGGGTAACTAAAATTTACTTATTGGCCTGCTTTCTACATACAGAGAGCTGGTTAACCTTTTAATTTGAGGTCTACTAATTTACTATTTTGCTGCTGGAAATTGACCTCAAGACTTTATACATGCTAAGCACATGATTTACCACCCACTTTTACCTAGGTAATCTTTCTTGTCTTCGTTAACCTTTCCTTGACAGCTTGGTTTTGAAATGGTCTTGTATTAAGAGGCTACTTGGGCCTACTAAGCATCTTTATTATAGGTGCTAGTGTGGCTTTTTCCTAATGTCTTTTTTTAATCTTTGCTTTCCATAATTCAGTTATGAGGTCAGTCAATGGTTTGATCTGACGCTTTTACTAGTATGTAGACTGAAAAGTTAAGCAACAAAGCATGCTCCATTTACATGTGAAGTGATTCTAAATACATTCTAAGAGCTTTGATGAGAATAGTAAGTAAGTGTGACTGTATGGAAGTTGCGATGTAAATCCTGCTTGGAAGTCCTTGGGTTTTCCTTCTTAATTCTTCACTATTTTCAGAAAAGCAAAGATTATTCATTTTAAATCTTACTGTGGTGCCAAAAGGCTCAGGAGTTTCTTCTGTCAGTTGTGCTAAATGACTTCTCCTGAGCCACACCCTATACCATCTACCCTATCACTGTACTGGTCCAACCCGCTAGTGTCAAACCCCAAAGGGCATCACATCACTCACTCTATTAGTTGTAAAAGGGACCCTGTTATATTGTGGTACTGGCACACATCTAGGAGACAGATCACTCAAGGTCCAAAATGGGGACGGGCCTCAGCAAAACATCTTAGAGGCGTCTGCATACATTCTTCACATGTATTGAGCCCGTGTAAGCTATTGCTTCTCCTCCTCCTCCTCCTCATCATCATCATCATCATCCTCGTCCTCCTCCTCCTCCTCCTCCAATGATTTATTTACTCTTATTTTACATGAATTGGTATTTTTCCTGTATATATGTCTGTGCTAGGGTGTTGGTTCCCACAGAGCTGGAGTGACAGACAGCTATGAACTGCCATGTGGGTGCTTAGAATTGAACCCAGGTCCCCTGGAAGAGGACCTTTCTCCAGCCCCAGAGCCTATATAAGCTTCTTAACAATAAGTGTGCATCGCCTTATCATTCCTGTGCCTTCTATTTTACTGACTTCTATAGAAATAGGACTTCTTTCAGAACTGCAAAATAAAGACATAGAACCTTTTATTTTGACAGTTGATGTTAAGAATTGAAGTGTTAGGCTAGAGAGATGACTGCATGGTTAAGAGCCTTTCCTCTTACAGAAGACCTAAGTTGGGTTCCCAGCACCCACACCAGATAGTTCACAACCACTGTAAAACCTGTTCCAGGAGGTTTGGTGTCCTCTTCTGGCTTCTCTTGGTGCTTTCACACATGTGACATACACACACACACAGACACACACACACACACACACACACACACACACACACACAAATAGAATTGAAGTATTGTTACTGGTGGCATAAATGGTACAATTTCTACAGAGGAGAATTAGACACTACCTGCCAAAATTACAAATGGAATTACTCCCTGCAACGATAATGTTTCTTATGTAAGTTTATCCTATAGACAAGTATGCGCATGCCAGAAAGTACAAATGGGACTGAAGATATGACTCAGCAGTTAAGAGTCCTGGATGCTCTTTCACATCACCTGGGTTCAATTCCCAGCACCGCATGGTAGCTTACAACTGCCTCTAACTCCAGTTCCAGGGAGTCTAATGGTCTCTAAGGGCATGAAGCACACACATGTTTCACAGATATGCATGCAGACAAAACATTCATGCATATAAAATATTCTTTACATTTTTATTTATTTATTTATTATTAATGTATTCAGCTCTCATACAATTCACCCTGACCACAGCCTCCCCTCCTTGCCCTCATGACAGTCCCCTAGTTATTTCTAAAATTTTTGGTATAATGTGTTTTGATCATAATTCTTTCCCTTTCCCCAAGTCCTCCCAGATCCATCTCACCTATCTGTCCACACGACTTCATTTTCTTTCTCTCAATATAAAAACAAAAACAAAAAAAGACAAGGGGGGGGGGAAGCCAAACCATAACTAAAATAACTTATCTAGTTTCAGACTCTTGACCTCATTAACAGTGTCAAATGTGAGTTCCAGCTCATGAAGTGATTGGTTAGATCCATTTTATTTATGCCACTGTTGCACCAATAATCACAGTATGCATGTAGACAAAACACCCAAGCTGCTTTTTTGTTTTTGTTTGGTTGTTGTTGTTGTTGTTGTTATTGTTTTGAGACAGGGTTTCTTTGTGTATCCTTGGCTGTCCTGGACTCCCTTTATAGGCCAGGCTGGCCTTAAACTCATGGCAGTCCACCTCCCTCTGCCTCCCTGAGTGATGGGATTAAAGGCATGTGCCACCACGCCCAGCTTCAAGATAAACTTTTTAAAAGAAAGTATATGTATATTCATACAACTCAGTTCTTCGTGTAGCATGTTTATAATAGCATGGAAATATGTAGAGGGTAAAATGACACAGACGTCAATTCAAGGGACACAACTAGATAAATTGTGGTGTGTCTCTGTGACAGACTATGATATGGTGATGTTGAAAATGTCAGTTCGCCCCTGAGTTAAGCAGAATGGGTTGCATGCTGTTGTGTTATACAAAAAGATCAAGTGTGGTACAAGAGAACGTGTTTCATCTTCCGTAAGACTGGAGAAGAAGTGCATTTATTATCTGCTCCTGTTTGCTTATTTCTATATAAAGCAATTCAGGGAAAGTGCCCAAGAAATAATTAAAACAATTAATCACCTATAGAGCGGTGTTATAGGTGCAGCAAAATTGTGTGAACAGGAAGGAGCAGGGATAATAACATTGGAAGGTACTGGAAGGTGGCATGTGGTATGTACATGGCTCTTCTGTGTCACAGAGTTGGGTAGGACAGCCGGGGCAGCCCTAAGAAGCCACTGTTGCTAGAACAGCATTGAGGGTTCTCTAAAGGCATTACCTTTAAAAACTAAGACTGAATAAAAATAATGTTTATGTTTTAAGGGAAATGTTTATACCTTTTAGTTCTGGGGAAAACTCCCTACACCACGTCAAGTCGACCTCAAACTATGTTTATGCTCAACATACCCGATGGCCTAATTAATCAGCAAAAATTCCCCAATCATAAACCCAGCTGTCTCCAACTGCCAGCCACACACACTTTCAAGGTTAGCTAGAACTGCTTGTTAGCAAAATAATGAGTTAGAGATGACCACCCTGTTCTACCACCCACCCGTGTCCTGTATGAGCTAATTGTGTTTTTCACCCTTTAAATATGCAATACAGCTTCCCCCTCAAGGACCGGGTTCAGATCCGGAACTGGCAGCCTCCCTGAGCTCAGAAAATGAAGCTTTCATTTTAAGCTTCTGCATCTGAAGTGAGTTTTCTAGGCTTCCAGCCCGAACCCAACAACAACAAAAAAAGTATTACAGCTTCTTCGCATAGACACAACTTTGGTCAAGCCAACTTATCATTACAAATTAAATCCAAAGGGTATTTCTGAGAAGCAGTGTACAACATATGTCCCCAGATGCAGCTTATGAAATTGGAGAGAGGAATCAGCATTTTCACAGCAGATCTCAGTCCCTTCGTTTTCTGTCTCAGCCCAACCATACCACGTTGGACAAGCTCTCGGCTTTATTTTCCTTGTATGTAAAATGGCTAACAGACCGTTCCTCCGCAAGCTTTGTGTACGGTTGGTCATGGAGCGCAGCAGGTGCTCAGTGGACGTTGCTCCTCCCTCTCCAGCTTCTTCCCTGTTTGTTGCCCTATTCGGCTACACAGACTGCCACAAACTACATTGCTTAAAGCAACAAAACCACTACTCTTCCAGAGATCAAACTCCAAAAGGTACATCACTGCGCGGGCCCTCCGCGTGGGCGGGGCTGTGTTGCTCCTGCAGACTGTGAGGGAAGATGTGTTTCATTCAAACCAATACTTTTAATAAAGGGGAGTTAGGGAGACAGCTTAGGGGATAAAGTGATGGTCACTAGAGAACCCTGTGTAAAGACTGGGCAGATGTGATAGCCACCCTGTATTCCCACACTACTCAGGCAGAAAACAGGTCCCTGGGAAAGCTGGCTAGCCTGTGTTGGTGAGCTCTGGGTTCAAGGGAGAGCCCGCGTCTCACTTAAAACGCTGAGAACAACTGAGGAAGCTACCTCACATCAACCAACCTTGGGCTTGTACATATTCATAAGCACCCATACAGACATGTGTGCCCATATACATGCACAGAGAGAGAGAGAGAGAGAGAGAGAGAGAGAGAGAGAGAGGAGAGAGAGTGTCTACACAGTCAAGAAAAAATAATTTTTAATGAAAGCCTACTGTTAAGATGTCATGTTAGCAAAGGCTCAAATTCCTTCTCATCTCTCAATATGTGTTTTCAATAAATATTTAAATGTATTTAATGTAGATTTAGATTCCTTCAGCAAAGAAAGTGTCTTGAACTGTTTTAGTCCAGCCTGCTGCCTCCTTCCTCTGCACATTAATTTACTCATGTGCATGCTTACATCTTAATTCATGTAATGATTTTTTTTCTCAAATCACAGCCATAAGAAAACCATCATCTCAGTTGCTTCTCGCCCTTTGGGCCAGGATGGAGTATAGGAGCCAGCTCTACCAATTCTTTGAATAAGTGGACTCTCAGGTATGTGCCCCAGTAATATTTATGGAACACTTACTGTGTTTTAGGACTGTAATAAATAACTCCTGGGGTAAATCAGGCAAGGCGATGTCCTCAGGGCCTGTAAGCAAAGTCTCTAGACTCCATGAATGCATAGACCAAGAAGAGGGAATAATGTGTGTGCAGAGACAGGAACAGGAAAGACCATAAAATTAGGCAGCTTGTTCATAGCACTGGACACATGAAGCAGGGGAAGATGCCCAGTGAGCATCCATGCTGTGGTCAGCAAGAGCCACAGGTATCAGCATGGGACTTTAAAGTTGATCCTATAGGCTTTTATCAGAAAAGTGACAAATTAAACTTCGTTGGTGTTTCTTTTTTTTTTTTTTTTTTTTTTTTTTAATGTATGTGTGTGACTTTTTGCCTGCATGTATGCATGTGTACATGTACCATGTACATGCCTGGTGCCTGTGGAGGCCACAAGAGACCGGCAGATCCTCCCTTGGAACCAGAGTTATACACAGTTGTGGTCAGCCATATGAGTGCTGGGAACTGTTCCCTGGGGTCCTCCAAAAGCAGCAAGAGCTCTTGATCAGCAACACCTCCACTCGCATCTCTCTCCAGCTCTGCAGCTTTGTGTTTCAGACAATTTGTTTTGATGAAAGTGTGGAAGTCAGAGCAAAGACTGACAGTAAGTGCCCTGGACTAATTAGATGGTATCCTTATAAACCAGCATTTGGGGTTTCACATTTATTTAGTAGAAATAGGGAACACGTTTGATTTTAGTTAAAAATCCTACCCAGATTAATTTTTCCTAACACAAGCAGAATCAATTGTCATTTAAAAAATTACCAGAAAAGGGTGCTGGGGAGACACTAAAGTACTTGCCTCACAAGCATGCTTGCTCCTCAGAATCCACTTTAAAAAGCCAGACATGGCAGTGTATACTTGTAATTTCAGTACTGGGAAGGCAAAGACAGTTGGACCCCTGGAGCCTAACCTAACGTAGGCCAAACCTCATCTGATCAGTGAGCCCCAGGCCAAAGAGAGACCCTGCCTCATAAAACAAAATGAAGTGCTCCTGGGAGAAAGATACCTAAGGTAGACCTCTGACATCTCTGTACACATGCATAAATGTGTGCACATGTGCGCACACACACACATGCACACACACACACACACACACACACACACACACACACACACACAAAAGCTTAAAACTTTACAGTAGTTTCTGCTTTCCTATAGTGTCTTCTCTCTCATCAGTTCTGTCCCATGATTTTCTAAACTTCACCACTTTTCAGGAGCATATTTAAGGGTTTGAAAGTTGGGCAATACAATAAGTCACTCCTTCCAAACAGTCAGCACTATACAATGCATCATTTGGTTCTAAAATGCCAGCAGAATGCCAAATTTCTGCTAATGTAGTCACACGTGATCTCTGGAAAGAAATGCCAATAAAATAAAGCCTGCTGACCAGCTTTTTTTTTTCCCCCTGTACCACGGCCCTGTCTCCTTAGGCACAGTTAATAAGATCACCACCAAGTCTACCCCTAATGAATCCTCTACTGGTGTTCATACCTTCCTCCTTGAGGGTAGCCAAGACCTGTGCCTTGATTCTAGACAATAGAATGTGGCCAAAGATGGTGGGTTATCAATCTGTGATTTATATTGCTTAAGTCAGATGAAACTGAAGGCTTTCCTGGGTGTTTGAGGTAGCAAGTGGCTCTATGGGAGAAGGCCCTAAGACTGGGGAGTAGCTCAGCCAGCAGTAAGTCAAAACGTAGGTCCTGCAATAACAGAGTCACGGGGAAATGAATCCCCCACCCCACCCCCACCCCCCACCCCACTCCCACCCCCCACCTCACCCCCACCCCCCACCCCACCCCCGGCACTGACGTCTTCCCCAACAGAGTCTATACAAGCCTGGCAGCATTTTCATCATAGTCACAAGAGTCACTGGGCAGAGGTCCCAGCCACACTACCTGAGTTGCCTCCCAGACACTAGGATAATAGGTGCATTATACTCAGCTACTTGATTTACGCTAATCTGTTACAGGTCAACTGTAAATACTTTCAAATCAGGGGCTGGAAAGATGCCTCAGCAGTTAAGAGCACTTGCTGCTCTCTTCCAGAGGACCAGAGTTCAATTCCCAGACCCATACCAGAAGCCTCACAACTGTAACTCCAGTTCCAGGGGATCTGACACCTCTGCCCTCTACAGACATGTGCACTCACATGTGCATACCCACATATGCACATGTGCAAGGACACACCACACATACACACACACACACACACACACACACACACACACATACACGCGGGCGCGCGCTTAAAAATAACTCAAATCCTTTACAAACATTTTCAAATCAGAAATGTTTTGTGTCTTGCTACAAAAGTTTTAGATTTGAGGCATTTCAGAATTGGGAGCTTTTTTCTTTGGTTTTATTTGCTCTGTTTTTTGAGACAGGGCCTCACATATCCCAGGCCGGCCTTAAACTTGTTATGTTCCTGAGGATAACCTTGAACTCCTGATCCTCCCACCTCCACCTCCTGTGTGCTGGAATTGTAGGTGTGTGTCACCACCCTCGGTTTATTCAGATGTTATATTATCAGATGAGGGATGTTTCTTTTTTTAATATTTTATTAATTTATTCATAGTATATCTCAATTATTATCCCATCCCTTGTATCCTCCCATTCCTCCCTCCCTCCCCCTTTCCACCTATCCCCCTCCCCTATGGCTGTGACTGAGGGGGACCGCCTCCCCCTGTATATGCTCATAGGGTATCAAATCTCTTCTTGGTAGCCTGCTATCCTTCCTCTGAGTGCCACCAGGCTTCCCTTTCCAGGGGACGTGGTCAAATATGGGACACCAGAGTTCATGTGAAAGTCAGTCCCCACTCTCCACTCAACTGTGGAGAATGTCCCAGAGGGTCCTAGAAACCTACAAGAAGAACATTATGACGGGCGGATCTGGGCCCAGGGGTCCCGCTCAAACTACAGCACCAGCCAAGGACAATACGTGCAGTAAACTTCGAACCCCTACCCAGATCTAGCCGATGAACAGGACATTCTCCACAGTTGAGGGACGTTTAACTGGTAAAGCTTGTGGAAAACACTAAAGCAAAACCACCTAAACGCCAAATCCAAACACTTCTGGTCTCAATTATTTTGGGTAAGATTCACCGGCCTAGTGTACAGCATGTGTAAAGGATGAACATACAGGGAAGGTCCCGGGCAGCTGCTCGTCCTCCACTATGTGCCTGGAGTTGCACGACATCTGCATTTACTTGTACCATGTTTCTAGTTGCTTCAAATACTTCCTTGCCTCTTTGGTTGCCCTAGTGCCACGGCTCTTCCAGTTATTCATTCAACTTTGAGTGGGAGAGAAGATAGAACAAGGCATCATTGTCACATCGAGGTGTGCTTCTTGGGGGTCTGTGCAACTCAAGTGGCAGCTGGGAAGGAGAAGAAGCAGGTGGCAGATGCAAGAAGCAACACGGAGGCTTATTTCATATTTCTACAGTCACATTGCCTTGCATATCCACAGCACCTCACGGTCTCAATGGATGTCATGTTGAAGAGCCTAGAGCAGGACTTACAAGCCTCACAGGAACGATGGCTGATAGGCAGGCATTTTAACAGTATTTTCAATGTTCTAGTTCCTGAGAGGCAGATTCACAGGTGTTTACTATATTATGCTAAGTAATTTCTACATGTAAATATTATATAGGAACTTTTGTATAGATATAATAGTGCAGAATTTAAGGTATAAGCTTAAGGTTCAGCCTAAGGTAGTTCTTCTTCTTCTTTTTTTTTTTTTTTAATTCTGTGAGTGTGTTTGGGTGTGGATGTGTGTAACTACTGGGGTACCCATAGAAGCCAAATGGAGACATTTGATCCCCTAGATCTGGCATTCAGGTACTTGTGAGCTGCCTGATGTGGGTGCTGAGAACTGAACTTGCATTACCTGCAGGGGCAGTGTGTGTCCTTAAACTGCTGAGCCATCTCTTCAGCCCTTGTTTGTTTGTTTGTTTTAAAGTAGTTATTAAGTATTTGTCTATTCCAGGACTGTTACCTACCAGACAAAGTTACCATCAGAAGGAGTAGATTCCCAGTTCCATACAAACTCTGCAACAGCAGATCTCATATCCTTGGTATCTCTCTCTCTCTCTCTCTCTCTCTCTCTCTCTCTCTCTCTCTCTCTCTCTCTCTCACACACACACACACACACACACACACACACACACACACACACGTACAGTGAGAAAAAGGCAAGAGCAGAGAGCAAACTACACTGGGATGAAAGTCAAGACAAGGAAACCCCAGATAAGAAAGTTCTTGCCTACATAGTAAACAAGAAGGCTGGGGACATAGCTCAACTGGTAGAGTGCTTGCCTAGCATCCTTGAAGCCAGGGGATCAATCCCCAGGACTGAACAAGCCTAGAGTAGCCATGGGAACCTGTAAATCAAGCCCTTGAGGGGTGAAAGCAGGAGGGTCAGAAGTTTAAAAGCATCCTTGAATACATAAGGAGTTTAAGGTCAGCCTGGGCTACCTGAGACCATGTTGGTTTTTGTTTGTTTGTTTGTTTGCTTGCTTGCTTTAATAGCTACACAAGGGAGAAGAAAGGTTCAGCTTGGTGGAGAGAGCAGAGAGAAAATGCAGTCTCATTCATAACAGATGACGGAATAATTCACAAACTCTAAGGCTGGCAAAATGGTGCAGAGGGTAGAGGCACTCGCATACCTGTTGGATGACCTGAGCCTGAGCCACAAGGTGGCTGCAGAGAACTGACTCTTGAAATTTATCCCTGACCTCCCCTTGTATTCACACACATACACACACTAAAGAAATCACAAAGCCTGTGCACATGTAGGCACAGGGAGAGGCTGAGTCCACATAGAACTAGCATTTAGGGCTCACCCACCAGGCCTTTTAAGCATTAGACATAGGGGTACTGTATAGCCACCATCCATCACACGTTCTGCTAAACAACACAACAGGCTCCTTTATTTCAGCATTCTCAACCAGCATCTCCAGGGCAGTCATTGCTACATAAGCTTCAGCTGGGATATAAGGCCCGGAACTACCTTCTAGAGACTCTCAGATCAGACAGGAAACAGAAGGAAGGCACCAAGCAAGGCTTTTGTCATCATAGATCTACTATGGTGGACAAATGGCTGACCTATAAAGGCAGACGTGTGTATAAATATGTGTGAACATAAAAACTTTCAAGCATCCTTGCAGAACCAGTCCACCATGCCGAGAAGTCTTACCACGGTAGCTTCCCAGTCCCTGCATAGCCCTTGAAGGCCCTCTGAGAAAATACAGTTGATTCCTGGTTTGATCATTCTCCTGTTGTTTCTTTTCGCATGGCAGTCACTAACGACTGTTGTATGTGCCCCTCTTTGTCAACACTGTTTGCCTTCATTTTCAGAACCCTGTGCTAGACTGATAGTGTCGATGCTTTTTCAGGAATAATCCCTAAATCCTCTTCTTGATCTGTGTGCTAGAGGATTATATGCTGCCCAGACACATCACTGGCCTGGCCTCCTTGCTCTGGAATTAATTACTAGTTTGCCTACAATAAATTACACTTGCCATCTGCTGATAAAAATCACAAAAGTCCAAAAGCCTTTTCCGTGGCTTTCACTATGTATTTGTGGTCTGTTCTGCCTCCTATCAGATAAATCAGCTGCAAAATAGGAGGTTTGGTTTCTAATTCCTCCTCTCTCTCACTCTGCTCTATAGTGGAGCTCATATGTAAAAGTTTCCTACAGAATATGCTTACGAACATGTATATGAATTTCCTATATGAGCTTTGAATATGCAGACTAAAGTCAATAAAGTCAAGATTCCACAAAAGAATAAGTGGTTCTGGACCAGTCAAGGATACATAGCTAGATCTTGTATCAAAAAGCTAAAATATATCAAGGCTAGCCTGGTGTACACAGTGAGTTTCAGGCCAGCCATAGCAATATAGTGAGGGGGAAGGGGAAAATAGTAGTAATAATAATAAAAGGGATAAGTGAGGAATGCATTTGATTATTTTAAGCAACTCTGGAGTAAGTTATAAAATAATGAGTTTTTAAAATGATGCACTTAAAAGAAAAAAGGGTGGGTTGGAGAAATGGCTTAGCGGTTAGGAGCACTGACTCCTCTTCCAGAGGTCCTGAGTTCAATTCCCAGCAACCACATGGTAGCTCACAACCATCTATAATGTGACCCGATGCCCTCTTCTGGTCTGCAGGGGTACAAGCAGGCAGAGCAATGTATACATAATAAATAAATAAATAAATAAATAAAGGAAGACACCCAGTGCTGACCCCTGACCTCTATAGTCTAGCATACTTGTACAAACAAACACATGTGTGTACACACACAGAGAGAGACAGAGAGAGAGGGGGGGGAGAGAGAGAGAGAGGGAGAGAGAGAGAGAGAGAAAGAGAGAGGGAGAGAGAGAGAGAGAGAGAGAGAGAGAGAGAGAGAGAGAGAGAGAGAGAGAGAGAGAGAGAGAGATGGACTATAGCAGGGCAGATAATCCAGAAAAAAAATGGTTGCAGTGTGCAGACATTTAAGTGATAGCCAAGATTCTGTGATGAGCAGACTGAATTACTTTCAAGTGACTACCTCCAGAGAGGGCTTTCCCAAGAGAGAGGACTTAGTGGTCCTCTTTTTCTGGAAGCCCTCTTACCCTCACACTAACAGTGCTTTATCTTGGAAATAAAGAAAAGCAGCCTTTTGCTGGGGAGGGGGGTCCCTCTACTGCAGAATCACGAGTTCACTCGGGAGTGAGCATTGTGCGTGGGACTTCTGAGGCTCACTCTCCTTGTTCCCCTCTCCTCGCTCCATAAGGCACATCCTCATGGAGGAAGTGTGTTCCCTGCCACCCCCAGGTTTCACATCTTACAGTTTGTGACGCCAGAGAAATGCTAATCAGCCTCTCTTGCAGGAAGTTAAAACTCCTGAGGACCATCCACCCCACCCCTAACCCTGCTCCCTTCTCACAGACCAGTCTGTTATAGTGGAGGCACAGGTGGGGGTAAGAGAATTTAGTCGTTGTGGTACTAAGAAGGATTAGGCTCCCAAGAGAAGGCCTAGAATCCCAAAATAGCTTAGAACAAACCAAATTGCCATTTATACCTGTAGTGGGAATCCAGCTGATAAGAACATTTTACATTTCATTTATTTAGTTAGTAATACGAGGTTTCATGTAACCCAAGACAGTCTAGAACTCAGTATGTAGCTGAGGCTGGCCTTGAACTCCTGATCTTCTATCAGGGCTGAGGTAAGAACAAGAGTGGAACCCTTAGAACCACGAAAATCTAAAATAGGAATCTAACGAATTATTCTGTAGCTAATTTGAAGGATTTTAGAAAATTGGAGCTGAGGGGATGGCTCTATCAGTGAAGTGCCCACGTAAAATTTGGGTATGGCTGTAATGCCTAAAATCTCTGAACTGGGCAGGTATAGAGACAGGAGAATCCCTGGAGCTTGCTGGCCCACCAGCCTTGATGAATGGGTGACCTCCAGGTTCATTGAGAGATGTTGCATCAAAAACTGAACTGAAGCCGGGTGTGGTGGCACACGCCTTTAACCCCAGCCCTCAGGAGGCAGAGACAGAGGCAGACTACAAAGCGAGTCCAGGACAGCCAAAGCCACACAGAGAAACCCTGTCTCAAAAAACCAAAACCAAACCAACAAACATGTATGTGCACACACACACACACACACACACACACACACACACACACCAACATTACAGGAGTCACAGGAGGAGGAAGAACATATGTAGATAAAGGAAAAACCCACAGAAACTAGTAAAACCTGTGTCTACTCAATAACCAGGAATTTTGCTGTTAACCCACAAACGATTTTATTTTTATGATCATTAAACATGAATTGACATACAGACAACCACAGACTCTCTCAGGATATTCTGAGAACTTTTTTTAAAAAGGTATAAAACACTAGTTTTAGTTTCACACACAAAAAAGAATTCCTTCTAATCTCGGGTTTTAGTGTTTTACTATTTTATATTTTCAAGGCGCTTCAAAATTTTAAGATTGTGAAATCATCATCATTTTCGTGTTCGCACTTAAAAACTTTATGAATTTAAATCATACTAAACTTAGTAGTCTGTGGCTCAGTTAAAGCTTTTTTTAAAAAAAAAAACTTGTGATTATTAAGACTACTTAAAAAGAAGTGTTTTGTTTAAAAATGTATTAGTGTTTTATTAAACATTCCATCTTCTCTAGCAGAGATCAGCTAAGGAGGCGATATCTGGCTCCCTGTGTGGCGTACCACTTCACCAGGCTTTATTGGCTTTATTGTCTCTTCCATACCTGATTTAACAGCTCAAAAATAACCATATATAATGGAAGTGCTGATGTGGCTATTATTTTCATGTAAATTATCAGTTTAATTGGTATGTTATTGAAATTCATCATATTATAACTTGACTTGAGCTGGTTCTGTTTGGATTCACACTTCGCCTTGATACCGTAACAATTCCAGGGCCTAGTTGCGTTATACACAAATAAGGAAAAAAATCCAGGCTGGTGAAAACTGGTTCCTGAAAGTTGTCCTCTGACCTACGCACGCACGCACGCACGCACGCACGCACGCACGCACGCACACGCGCTGTTGTATACCAGCTTCCTCCTAGATAGAAATATTCTATCCTGCTGGAAGCTCCTTAAACAGGAAGGTAAACAACTCAAAAAAGCTCCAAGGATTCCCTAAAACTGACCAGATTCACTAGGACCCACCCGGCGGACATAAACAGTAAGAGGAACGGGAGTACCTGGGATTCCGGAACAGTTCCCCCTGTGGTGACCCTTGCTCCTGTCACACTCTGTGGCGACTTGAGTAAGAAAGCCTCTATAGGCTCTGACATTTGAATACTTGATCCCCAGTTGGTGGCTCTGTTTGGGTACTTTTAGGAGGTGTTGCTTTGGTGAAGAAAGATGTGCACTTGCTCATCTGCCAATTCAGCCCACAGGATCTCAGGAGATGAGGCTGGGGCAGTGAGGTCCAACCTGCTTGACCAAGTCAAGGCTACTATTACCAGTGTGCATATATACATGTGTGTGGTTGTGTGTGTGTGTGTGTGTGTGTGTGTGTGTGTGTGCACATGCCTGAGGAAGCCAGAAATCAACCTCCAGTGTCATTGCTCGCATCCTCATCAACCCTGACTTTTTGAGATAGGGTCTCTCATTGACCTGGGGCTGGCCAGGGGGTCCCAAGGACCCTGCCTCTATCCTCCCAGCACAGGTATTATAAGCTGAAGTTACCACGCTCAACTTTTTTTTACATAAGTTCTGGAGATCAAACTTACCCCTTCTTGCTTACACAGCAAGAATTTTGTTCACTGCTAAGATCATTTTCTGCTCCTCAGTTTCTGCCTCTCAGTGGTTCTACACAAAGTTCTTTTTCTTAAGAAATGATGCAAAGGCCACAATACTACATTTGTATGCTGTCCTTTACTGGAATAATTTTATTACTTTAGTTATTACTTTAGTTATTACTTTATTTATTTATTACTTTATTTATTTATTTATTTCAAGGTGCGGTGTGTGGAGGTCAGAAGACAACTTGTGGAACTCAGCTCTCTCCTTCCACCTGTGGGTCCTGGGGCTCCAACTCAGACTGCAGGCCTTATTGGCAAGGGCCTTAGCTCACTGGGCTGTCTCTAAAGCCCTGTTATTCTTCGGATGGCCACTTCCTTTCATTCTCCAACAGGCTTTAACTTACTTGCAAGTTCTTCTCGAGTGTCATCAGGTAAGCTCAGAACAGGCAGTGGAGCACACTGAGCCACAGCAAGGCACCGCATGTTGACCAGGGGCTTGCAAGATTCAGAATCCAGAAACACCGCTCTGTTCTCTGGTCCTTTCTCAGCAGATGCTTTTTTTTTTTTTTTTTTGCTTCAGAGGCAACTGGGGAGCCCCAGAAGAAAAACACCGCAGGCAACAGCCAGCTTCCCACCCCCACGGTTTCTCCAGCCCTGCCTAGCAAGTCACAGTAATGTTTGCGATTGGCAAAGCAGCCTCTTTGCAGAGAGCTCAGAGCCTGTGCGATGCGTTCCCTCATTAATGCATGCCAACTCCTGCAGAGGAGGTGGGTGGCAGGCAATTTCAAATCCTTTTCTTCTCCACCTACCAAAGAGATTTAGCTCTCAATAGCTCACACGAATGAGTGAACCATTTCGGTTATAAGATTATGATTTGCTCATCACCCCCCATTAACACCATTAAAGCAACCTTTGTCCTTTTTAAAATCTGTGCAGCCAAGTGCGCACAGCTAGAAAAAGGAGCATAAAGACTGCCCGGGACAGTCTGCGGGTGAGACCCGGGGTTAGACAGGAGCTCCTTTGTCTGGTTTTAGAAAATTCCCATAGGACAAATAGGATTAAAGGGGACACTTTCCCTTCTCTGCAGCCTTCTAAATCTCACCCCGCCCCGTTTTACAGCCTTCTTGCCCTGCCACACAACCTTCCAGACCTCTGCCCTGGTGTCATGGCAGATGTCCACAAATCCCTGTCTCCGTGTCTTCCACCCCAACATGGCAGATTGATTATAACCATTGTTAGAAAGTGAGTGAACAAGCCAGAGGCCAGAGCCACAGGGCTGTGATGTAGCTCCATGGTGAACACTTGCCCGAGTGCTGGTGAGACCCTGGAGGCCATCCCTTATTCCAAAAAAAAAAAAAAAAAGAAAAGAAAAACCAAAGTCAGGTTACCAAATTTGGAGTATAACTGGAGTTTTTATGGCAAAATCCTGGGCTCCAGGAATCCTGAATGGCTAGACTTGACCACCAGTAGCCAGAACGCTGGTTAGAGTGACAAGAGGTGGTGAAAGCAGAGAGGGAGTGGTATTTGGAGTGGCCACACTGAACAGAGAAAGAATTCCAGTGACCCCCAAGTCTGTCTTGGGTACCGATGTGAGGTTTAGGTTTAGACAGAGGAGAAACTGGGACAGAGGTTGAGGTGTACACAATTAGCAGTCCTGGTCACGGTGTGCTGGGTCTAGTTAACATTGTCTCAATTCCAGGTCCTCCAGAAGGTCTGCATAAGCCTTCACTGTGGTCAACATTTGAGGGGATCAATCTGGCTCTTGGGAGACAGTGACTCCAGGGTGCATCCCCACCACTAGGGATAACGGGCGGGGGGAGGCATTCTTTCTTAGGGGATTCTGCTATCCCCTTGGACTTCGGGTTTAGGACCTGCAGCTTTAGTACCATGACTTATCCCTGTGTGTTCTGCCTTGAAGGGGGATGAGATGGATTGGGCAGATGCTGCTTATGTGCAGAAGTAAGCAGATACCCCCAAAGTAAAACAGGCACACACAAAAGGAAGTCAGAAGTACCCATTTTCCTCCTGTTTTTGTTTACCTCATCCCCCCCCCCCTTTTTTTCCTTTTTTTTTTTTTTTTTTTAGTAAAAGCAACTTCTAAGTGGCTGTTTCAGGAGTATGCCTAGCTCTTCCATCTCTGTGTCCATGTTGGTCTTCCAGAGTTACTGCCATGACAATCCACAAGAGCCCCCCTTAGGGCGGCAGCAGCAGTTGCTGACCTGCTTTAAAGCCATTATCACCTTCTTTGGGGCTGCCCTCTGCAGTGTAACTTGCTGGTGGACAGTGGCAAGTTCACTACAGAGAGGAAAACAGGGGCCAGCACGTACAATGCACCTGCTATGTGCTGGATGCCCGGCCCTGTTCAGCACCACTCACGAACACTGACAATCACTCGATTGGCACAGTGGCTTATAAAAGAGGCGCTAACATCTACACTTGGTGTTTCCCTCACTCAGACCCCAGGGACTCAACCCAGGGATGTTCTGTCCTCCCCTTCCCATCATGCCTCCTCTCCACAGTGTCACTAAGGCTCCCAGATGATGCCGGTGCTATCTTCTGCAGCCACTTGGCCCGGAACCCTTGCTTGACTCAGTCAACACAGAAAAGAAGGCCTGGGTTACCAACAGGCTCATCAGATTCTGTCTTAGCGGAGCTGCTGATCTCCATTGCCTACTGGACTCATACAGTCTCACAAAAACTCACTGCAAGAGGGCAGGGAAATTCATGAAGGCAGATGGACTGCTCAGGGGTGTGGGGGTGGGGTGGGGCCATAGCTGTGGCCTTGCCACGGTAGTAGAAGTCTGAAGATTGATACCTATAGTATATGGGTTTTTGTTTTGTTCTGTTTTTGGTTTTTTTTGTTTTTGTTTTTTTTTTTTTGACTTTTGAAATGGGGGTTTCATGTAAGCAAGGCTGGCCAATAACTCACTGTATAGCCAAATATGGTCTTAAACTCATGACCTTCCAGCTTCCACCTCTTGAGTTATTAGGGCTAGAGATGTGCTCATCTTCACATCCTGCTGCATGTTCTTTCTGACCTGGAGACCTGAACGCCATCCCCCTAATGATATCATAAAACCACACTTTGGGACCATGCTACACCAGATGCCCCTTAGCTTCTGTGTTGGACACTTAAATGGATTTCTGCCCACTGACTTATTTTCCCCCACACACTTTTGTGTAGTGCTCAGGGTCCTGAAGCTAGAAGGCAAAAGAATACGTGTACTGATTCTGAGGAGAAGTCAGATATGCATATAAATAATTATCATTTTAATAGAAGGTGGGTTTTGATAAACAGAAGAAGAAAACTAGCAAGTGTTTCGGGGTTACAACTGCTGCAAAGAGACTTAGAATGGATTTTTATGGTTCAACTGAGCCTTCTGAATTAATTTCTATTTCCCAGTAGGTTGGGAAGTAGTGAGCTGGAGGCTCAGACAGTAAAGCCCCAGGCAAGGAGAGCATACAGCACACGGGTTGGTGTATGAGACAGAGGCCAGAGGGAAGAGACCAGAAAGTCCATGGGATTTTGACAACATGACAGGTTTGTGGTTGCCATGCCTAGAGCTGACATTCTCTGGATCTCCTGGAGTCCCTCACAGAGGGTCCCATGACAGGTTGGGGTAGCCTACCCTACATGCTCCTATGGACAGTAGCTACCACAAGATTAACTGAGGACTCTTTCCCCTCCTCCCTTTGGAAATCTCTCATCTGCATGAACATATTTATTTTCCTTTTATCCTGGGGTTTGTAATCAAACATGAATTTAATCTGCCTAAACACATATATCAGAGAAGCAAAGTTTCTATTTTATCCAAAGAAGCTAGGCAGAAGTCAGGCATTCACACTCCCTCAGCTGCCGGGGTGTTCTTTTTTTCCTGCTTGAAACAAATGTTCGGGCTAATTACTGCAACTTCAGGACAAAGATCAGGGCACAGAGCCCAGCTCCATACTGTAGCTTGGATCTGTCATGTTGCGTTTGACTGTGCTGTAGTCACACCGCCCCTGTCATGAGTAAAGCCCAGCTCACCACCTACTTACTGGGTGCTTTAGCCAAGTTATTTAGCCTCTCTGTATGCTCAAAATTTTTGATGAAGTAGAAAACAGCGTGTTTTTATGTTCCCTCCTTGAGCAAATGTTGATCAAGATAGTTGTAAGAGTCAGAAACTTAGCAGTCATGTCTGACCTCCATAAACACTGTTTATCCACTTACAAAGACACAGGGCTGGCCCTTCCCTGCTGGATAGCTTTCATAGTCCTGGCAGATGCTTCTGAGGAAGAAACAGACACAGTGGCCTTACCAAGCATAGCGTAATGCCAACCTGCCAGGCAAGATATGCCTGCTGGTGCAATAGTGGCATAAAGGTTATGGGGCTAGCCAACCACTTTCTACTTGGATCTGAAACCTGTTTCACAGAAGGAAATTTGTGCCCTGTCATGAAAACCTGGCCAAAAGCCCACGACTTTGGAGTTCACGAGCTCTATTGAGGAATGGTTGTATTATCAACCTGCCTTCTAAATATCTGTTTATACCCACAGATTTGTCATGCTCTCAACCTCGGTCAGAGCAGCTTGTTTCTGCAATGGGCATAGTTAATGCAGACACTCATTACTGGTCAAAGTGTTGAAAATTGAGACTGTTTAAGCTCAGGCCTGAATGGGATATCTAACACACACACACACACACACACACACACACACACACACACACACACACACACACACACACACCATACACACAGGGAACATCATAGAAGAAGAAGTAGAAAAATGTATAAGTCAGAGGATGAAGGAATACAGTGAAATTCGGTCTTCTGGGCATGGTTGGCTGTTGTGCTCAAGAGCTTACATCAGATATGGCTACCTGGTCAGCATCCCAGTGTAGAAGAGATGGGGCTAACAGAGCCACCCGTGTCCCTGAGAGGCCATTGGCAGTTGATGGCTATGGATCGAGGGCTGGTTTTCCTTTAGGGTATGTGGCCACTGGTAGATTGTTTTTTGCTTCAGGGGGTGGTACCACATCTATGCATGTGTGGCATCACATGTTAGATTTAGTGGGAGAGGAGAAAGAGGGGGAAGTGATAGGAAGTGTGAGGGAAGGACATGTTGAGGGGGAATCCAAAGGGAGTTGGAGGAAGGGGTTAGATGGGTACAGTCAGAAAGCACAAATTTAAAGCTCTTTTTAAAATTTGTTTTCAGTAAAAAGGAAGTGAAGGAATAGAAATTGCATCCCTACTGTGTGTGGAGATGTCTGCTCAGGCATATCCATATGCTTGTGGATATGACTCCTGCCAGGCAGGGATTGGCCACGTTCTGCGGTGAGGAAGCCAAGAAACACCCACAGTAACTTGATGGTGCTATTCAGCTGATGAGTGGCAGAAGCCAGCTGGGAGCTGAGCAGAGTGCGAGATCCCAGGACCCACGGGATTCTGCATCACTGTGCCACTGTGGCACAAGGCACTGGTAGGGGAAGGCCCCAATTGTGCACTCCCTCCCTCCCTCCCTTCCTCTCTCTCTGTCCCTCCTTCTCTCTCCCTCCCTCCCTCTCTTTCCCTCCCTCCCTCCTTCTGTCTCCCTCCCTCCCTCTCCCTCCCTCCCTCTCCCTCCCTCCCTCTCCCTCCCTCCCTCTCTTTCCCTCCCTCCCTCCCTCTCCCTCCCTCTCTCCCTCCCTCTCTCTCATTCCCTCCCTCCCTCCCTCTCCCTCCCTCCATCTCTCTCATTCCCTCCCTCCCTCCCCTCCTTGGCTCTCTCTCTCGCTCTCCCTCTCTCTCTCTCTTGTTTCCTCCCTCCCTCCCTTGCTCTCCCCCCTCTCCCCCTCTCTCGTTCCCTCCCTCCCTCTCTTCCTTGGCCCTCTCTCTCTCCTCTCTCTCTCTCTCTCTCTCTCTCTCTCTCTCTCTCTCTCTCACACACACACACACACACACACACACACACACACACACACACACACACACATACACATGTGTCCCATAGCCTGAGATCTTCCTGCTTCAGTCTTTTGAACACTAAGGTTACAGTCACGTCACGCACCATCACAATCAGCATTTTTTTTCATTCTGAGACTCTCAAAACCGTCTCTGGATCTCTTGATAAGTAAGAAGCAGTTTCTTGGCCATCTTGATGTGTGCTTTTCTGCTTCCCGTTCAGCTTTGAAGGATGGATGCCCACAGTCTCAGCTCCCGCAGCCTTCAGGGACTCCTCGCCCATCCTGCAGGATCCCTGCTTCTGTTGATGTCTCTGGAGGCTTCCTGCGAATCACCATTTGGTCACTCCCTCTTAATTATTCACAATTACCCAAGTTCCCAGTCCTGTAATAAGCAGAGAGAGGGGTAGCATTTTCTAAGACATGTGTGTTTAGTGTTGCTGGCAGACTGGTAAACTTATTAGTGCCTCTGCACACCATATAATTAAGACCAAATTATCAGAGTTTAAAATAGTGCCTGCTGCCATTGTGCTGCTGAGAAGACTCAGGGGAACTTTGCCTTCTCAAGTTATACAGTTTACCATCATCCTTTGGCTGAAATTTCCATTCTCCAAGCACTGGACGCTAACTGGACTGATGTCAATGGCTCAGTATAAAGGCATTCGCTTTCAGAAATATTTCTTTCTTCCAGGCATGGTGGCATACACCTGTAATCCCAGCACTCAGGAGGCTGAGGCAGGAGGATCAGGAATCTTAGGCCAGTTTAGTCTACTTAGTAAATCTCAGACGTGTCTAGGTTACACAGTGACCCTATATCAAAAAATAGGAAAGAGGGGAGAGAGGCGCTGAAGAGAAGCCTCAGCAGCAAAGAACACATACTGCTCTTCCAGAGGACCTGGATTTAGCTACCAGTACCACATTAGGTAGCTTGTAGCTACCTGTGACTCCAGATTCAGGGGCATCCAATGCCGCTAGACTCTTCAGGTATCTGTAATCACATACAAAACCTTCTAACACACACACACACAAACACATACACACAGACTTAAAAATAATGAAAATAAATAAGAGGACCTAGGGAGACGGCCCAGTCAGCACAAGCATGTACAAGCAGGGAGACCTGCATTTGGCTTCCCCAGCACCCACAGAATAAGCCAGGCACTGTAGCAGATGTCTGTAATCCCACTCTATCTGGACAGGTGACTTTCCTGTTTAGTGAGAGACCCTGTCTCAGAAAAAGAAGGTGAAAAGTTGCTGGGGAAGGTGCCAATATCGCATGCTCCAGCCTCCACACACGTGTGTGCATGCACCTGAATACACACATGCACATGAACATGTATACATGTATACACCACACACAGGAGGGAGAGTGAGATGTATGTCAGAGCCATCAGATTCCAGGGGGCACAGTCTTGGTCATCTGCTGTAGCCCCAAGAGGTGAGCCTGCAGGTGAGTCAGCAGGCACAAGGCTGAAAAAATGATTACTAAGGCAGACACTGGCCTCAGCTTTAGTGAGCCTGGCACAAAAAGAGGCCAGAGCAGATTTTTTGGGGAGGGGACTTACAGTGTGTAAGTTATTGATACCTGGAGTCATAAGTAAACAAATGAAGGCAAGATTGTCTGCTCTGGGGACCCAGGGAAAACTATACAACAGAAAAGGGACACTCCAGGCGCATGTATGAATTGCACATAACAAGGCAAGACTCCTCTTGGCTATGTCCCTAGCGATCTAGTCAAGGGGGTGGGGTGGCAAAAAGGCTAAATGAAGGTGAAGGTGATGCGTGCCTGCAGGCTGGGGTGCTGAGCTGAACAGATTCGGGCAACTTTCTCTGATAGGCAGGTGTAGAGAAAAGCCCCCAGGGGCCAGAGCTCAGATGAGAAAGTCTGAGGTTATACAGGATGAGAAAGCGTGCCAGAGTGCCTCCCTCCTTTCTATGTCCTCTGGCCCGCCATCCTCAGCCATGGTGTCTGTGAAGATGCCACCATGGGTTTTAGGAAGACATATGCCATCGTGGTCGACTCTGCCGCCTACTGGCTCCTAGAATAGTGCCAAGCATACGGCGGCACGTAAGTGAAGGCGTGAGTCAATGGCAGAGTGCTAGCTGTGAAGCCGAGCAAACGGGTGGTGCTGAGTTGCTGTCTCCTCCCTGTCAAATGGAGAAAACCAGGGCTCACAGGACTGCTGAGAGAATGAACAGCAATGTCAAATGTTTGTACCAACTGATGCCTCAGGGCTTGGAGATGAGCCTCTGCCCCCAGAGACAGCAGCATTCCCACCACCCACCTGAGCATCGCTTCTTAGCATGGCATGAGAACCACCTTCTTTCAACCATCTGGAGCAGGAGAGGAACATTTGAAGGCATCAAGGGAGACAGCTTGGCCTTGCTGAAGACCTATTTGAGAGGGAAATATAAAACCACGATGTTCTAGGAGTCCCTTAAGTGATAGCCGAACCTAAGTTAATGGTTGAGAGTCCTGCATCAATGTTTTAGTTTATGGATAAAAATTTAGCCGATACATGGCTAGAGCTGAAGACATCAGAGCGACGCTTCTTGGTGAAGGTGAACCCTTTGCAGTTGAGTATGTGACTCGGTGACACAGAAGACCTTAATTCTTTGATGGAGTGATAAATAGACATCTGACACTGGGAGTCGAACTGTTTTCGCATGAGGTCGCATGATACTGGAGAAGCGATAGATCTGCCTTGACAAGGTTAAAAAAAAAACCCAGCACTTGATGTAGATAAGATGTAAACAAGGGAGAAAGTAAAGGAAGGGAAATAGAAGGTAAGGCTTGGCAAGAGAGGAACAGGAAGAGCAGATGTGAGCTTCATCCAGCTGTGTTGCTTGACCTCCCTGCTGATGTATCTATAGCCCTCACTGTGACCTCCAACCTTTGACTCTCACTGGGATGTACCACTAAGTCTGCTCTCTTAGTTCAGTGATGTTGGTCAAATCCATCTCTTCTTTTCCATTGCTGTTGCTCAATTTTAGAAACCTACCACAGAGTGCTTCCTGGCTAGTGTCTGTCTATATTTCTCCCACCAGAGTCACGCACCAGCTTACATAACATCACCAAAATTAATGTTCCCATGAAGCCTTACAAGTGAGATGTCCCATGGGGACAAGAAAAGAATATAGAGTCTGCAAAACAAGGCATGCTGGGGTGCAATTTTGAGTCACCCTGTGGCGAACTGTCTGTGAACTGGGCAAGTGCCTTAATCTCTCTTTGCCTTGGAATTCTCTTGCGTGAGATAGGGGTCGTGATAACAATGCCTCCTCTCAGTCAGGAAGATTAAGAGCTAACAGGTGCAAAGTATATCATTTTCTTTTTTGAAGAGACTTGTGTGGAGCACCTATGGAATTAGGGATAAAAGTCATAATTTTATCTGCAGATATATTATGTTCAAAGCCTTGAACATCCAGGCTGTGGGGAGGGGGAATCTCTTAATCGAGATGCTTCTGGGTCAGTTGTATTCTCACATGGGGAGAAGCAAACTATGATCCCTCACACCAAACAAGGCTATCACACCAAATGGACTGCATTCCTAATATGAAAAGAAGACAACAGAGACTACAGGGAAAAAGAAAACAGGAATTTGTTTGTTTGTTTTGTTTTTCGTGGCAGGATTTCTCTATGTAGTGCTGGCTGCCCTGGAGTTGCTTTGTAGACCAGGCTGGCCTCGAACTCACAGAGATTCTCTCCCCTGTGCTTCCCCAAGTGCTGGTATTATAGGCGTGTGCCACCACACCTGGATAATACATAGTATTTTAAATATTACAATAACGTATACAAAACAGTGACTTTAAAAGAAAAAAATGATACATCTTAGATACATTGCACTCAATTTTGGACATAATATACTAAACTTAAGAATATTATCATTACATGGAATTGTTAAAAGAATAAAAATAGGATTGGAAAGCTGGCTTTGCAGCTAAGAGTACTCACAGACTGCTCTTGTAGAGGACCCAGGTTCAGTTCCCAGCACCCACATGGTTCACAGCCATCTGTAACTCCAGTTCCAAGGTGTTCACCACCTTCCTATGACCTCCACAGGTGTCAGGCACACAGATGGTGCACAGACATACATGCATGCAAACACTCATATACATAAAATAAGTAAATCTAAAAATTTTGAAAGAATCGAATATGACCCATGGAGTGACAGAAGTTATTTAAAAAATGAATATACAAAAAAAATCTTTTATCCAGAACACATAATTCCTACAAGCCTATGTTTTTAAAAAGACATCTGTTCAATAGGAAAACAAGCAAAAGACCGGAGTCTCCTTAAAAAGACCTACAACAGAAAACAAGCCCGTGGGAAGGTGGTAAAATCCTTTAATCAGTGAAAGCCAATTAGAGTGGCTAAAATTTAAAAGGAAATATTAAGTATCGAAACCTAAGCTTCTCATACATGAGGTCAGAGTGTATGTGGCTGTGACCACGGTGCATGCTGTTCCCCAGCATATCCACTCTTGGATGTGCAGTCCACATGCAAAATGCACACCAAAAGATATTTGTAAGAATGTCCATAGCTGCTGTATTCACAAGAGCCAGAAGCTGCTACACAGAGGAAAAGAGACTTCCAGCACAACCTGTGGGTTGTGACCCGAAAGAGGTCACATATCAGATGTCCTGCATATCAGATAGTTACATTACAATTTATGCCAGTAGCTAAATTACAGTTATGAAATAGCAATGAAAATAGTTTTATGGTTGGGAGGGGGGTCACCAAAACACAAGGAATTGTATTAAAGGGTTTCAGCACCAGGAAGGTTGAGAACCATTGTGCTATAGAGCAGTGAAAGTGAAAATGAGTGAATATAGCCGTGCGTAACTTTCATGGGCATAGCGAGGAATGGCAAGAGGCTAGGCATGCACAAATACATGGTATGCGATTCCGCTCATGTAAAGCAAGGTGGGCAGCAGATCTGAGGGCCACTCAGAGCACATGTCAGGGAGGAGGATGAGCCTCAGACAAGGAGATCAGCTTCAACTCAGGAGGGACTGGGGTGATTCTAACATAAGCAATGCTTCAGCCACATCTCGAGGAGAGCCCGGGCGCTTTCCACGTACACAGGGAAGGGCGCTAGAAGAGCTGTGTGTTTCCGTGCTTCGGTGCAGTGGCTTGAAACTGCATGGAGTGTTGGTGGGAAACAGCGAGAGGCGGGTGCTCTGGCATGGAGACTGGACATGTCCCCGTTGGTGGCACGAAGTCACTGAAGGATGAAGCCGGGGAGGCGTGGCCCGGGTTGAGAGTCTTCAAGTGATGCTTGTGGCCACAGAGTGAACAACGGGTTAAAGGACACCAAAGCCTAGACAGCTTGGAGACGGCACTGTTGTTGGTCCAGGTGGGAGAGGGGAAGGGCTGACTGAGGTAATCGGTGGGAAGGGCAGGAAGACATTGACCCGGGTGCTCCTGTAGATAGAGAGTCTGAAGCAGCCCAGGTGATAGGCGGGAACTCACACATGCACTGTGAAGATAGAGTTTGCTTTTGCAGTTTTCCCCCTTGGGGCAGGAAAAAAATGTTGAAGAAAATGGAGAGAAGAAAAAGAAGAGGGAAAAACAAAAACAAAAAAACAGGAGTGGGGCGTGGGTTTCAAACAAGATACATATGTTAATGTTGCTTGGGAACTGAAACCAGCCTACACCTCCATCTCTTAGGGGGGAATTCACTTCCAGTTGAAGAGAACAATTTAAAAACACAGGTATGAAACAATGAGCACGTGAATCTGTGTTGTCCAAAAAGCCCCAGAGGAATGTTTTCCTCAGAGTAGTACAGCCAGCATATTGCTGCTCCAGCAAGGATCTGTACCATTGTAACTATGTGATTTGCAATGAGATTTAAAAAAAAAAAAAAAAATCCTTGCTTATCTAATGCAGGCATCTGAGGCTGCCTGGCTAGCAGGTGCCTAAGAGCATTGAACAGATGTCCGTTTGATGTACCAAAAGTCCTGCGTGTGCTCTGAAAGCACATATGCACTGGTTCTCTGCCAGAATGGTGGGGGAAACACCCAGGGAGACAGCAAAGGCTTTGCACATGCGCCTTGCTGACTTCTCGCCAAATGGTAAAGCCCGTGTTGGTGACTTCCCAGAGACGTCTGCTCACCAGCACTGGGGGGGCTTCCTGAAGGTATTTACTTTGTCATCTACAAGCAAGACTAGCTTCAGTAAGCAGGGTGTGGTGGTGCACACCTTTAAGCCCAGCACTTGGGAGGCAGAGGCAGGCAGATAGCTGTGATTTCGAGGCCAGCCTAGTCTACAAAGTGAATCCAGGACAGCCAAGGCTACACAGAGAAACCCTGTCTCAAAAAAAAAAAAAAAAAAAAAAAAAAAAAAAAAAAAAAAAATTAGCAAGATTAGCTTCAGTTTACTCTCTGTCTCTCTCTTTCTCCCTCCTTCCCTCCCTCCTACTTCACCTATTTTTTCTCACACCCCTTTGCGGTGTATGGACATGTGGGTGTAGCTGCCCTCACCTATTACCCCCCCATGTGGGTGCCATCACCTACACCCCACATGTGATGTATGGATGTGGGGGTATGGATTGTTCTCACCCATACTGGCAGGTATGGAGGTCAGAGGGTATAATCTCTATACCTCATTTATCTCTCCACCTTAATTTTTTTTTTAAAGACAAGGTCTCTCAGTGAACCCCAAGCTTACAATTTTGGCTAGACTAGCTATCTACCAACTCCCAGGGCCCTCCTGCCTCTGTCTTCCAGTGCTAGAGGTACAAATGTGTACCACTGTGCCCAGCTTTGACGTGGGCTCTGGGGATGTGAACTCAGATCCTCATGCTTGTTTAGCAGTCCCTTTACCTACTAAGCCAATTCCCCAGCTCTCCTCAAAAGTTTCTGGCGGCAGTTGGGTGCAGTGACACATGCCTGTAATCCCAGCCCTCGGGGAGGCAGAGGCAGGTGAATCTACAGAGGCCTGGTTTACAAAGTGAGTCCAGGACAGCCAAGGCTACACAGAGAAGTGCTGTCTCAGAAAGTAAAGTTTCTGAGGGCTTCTGATGAGCTTGTGTAGCCTTGCTGATGCATAGCCCCGCCCTTCAGACCCCCTCCCACCAGTCTCTGTCCCTTGGACACTTACTTGTTGCCACTTGGGCTCCTGTTCTACGTAGCCCTTCAGTCTTGTTAAGAAGACCCAGGCAAACCTTTGCCAAACAAGACATGAGGCACCACGATTGACCCTGACACCTGCTGCCTGTCCCTCCAGAGGTGCCCAGGTAGCAATCTCTATTTGACTCATATCAGAGGGAGGAAACAACCCATTTTACTCCTGCCCCAAGACCCTGGTGTTGGTTGGTGTGATAGGTGATCTTGATTATCAGTTAGATGGATTTAGACTCACTATGGAAACAAACCCCTGGGTGTGTCTGTGAGGGAACTTCTGCACTAAGTTCACTAAGCTCATTGAGGTGAAATGACCCATTCTAAACATGGGTGGTACCAATTCCATGAGATGGGGTCCCTGACTACATAAAAAAGGAGAAAGCTAGGTGCAGTGGCACATGCCTTTAATCCCAGCACCCAGCACTCAGCATTCGGGGGGCTGGGGGAGAGAGGCAGGCAGATCTCTGTGAGTTTGAGGCCAGCCTGGTCTACAAAGTGAGTCCAGGACAGCCAAGGCTACACAGAGAGACCCTGTCTCAAAAATAAATCCAAAAGGAAAAAAGAAAAAAGGAGAAAGCTAGCTGAGCAAAAGGACTCATGTTTCTCTGAGTTTTGACTGTGGCTACAAAGTGACCATCTACCTCAAGGCCATACTGCCATGCCTTGCCCACAATGGTGGACTCAAACTGTACCCCCAAACTATGAACCAAAATAAACCCTTTCCTTTTAAAGCTGTTTTTGTTGGATATTTTGTCTGGCATTTTGTCATAGCAATGAGAAGAGTAACTAAAACAGTCAACAAGTGAACAGGGCCTGAGATTTCACTCTCCTGGGAAGGTTAAAAAGTGAAATTGCTCGCTTTTATGGACGGTGGCAGAAGCCACAGAGCAGACCAAGGAGCAAAGGATCGCATTATCATCACAGCTTATCTTAGTAGCAAGCTGTCAGAAATGGGGCTTGTCTCCCAGTCCCAGGTTCTACATGGTGATGTGACAGGGACAGTTGTTGTCTGAGAAGCAGTGGGTGGCAGGGGGAAAAAAAGGTGGAGCAGTCCCTCAAGATTAACTAGTCCCCATATAGCTCAGAATCAACATGGAAAGATTCCATCTAGAATAATGTGAAAAACGGAAAATAACGATGGGTATGGAGGCGGTGGTAGATGTCAAACCTAGCATCTCTGAGGCTCTAGATTTAATACTCAACATTCCGCCCCCCCCAAAAAAAAGACAACCCTGCATTTTAGCAAGGAGACTTAAATTTCAGAAGAATGTGAAAAACAAATCAAGCCCCTTCCCCACCTACCCTCTTAGCCCTGTTCTTTCTCGGTTAATCCAAGACTAGCTCAGCAGTGAGGCTCGGAGATTTAGAAGTAAGCCACTCTCTGGGCAGTCGACAAGCATCTACTGAGGAGGTTCCACTGTGCTGGGTACTAGGAAGACAAACCAAACATATGCTCTTCTGTGTCACGAAGCTTAGGGTCTAGCTGCGGAGCCACGTGACATAGAGTGAGACCCCAGTAGTTGCATGTAGACCATGAACCACATACTTAGCACACGTCTTCCCAAATGAGAGGTGCTTTTCCCTGGGCATACACATGGATCTTGCTATTGAGAGCAGGAGGTAAAACCTGGACAAGAAATACACTGGTTTTATTCCCCCTTGCTAAAGATGGAAATGTCTCTGTCCCTATTGACAGTTCTGTCCTTGTTGAAGACCAAAGATGTCAGACATATTTAAGCCAAAATGCCCTTTGGTTCTGCCCTGAGCAGTGGCCAGGGATTCCAGGAGGGAGCGAAATCTGTGCTCTTGTTATCTCCTCCTCTAAATGAATGCTCCTGACACAAAACTACACACAAGAACATGATTCGAAACAGAAAGAAACCACGTGGACACCTCATGGTTGAGCCGATGGGACTGACCAGTTTATCCTCCTCCTTATGGCCCTAGAGTAGCAGTTTTATGACGTCACATTATGGGGAACCTATTCCTGCAATAGATGACTCTGTGTTCTTGCTCTTATTCTCCCATCTAAGAACCTTCAATAAAACTTTCTAAGCACATCTTCTCGTCTGCAAAGCTCATTGTTTGACTTTTAGCCAAGAACCCAGAGGCTACTGACTCTGTGGGAGTTAAAACTGTGAGCTGTGAGCCTCTCACGTGCTAACCCCTGACGTAAATCCCACTCAAGGCAAAAGAGAATGCATACATTGGATTCGAAGACACTTCGCTTTTCTCAGATCAGTATCGTCTGAATATAATTTGTTTCCCAAATCTATGTTATCAGAGATCAACACCCTGTGTTAGAGTGTTGGGAGGTGGTGAAGCCTTCAAAGGGCAATTAAGCCACAGGGCTTCACTACCCAACAGGGGTTACCGCAGCACCCCAAAGGAGTGGGTTGGTTACAAGGAGAAGAACAGATTGTTACGGAACAGACTTGGCATCCTCTCACTTTAGTCCTCCGTGTGAAGGTAAGTTCTCCTTGTGTATATATTTCCAGCTGGCTCCTGTGCTTTCCTGCCTTATGAGGGTGAAGACAGAGCGGGAAAGAAAAGAAAGAAAGAAAGACTGACTTTAATCTACCCCACGTCAATGTTGGTTATAACAACAGAAAAATGGCCTAAGACATGCCTGAAGACACGGTGTCATCCTAGACTCATGGTATGTGGCATAGGCAGAAAGAATTTGCTTCCTGGCACTTTTGTCCCCATCAGAGAGGTGTTTGTTTCCAAGGTTGGCCCAGCAGCACTACTGGGTCCTGAAGCCTCCCCTCTGGGCTGCAGAATGGTTTCTTGGTGATGTTGGTTGAACCGTTTGTGAGGCTGTCTCAATCCTGCTGCCGTTCTCCACTGAGCTCTTTGGAGATATCATGAGAAATTTCACAGCTCAGATGGGCATTCCTGTTTGTGTGTAGGGAGTTCCCTTCCATTACTAATCCTCACAGCCCTGCTTACTTGCTTAGTTGTTCTTATGCAGGGTCTCAGCCAGCTGCTGAGGAACTCCCATTCTGCGTCCTTAGCTCCCTGGTGCTGAGCTCATAGGCCTGTGCCACCACACCGGGCCCAGAGCCAGCTTTAATCACCGTCTCACCTGGGGCTGAGGAACAAGATGACTTGAGACACAGATGTTGACCCAAGGAAAATGGAACACTCATAATTACGCAGATGCAAACTTTTTGTTAAAAAAAAAAAAAAAAAAAACACCTAGGTGAGATGTCTGGTTGTTTAAATCGTGTCTCAGTAAAATGTCTCAAGTTGGGTTTCTGGCAGTCACGGTGATCCTCTCATGAGATATAAAAGTACACAGGAAGAAGAGCTAAGATTATTTTAGATTTTGTCCCCATCTGCTGCCGTCCTGTAACTGTGTGAGAAGGGACAGTCCTTGGAATCCATCTGCAGTGTGAAGACACGTCACGATCCCTCAGCTTTCGAGGCTTAGGGTCTGCTAGTTTGGGAGTTTGCTCTTGTTGTATAGCCTGCTCCTAGAAATCCCAATCCTGGGGTTCTGGTCTCAGAGGTCAGGTGAGGAGATGGTGAGCCTGGGGAAGGGTTGGAAGCAGTGTTTCCTTCTCAAAGGCTGCCCTGTGGTGACTACAGCTTGACTATGTTTTATCTTTTCCAAAAAAGGGGGATCATATGAAACTTTTTTGTTTGTTTGTTTTTTGTTTTTGTTTTGGGTTTAAATTTATTTTGTATACAGCGCTCTGCTTGCATGTACACCTTCCCACCAGAAGAGGGCATCAGATCTCATTGTAGATGGCTATGAGCCACCATGTGGTTGCTGGAAATTGAACTCAGGACCTCTGGAAGAGCAGACAGTGCTCTTAACCACTGAGCCATCTCTCCAGCTCCCCCATAGGAAACTCTTAAAAAGATGAGCGGGTGAGGCATACTCACCTCAGGATAGCTATTAATGCTGTAAAGTCATAAACTTTAGAACAGTTTGAGGGGTGTTGTTTGCTGGTTGGTTGGTAACTTTGTTGAGTAGTTTTGGAGCTTGGATTTCACAGATGACAGCACTGTGCTGTAATGTCAGAAAGCCAGACACATCAGGGCCCCTTCATACTAGTGGCTATCTCAAAGTAAAGCTTCATGGGCCAGGTCTCTGGTGTACTCCTTGTGTCTAACCATCTGATGTCCTGCCCTTCCTCAGGACTCTGCTAACAAAAAGCCATCAGTGGGTGGAACTCTTCCTTTGTGGAGCACAACTCTGAGATAAAGTAACTCCCCTCCCCCCTTTTTTATAACTGTCCCAGGCTGAGGTATTGGGTTATTAACCACAGAAAATGGAAAGAAGACAAACACTTTAGTGTCAGAGTCTGGCTCAGCATCACCTACGGCCTTATTGGAAGTTCTAAATCTAGTTCCCCTACCCCGATCCCCACCCCCACCCCTGCCAGAGGCCACAGAGGATTCTCACAGCCATGGAAGCTTGGCAAGCACTCCATCAGGGTGTCTATAAGTGTGGGAAAAGTCCTGAAGATGAATGGTGATCTTGCTGTCAGTCCAAACTTCATGGGGGAGTTGGGATTGTAGAGGACGTGGAACTGTAGAAAGCAAACCTCTGCCCTTTGCTAACCCACAAAGAAACTGAGGGGACAAGGGAAAGCCAGAGGAGTTCAGGCATGGAATAATGATATTCTGTGTCCCCATTTTGCTGAGAGGTGGAATGCAAATTTGCTTGATTGTTGTGTTGTTGCTGTCACACGTGGGCACTTGCCTGGGTATTCACCGAAGGGCACTTTGGTTCATACTCAGTTGCACTCAACCAGGGAAACAGGCTACCTGATGCCAAAGAAAGTCTAGAGAAACCAGGTGGCTGGGGCTGGATCCAGCAGTGGATATAATCCTGCTACCCTGGACCGCATGGCTCTGGGAAGGTCGGATAGAATCCAGTGGGTGTTTGTTTGCCTCTTCTGTCGGGCGTGGAGTGGGGTTGTCTCACCAGGTGCTGTGCCTCACTCTGGAATAGACATTTGCAAATCTTCTCACTTCACTCATCTAGAATGAAAATCACAGATATAGGTGTCCACGGGAACACTTTTAAAAGACCTCTTTGGCTCACATCTGTAATCCCAGCTCTTGGGAGAGTGATGCAAGGGCATTGCCTAGAGTTCAAGGTCATCCTGGGCTACAGTCTAAGTTCCAAGCCATCTGGACTGCAGAGTAGGACCATTTCAAAATAACAACAACAGGCCACTCCGATGCCTTACCTGTGATTTAAATGGAAAATTCAAATAATAGTAGATTTTAATGAAAAATTTTGAATATGTAAACACTTGGGCAGTCTGTTCGCCATATCTTCTGTTTTCAAGGCACTAGTGTATTGCACAACTGGGGACCTGCTGACTGTGGAGGGACCAGTCAGGCTTTTCTGTATGCAAACCACTCACACGCCAACTACCCCTGGGCTACCATGCATCTGTCTTGACCATGCAAGACCAGGGTCCATTCATTCATCTGATGACGGTCCCTGTGCCCCAGAGCCTGTTGGCAGTATCCACACTAACATACCCTGAACCTGCGCAGCTTGCCTTTCCTGTTTCTCCCCCATAGAAAGCCAACTGAAGGCTCTGGCCCCAAGTCCCTCCCCTTGCTTGGTTTCGTGAACTCCCACAGTGACATTGTGCCAACCCTTATTTTATAGATTGCAACAACAAAGGCTCTTTCTTATTTATTTATTTATTTATTTATTTATTTATTTATTTATTTATTTATTTATATGAATGGTCTATCTGCATGTACACCTGCATGCCAGAAGAGGGCATTAGAGGGTTTAGGTGGCTGTGGTTCCTGGGAATTGAACTCAGGACCTCTGGAAGAGCAGACAGTGCTCTAACCACTGAGCCATCTCTCCAGCCCCAAGAAAGGGTCTTTCAAAGGCAGTCACCTGATCTGATACTCACACTACAATCTCCAATTTTATAGTATGTTTTTACATCTTCTTTTATTTGTATTATTTTTGTTCATGATGTGTGTGTGTGTGTGTGTGTGTGTGTGTGTGTGTGTGTGTGTGTGTGTGTGTGTGTCTGTGTCTATGTGGAGACCAGAGGCTAAGATCAGGTATGCCCTCAATTGCTTGCCATCTTCTATTTTTTTTTTTAGATTTATTTATTTATTATTATATACACAGTGCTCTGCTTGCATGTACATGTGCAGGCCAGAAGACGGCATCATATCACATTATAGATGGGTGTGAGTCACCATGTGGTTGCTGGGTATTGAACTCAGGACCTCTGGAAGAGCAGTCAGTGCTCTCAACCTCTCAGCTATCTCTCCAGCCTTCCACCTTCTATCTTTGAAGCAGAGTCTCTTGCTGGCTTGCCAGCAAAACCCAGGGATCTTCCAGTCTCTACATTTCCAGTGCTGTCATTAGAGGTGTTCCCTCTGTGCCCACTTCCTGTCCATTCAGCTTTTATGTGAGTTCTGGGAGTTGAACTCTGACCCTCATGCTTGCGTGCAAGCACTTTATCTAGTGACCACTTTCTCAGATCTAACATATGGCTTCTGTGGGTTTTTAACTTTTGTTGTTTATTTTTAGACAAGTTCTCACTATGTAGCTCTAGCTGGCCTGAAACTCACAGATAGCTGCCTGCCTCTGTTTCTGGAGTTTGGGAGTTAAAGGCATGCGCATCTAACCATGTTAGCCATGGTCCCTAAGATATGTTTGGTTGGTTGGTTGGTTGGTTGTTGTTGTTGTTGTTTTGAGACAGGGTTTCTCTGTGTAGCCTTGGCTGTCCTGAACTCACTTTGTAGACCAGGCTAGCCTCGAACTCACAAAGATTCACTTCCCTCTGCCTCCCTGAGAATATATATGTTCTATAAGCTCTGTTCCTCTAGAGAACCCTCATACAGAGACTGAAGAAGCAGAGGGACAAAACCCAGTGTTTACTAACAGAGCCCAAAGCTTACATAAGATAGGGAAAAGACAAAAATCCTTGAAAGACACTAATATGAAATATAGATTGTAGAGGAAATAAGCAAGCAGCGAGACCTTAAATCAGTGTGGTGTCAGAATAGCTCCTGGTTATCACATGTGATGTCACAGAAGCAGCATCTCTGATGCCAGACTCCCATCACAGCTTGCCTCAGAGTGTCCTGCAGAATGCCTTCCGAACCTGGGTCAGTCCCTGTGCACGTGACCTCTTCTGGTGTCCCCCAGCCCTCGCTTCTACCCGCACTTCCTCTGAAGACTGTCAAGATGTCCTTGTAAATAAAATGCTAACTAGGTAATCTGATTCAGAACAGCGGGGCTGCACTGATGAAACACCTTACTGGCATTCTTCAAGGGGCCTACTATGGCCAGTCCTGTCATGATTCCCAACCATGATGGGTTCTTTTAAAAATTTTTTAAAATTTATTTATTTTTATGGGTGTTTTGCCTGCATTCCTGTCCGTGCACCAGGTGCATCCCTGGTGCCCACAGAGGCCACAAGAGAGTGTTGGAGGCCCTGAGATCAGAGTTATAGATGATTGTAAGCTGCCATGTGGGTGCTGGGTATCAAACCTGGGTCTTCTGGAAGAGCAGCGAGTGCTCTTAATCACTGAGCCATCTCTTCCTTCTCCCCCTGCCCTTCCTTGTAATGGATTCATATCTCTTTGGAACTGTAAGCCTAAACAAACTCTTTCTTCTATAACTGGCCTTGGTCATGATGTTTTATGACAGCAACAGAAAAGCAAAACACTTGCTTTTGTGAGTAAAATTATAAATAACAAATGAACACTTGAAATTATTTTCAGATCTTAATAATACAATTGAGGGGTCACTATGGTGTGCTGGCCATTGGGCTGCAATGGGGCCCTGTATCAAAATAACAACACCAGACCACGCTGAAGATTTAAATGTGAAATATGTGAAAGTATATTATAACAAATCATCTATTTGAATATGTAAATTATTGGACAATACATTAACTATCTCTTCTATTTTTTTTTTTTTACAAGCTTGGGCTTTGAAAACTGGGGACCTACTGACCCTGGAGGGGCTGTCCTTCACAGGGTTGGTCAATCGCTAGAGATAGTAAGGCCCCTGCTGCTGAGTCCCTCAAGCCCCCAGGCTTCTGACCTGGCAAGTGGCTGTATGGCCGGGGACACCACAGGGGATGCGGACATCTTTCAATCTCATCTTTGTCACTTGACAGCCGTGTGGCTATGGTCTATTCACTCTCTGTGCTAGCTCTGTGATCAATAACTTTGGAATCCGATGTCTAGTTATCAGGTAGTTATAAAGAAGCAAAACGGCACACAAAGGGCTGTATATGCTCAGACTTTCCAGCAGAGGGTGCCAAACACCAGCCTGGAACAAGCTTAAACTCCTAAATCAGTGACGTTGCAGGAAGGACTTTGCTGACTTCTATTTCACGGTTCTTCTCCCTTATCCTACAACACTACAAACAAACAAAAATCAGCTTCAAGGCTATTCATTTAAATAAAGTAATTCTGGAGTTGGAGAGATGGCTCCGGTGTTTAAGAATACGTACGGCTCTTCCAGAGAAGCAGAGTTCTGTTCCCAGAAGCTCTAGGACACCCTGTGCCCACTTCTGGCATTCATGGGCATCTGCACATGAAGAGATACACACACATGTGCAAATGGAAATAAATGTGAAAATATTTAAAAACAATTCTTACAGGTGTGTGGTCAGAAGACATTTGTGTAGTTGGCTGTTGCTTTAAAGCGGTGGAGAGAGATGGGGCAGAGCTACAGGTGCTGTCTCCTCCACACAGCAGCAGCCAAGACTGCCAAACGTGGTATTCAGCTGTTGGAAGTCATTTCCAATTACCTCGTGTGAGGTCTTCTAAGTAATGCCAGCAGGCGCCATGAGAAGTCTTCTGATCTCGGAAGGCCTAAGTGACATCTGCATTTTAGAGTTGCACTTAGCTGATGTATCAGCTTTAATCTGGCCTGTTTTCTTGTCTGGTAATAGTCCTGTTCTGTCTGAAAAGCAAGCGCAAGAACCACAAGCTGCCCAGAAGTTTCTCCCCCTATGAACTCTTCCTACTCCACGTTCAGGAATACTTTGCACTCAGAGTCTGCTCCCTCAGCAAACTGTCTCTAACTTTTGTGTTTAAATAGTAGGTTAGAAATAAGCCACGATAGCACACTAAAGGTAAACATTAAAAAAAAAAAAAAAAAAAAAAAAAGAAGCTCTGAAGAGAGAGCTTGGTGGTTAAGAGACCTTGCTGCTTACTTCTGTTCATAAATGCTGTGATCATATGTGTTGAAAAAGCCTAAAGACCCAACAACAGCAATAACAAAGTGCTTGCTTACCACATGTGAAACCATGGGTTTGTGCTCTAGAAACACCACACACACACACACAGAGAGAGAGAGAGAGAGAGAGAGAGAGAGAGAGAGAGAGAGAGAGAGAGAGAGAGAGAGTTAAGATCACACAAAAATATATAACGCTATAGTCCTTCATACTAAGTTAAGATTTTTCAAAAGTCTTCTCTTTTGAGATTCTCCTTTTCCGAGGAGGAAACGGTCAGATGTTTTAGTGTGTAGAAGACTTCCTTCTGTAAGGACTTAGATATCAGGACAGGAGCTGCGAGCGTAGCTGAGTCATGCTTAACACGCTCGAGGCTCTCGGTTTGTCCCCACCACCACAACACATATTCAAATTCCCACACAGATATCATTCTGTTTTGATTTGCAATCATGGCTTATTCAGACAAACGTCCTGTTTTATTTCTCTCAGCTGGGGAGTTTCACAGACGGCAGCGCCGACCGCATAGCCTGTTCTGTTTTGGCATATATCTCTTAAACCTTTTCTGGTTTTGTGGTGTCTTTGAGGTTCTTTGTCTTATTCATTAATGCTCATTGTAACTTCTAGAAACCATCACATCAGAAGCTGTACTGAATTTGAAAGACTTTCTGGCTGTGTTTTCTAATTCCCTGGGGAGCCTAGATGGCCTGTCTGTTCTCTGTGCCTTTCTGGACCGTTGCCTTGGTTCTGCCAGGGCTGTAATTAGTCCCCACATCTGCTATTACACGGATTGGCTTGTGGGTAGAGGTTTCACAGATTAACACAAACTTTTTTTTTTTTTAAGTTGAAGGGTTCTTAATTAGTTTAAAAATAGCTCTCAACTCAGCTCATGAGCAGCGGTTTATGGATTGTACAATGTGTTCTTGTACTGAGGTTGAGATGCAGATGGGGAAACAAGGTTGACAAGAGGCCATCTGTGGAAGAGCAACTTGCAAAAGAAAGGGCATGGCTGGGTCCTTGTCTTTTTCTGTCTCTATTGCTAGCTGCACACTGGGTGGGGTTGGGAATTCTATCCCCACAGCTTGGAGTCAGGGAAGGAGGGCTGAAGTGTAGGGGTGGGGTGAGGCAAAAGTTCCACGTAAGACTTAAAGCAATCGCAGGAGGCAGTGTGCTTTCACATCTTTAGGTTCAAGAGCCTTTTGAGCATGTCAAATATGCCAATGAAGGCCCCAGCAAGCTTAGGGGAGCCACACACTAGTCCCATATTTCCACTTGTTTTAAGCATCATTTATATGATACATGAACATATAAAAGTCATGAGTTTCGTCTCTCTCCAGGCGTCCTCATTAGAGTGACATCGTCTTTAAACCCTGCGTGGCAATCCCTGACGCACCGCCATGATGCCCAGGGAAGACAGGGCGACCTGGAAGTCCAACTACTTCCTTAAGATCATCCAACTTTTGGATGATTACCCAAAATGTTTCATTGTGGGAGCAGACAATGTGGGCTCCAAACAGATGCAGCAGATTCGCATGTCCCTTCGAGGGAAGGCTGTGGTGCTGATGGGCAAGAACACCATGATGCGCAAGGCCATCAGGGGCCACCTGGAAAACAACCTCGCTCTGGAGAAGCTGCTGCCTCACATCCGGGGGAACGTGGGCTTTGTGTTCACCAGGGAGGACCTCACTGAGATTAGGGACATGCTGTTGGCCAATAAGGTGTCTGCGGCTGCCCGTGCTGGCGCCATCGCCCCCTGTGAGGTCACTGTGCCAGCCCAGAACACGGGTCTGGGGCCTGAGAAGACCTCGTTCTTCCAGGCTTTGGGCATCACCACTAAAATCTCCAGAGGCACCATTGAAATTCTGAGTGATGTGCAGCTGATAAAAACTGGAGACAAAGTAGGAGCCAGCGAGGCCACACTGCTGAACATGCTCAACATCTCGCCCTTCTCCTTTGGGCTGATCATCCAGCAGGTGTTTGACAATGGCAGCATTTATAACCCGGAAGTGCTTGACATCACTGAGCAGACTCTGCACTCTCGTTTCCTAGAGGGTGTCCGCAATGTTGCCAGTGTCTGTCTGCAGATTGGTTACCCAACTGTTGCCTCGGTGCCACACTCTATCATCAATGGGTACAAGAGGGTCCTGGCTTTGTCTGTGGAGACTGACTACACCTTCCCTCTTGCTGAGAAGGTCAAGGCCTTTTTGGCGGATCCATCTGCATTTGTGGTCGCTGCCCCTGTGGCTGCAGCCACCCCAGCTGCTCCTGCTGCTGCAGCCCCAGCCGAGGCTGAAGTCAAGGAAGAGTCTGAGGAATCAGATGGGGATCTGGGATTTGGTCTCTTTGACTGATCACCTCTCAAAGCAACCAATTCAGCCAGCTTAATTTGAGAAACACGGGAATAAAGGCATACTTCTCTTAAAAAAAAAGTCATGAGTTTCTTTGGTGAAAATGTTTCCATTGGGCCGGAACAGGAACTGGGGTACAGCTCAGTTGGCGGAGTGCTTGCTGAATATGTACAAAGACCTGGGGTTGAGCTCCAGAGACTGAGTGTGGTGGCATTACAGAAATACTGCCATAGGTTTTTTTTAAAAAGTATTTTGTGAAGAATTGGCATCAAGTCTTTCTAAAAATGTTTGCTATAATTGAACAAAATCTATCTGGCCCTAGACGTTTAAAGTGTACTAATTTAATCTCTTGTTGCAGGTCTATCCATACTGTCTATTCTGCCTTGGGTCATTTTCAGTCACTTATGCCTTTCTAGAGATTTTTTTTTTTTCTTCCCGTCTACCTTGCCTACTTTACTGGTAGAGAGCTGTTCCGAGCATTCCTCTTCAGTCCATCATGTTTCTGTCAGGTCAGTAGCAAATGTTCTTTCTTATTTCTTGTTTGAATTTAGTCTTCTGTTAACTTGTTTTGAGACAGGGTCTCACTTTGTACCTGTGGCTGGCCCAGAACTTTCTATGTAGACCAGAATGACCTAGAACTAACGGAGATTCCCCTGCCTCTGCGTCCTGTGTGCTGGAATTAAAATTGTGTGTCACCATGTCCAGCTTTGACCAGCTTTTCACAGAACAAACTTGTGGTTTCCCTAAGAAAGATACATGTGATGGTAACTGGCGAAGTTAACAGCCTGACAATCCAGTCCCCACAATGCTGCCTACCAGCCCTTAACACAGCAGCTTTAAGGAATCCCTCATACCCAGCCCATAACACTGTCATTCTTGGTAGTCACACTTCACAGGAATATGGTCTTCCATCCCTTGAGAAGACACTTCTGAGTTGAGACGCATGTATCGGAGACAGACGAAGGCTTGCCAGCTGCAAACCTGTTTAGGTGAATGCTCTAAGGAGGCTAAGACTCAACTGTTGGGTTAAGCTGGAGGATCATGAGTTAGGTGGGCTTCGGATATATATCCCTGCTGAGGAACAAAACAGGGGAGAGAGAGAGAGAGAGAGAGAGAGAGAGAGAAGGAGGGAGGGAGATAGGGAGAGAGAGGGAGAAGGAGAGAGAGAGTAGGAGGGAGGGAAAGAGTGAGAGAGGGAGAGGGGGAGAGAGGGGAGAGAGAGAGAGAGAGAGAGGAGAGAGAGAGAGAGAAGGAGGGAGGGAGATAGGGAGAGAGAGGGAGAAGAGGAGGAGAGAGAGAGAGTAGGAGGGAGGGAAAGAGTGAGAGAGGGAGAGGGGGAGGAAGGGAGAGAGAGAGAGAGAGAGAGGAGTAGCTGGAGAGAGAGAGAGCAAGAGAGAGAGAGAGAGAGAGAGAGAGGAGGAGTAGCTGGAGAGATTACTCCAAAGACCCGAGTTGGGTCCCTACTGCTCCTGTTGGGTAGCTCAAAGCTGCCTGTAACTCCACTTCTAGGGGACAGATCACCTTGGGGCTCTAAGGGCAAACTATACTAACATGTAAATGCGTGTGCACGCCCGTGCGCACACGCACACACACACATAATTTCAAAAATAATAAAAAATATTTTTTAAAAGAAAGGAAGAAGAGCCGGGCGTGGTAGTGCACGCCTTTAATCCCAGCACTCAGGAGGCAGAGGCAGGTGGATTGTTGTGAGTTCGAGGTCAGCCTCGTCTACAAAGTGAGTCTAGGACAGCCAAGGCTACAGAGAGAAACCCTGTCTTGAATAACAAAAACAAAAACAGACAAACAAAAAAAAAAAAAAAAAAAAAAAAAAAAAAAGAAAAAAGAAAGTGTCCTAACAACTGTGAGTGTTTCCCATGGGGGACCTGGCTGAAAATGCACAAAAACCCTTGGAGCAAGGCTCTGCTTCTTCCCCTATGTCCAGGTGCACAGAAGGATTGTCTCTTCGCTGGAAATGAGACACTGTAGAAGTCAGAGAGCAGAGATGAGCCCTCCGGGTATACATGTAAGGTGGTTATGTGGTGTTTGTAGGCAAGTCGATTCAGTCTCTATTCCGCAACAACTGCTTCAGAAAACAAATATTCAATGATACGTTTTTTTGTTTTTTGTTTTTTGAGACAAGGTTTCTCTGTGTAGCCTTGGCTGTCCTAGACTCACTTTGTAGACCAGGCTGGCCTCGAACTCACAGTGATCCACCTGCCTTTGCCTCCCAAGTGCTGGGATTAAAGGTGGGCGCCACCATGCCCGGCTCAATGACACATTTGAAGTAAGATAAGGAAAACAGGCAGGCAGTGATGGCACAGAGGCAAGTGGATTGCTGTGAGTTCAAGACCAGCCCGGTCTACAAAGCAAGTCCAGAATAGTCAAGGCTACACAGAGAAACCTTGTCTAGAAAACAAACAAATAAACAATCCGAAAAACAAACAAACAAAAAGGAAAACAGCACTTGGGACCATGGTGATAAGAAATTGGCCCACTTGAGGTAGGGGAGAGAGAGGTGGGGTTCAAGTTCAAACACAGTCTGATTAAATAAGGATGCAAAGCCAGAGAAAAGGGTGGAAGTCAGAGAGTGGGAAAGAAAAGAGCATCAGCCATAATAGGATTCTAGCAGAACCAACCAATATGATTCTTGCTTAAGACAGGCAATACTGTCACATATGACCAGTGGATGGTGGAGGGTGGGAATCCTAGTCAGATCTCAGGAGCAGTGGGTAAAAGATGTGCTAAATTGACTTAGCTGGTATCTTAGTTAAGGTTTCTACTGCTGTGATAAAAACACCATGACTAAAAGCAACTTGGGAAGAAAAGGATTTATTTCACATTACAGATTACAAACATCACCAAGGGAAGCCAGATCAGGAACCTGGGAGCAGAAGCTGTGGAGAGACACTCATGGTTTGCTCATGTTTTTTTAGAGCACTCAGGTCCATCAGCCCAGGGGTGGCACCAGCCATAGTGATTGTTGCCATCCTGGGTCAAGACCCATCAAAATGGAACTGTCAGCATACCCCAGGTCACATGTGATGCTGAGCCACACTACTCATGATCATTATTGAATAACTAAACCAACAAATGCCAGACTTCTGCATCAGTGCCTCTGGTCTCACTGTGTGACACAGGCTGACCTTGAACTCACGGCCCTCTGAGGGTTGGATTATAGTGTGTGCTATCTTTCTTGGCTGCATGCTAAGTTTAAACTTTTAAACTCTTAAAAATGTAAATTTTGGAAATTTTTTATACCACATAAGTTGAAAGAGCAGTACAATAAACATTTTAAGCCCTTTGCCAGACTAAACAAATTCCAATAATTTATATTTGTTCACTCCTTCACCATATAATTGTTTATACACACATGTACATATAAATACATATTATATATTTAAATACATACACATAAATATTTGCACATACATTTTAAGAGGTAACTAGAAGTAAGCCACAGACTTACTGAGATGGCTTGTCTTTAACTACTCTAGTATACACCTATGGAGAAAACTGACAGTATTTTGTGTAATTTGTAACATTATATCCAATGTAAGAAAATGAAATTAACTCAGTAACATCGTGTGGTATGCAATCTGTGATCATACTTCCCCAAATGTCTCTTGCAGCTATCTTCTACGAGTCAATGAAGCTATGTCTGTCTGTCTGTCTGTCTGTCCATCTGTCCGTCTGTCCATCTATCCATCCATCCATCCATCCATGTAGCCCACACTGCCTTCAAACTGCTCCCCATGCTTAGATTCTGGTTCATTACTACTCAGGTGAAGCACATTTGCCACTGTGTCTGGGCGTTGTCCTGTTATCACAGGGCTGTGGAGAGGATCATCAGCTAGCGCCGCTTGAAGTGTTCTTTCCCTCTATAATATCACAATCATCGGTGAGATGGTATTTGTAGAACCCTGCTGCCCACCAGGAAAAAGATGAGGGCAGGTAGAGGGAAAGACAGTGAAGGGGGAAAAAGTGAAGGAGAGTTGGCTGCAAGAGGTGTCACATATGTTGAACCCCACTTAAATGGTGCCTGGGAAGAAGACAGGTGCATCAAAGAGGCATATGCCAAAAATCAGACTGATGTGGTTTCCTAAGTTCAGGGGACATATGTGTCCCTAGCACTAACCATGGAATTAGCATTGTTGACATTTGCACCTAGTTAATTTTCCTACTTTTAAATTAGCCTTTTATTTTAGATATGTCTCTTTATTTTAATTATATCCAATTATATGTAATTACATATTCTTAGTTCATTGCATTATGGCCATGAGCAGAAAAAGCACTTTGCCAAAGTAGTGTTTCGACTCTCCTGATGTTTCCCTCCCTCTTGTATTTAAAGTTCAGTGTGTCCGAGGAAGTGGCATTTATCCACAGGTAATCCATGTTTCTCACTTATAACAGGGCCCTGCATTACATGCTCTTAGTCACTGCTCCTATGCACAGATGGTATATGCCATCATGAAATTGGGTGGGCTTTTGTGACTCTATAAAGTAGTGATGGTATAGCAGTTTAGGTGACAGCAATTTGTCATATAACCCCATCTATCTTGGTAACCTGGCCAAAGTAAATGCAGTTTTTTTTTTAAATTCCAACTTTAATTACTAATATTAGCTCTCATATCATTTATCACACAGCAAATATATTTATATATTCACAAATCTATATCCATATATGGGTAACAGGATGAATACAAGTTAAAGAGGCTGCAGCAGAGTTCCAGAAGTTTCAGAAGAGGGCTGAGAGAGACTCTTTGTGGGAAGCTAAATTCTGCCAAGTCAGAAATCCCATGCTTAGGCTGCATGCTATGACCTTCCAGCTACTGATCTCTGCTGGAGGAGGTCTTTGTGTTCCAGGGCATCCTTGAGCCTTTGACCTTTGAAAGAAGTAGGGAAATTCCTACTGAGAAACACCTGGAGGGTTAAGGAAGTTCTTGCAGAGAGCTATTCAGGCTATTGTGTTCTTCTTGCCTTGGGAGCTAGGGAGAGAGGGATCAGAATAGATCCTATTGGTCTCACTATATAAAGTCTTACTCGTCTGCATTAAAGAGAATCTTGACCAGAAATTTCCTGACTTGATTCGTTATTTCTCGCATCTCTGTATCCTACTTTCAATCCCCACTCCCTCTTTCAGGTGAACCCTGATCCGATTTTTCCAGCGGGCCGGAACTCGATAACTCTTTATTCATAAGACAGTGGACAAAGCCGGGCGTGGTGGCGCACGCCTTTAATCCCAGCACTCGGGAGGTAGAGGTAGGCGGATCGCTGTGAGTTCGAGGCCAGCCTGGTCTACAAAGTGAGTCCAGGATGGCCAAGGCTACACAGAGAAACCCTGTCTCGAAAAACCAAAAAAAAAAACAAACAAACAAACAAAAAAAAAAAAAAAAACAGTGGACCAGAGCAAAGCCAGGAGGCAGCTGCTGCAGTCAAGGTTTGTGAGTGACGCTGCAGGGTTCAACTCTAAAATAAAAGGCCAAACTGGGTCAGGACCCGCAAACACCATGTCAGGGCCAGGGCCAGGGCCAGATGGATAAGCATGGGGACAGGCAGCAGTGGAGTAGGCTGCATCAATAGCAGGGGATGTAGCAGAGCCAAAGCTCCAGGGACAGCAATGGACTCCTCCTTGCTGGCCTTTGACCCACACTAGGTATGGAGGGTCCATGATACCAAAGCACAATATGTCCATCACTTTATGGGGTCTCAGTAAGGGAGATACACTCTTTCCTTGGTCTGGTGTGTTTGGCAAGTTCTTGGGCCTGGTTTCTGTGGTATAATTTTCATACAGTTATGTTGCCTTACTGTCCCAATTCATCCCCAATAAGCTTATAGTGTCTCCCTTTTTATTCCCAGAGACAAGTCACTTGTCAGGCTGTGTTGACTGATGGGTGGAACCTGGCAGATGTGCAATTGCTGGTTCCACCCAGGGGCTGTAGTCATCCGTCTCCCTCAAAGCAGAGCCAAAACTTTCTTGTAAAATGAAGTCCCATAGGGCAAGGTATAGTGTGAAAAACCACTGGAAAGCCCAGCGTGGAGTAGCTTAGAGTAGGGAATAACCTGGTCTCAGCATAGGCTAGGAGTCATCTTTTTTGAGACCCACCCCATGGGAGAGAACCAACCCCCGACAATATTAATGATACTCTGCTATGTTTGCAAACAGGAGCCTAGCGTACATAGGCTCCACCCAACAGCAGAATTAAACAGAGGGTGAGACTCAAGGCCCAACAGTAGGTAAGCTTGGGGAATCCTCTGGAAGAGTTGGGAGAAGGATAAAGGAACCCAGAGGGACAAGAACTCCTCAAGAATCAACTAACCTAAGGCAACACAGAGAAACCGTGTCCCACAAAATAAAGACAAAAAAAAAACAAAACAAAACAAAAAAACAAGACAAAACAAAAAAATAAACACAAACCTAAAACTGGAAATGCTACAGGGAAGGGTGGGGTAACTGTGAAGATATAGGTGTAGGCAGGCATTCCTAAAATGGACTTTAAATATATTTTTATTTAATTTTTAATTTATGTGCATTGGTGTGAGGGTGTCAGATCTTTGAGTTACAGACAGTTGTGAGCTGCCATGTGGGTGCTAGGAATCGAACTCGGGTCCTCTAGAAGAGCAGACAGTGCTCTTAAGCACTGAGCCAACTCTCCAGCCCCCCTAAAATGGACTTTAATAACAAGGAAAGTCATCTGAAGAACTGACACTGATGAATGGATTGTGTGAATCTAAAAGCCATCTTCACAGTGAAGGAACCAGCAGCAGCACAGAGAAGGGACAGCTTGCTGAACGGGAGAGAAATCTTTGCCAGTATATCTGGTAGAGGACTAATAGGTAGAATACAGAACTCAAGAGACAAGCTACCAAACAACCAAGCAATCTTATCAATAAATGGACTAATAAAATGATGATGAGCAAACGGCCAACAGATATATGCAAATGTGTTCAGCATCCTCAGCCATCAGGGAAATGCTAATTAAATAAACACTGAGATTCCATCTCGTTGCAGTCAGAATGGCTATCATTAAGAAAAGAACAGATGCAGCCTCAGTCAGTAAAATGCTTGCCACGAAAGCATGAGGGCCTGAGTTTGAGGCCCCCCAAGGACATGTGGAAAAGCTGAGTATAGGGCAGGTGAGATAGCTTAGCAGTAAAAGTGCTTGCCACCGAGCTTGACCCTTTGAGTTTGCTTCCTAGACCCCCAAATTGTTCTCTAAACTCTACATGTCCATGCATATGCACACACACACACACACACACACACACACACACACACACACAAATACACACATCTTTAATGTTCTTGAAGATGGAGAAGAAAAGTCCTCTTATACTGCTGGTGGAAATGTAAATTAATCCAAGCACAACGGAAAACAGTATGGGGGCTCCTCAGAATAAGATCATCAAGATGGTTTGGTAGGTAAGGATTCTTGCTGACAAAGCCTGCTGACTTGAGTTCAATCCCTAGAATCCTCATTCTGGAAGGAGGAAACCACTCCTTGTAAGTTTTACGAGTTCTCTTCTTGTGGGGCTCTGCTGGATAAGGCTGAAGTCTGACATCTTCAGATAGCCGTTTTGTGCTCTGGCTGCGAATGTGGACTCCCTTTCCTCAGCTGGGTTCCCGCTCCACCTGATCTGGTAACCTCAGACCTTGTACAGCGTGTCACATAGCCCTCAAGGAAACTACAGGCAGGACCCTTTCCTGATAAGGAACTTGTTCAACAAGCACAGGGAATTCCTGGGAGTACCCCCACCCTATGCTGAGGAGATCCTAACCTCCACAAATGACCTTCACTCATACCTAGAAGACATTCCTTCATCCGTAAGATAATTAAGTACTGTTTTCTCCTTTTTGTCATAGGATCTGGCACTACTGCGTGCATATGAGATACTGCACCGCTGTATGTAGATTAAGAATCCTGGCACCCTTGGCCCTAGCAGTCAGACACATGCACCCTCAAATCCCTCCCCACTGCCCACGGTTTATACATAAAGGCTTGCTAGCTCTCGTGCTCGACATTCCTCCATGATGACCATCTGAAACTCCATTTTTTTTTCCCCTGGGAGTGAGGGGGGAGAGCTGCTGACCCCGGTGAAGCATTGCTAGGCCTGCATCTCACCAGACCTGCCTGCCAGCAGGTTTCAAACATCTGCTTGCTTCCTATGCTGTGTGCTCACCGCAGCAGCTGAAATGAGGAAGGAGCTGTAACACTTTTGGTATCATCATTGGCTTGTAGAGCTCCCAAGTCTCCCCACTGCCTTCTGATACCAGCCATCTTGTTCTAAAAGGGCTAAACTATAACACTCTGTGGACATCACCCTGAGTGCTTTAGGCTGTCCTGGAGCAAGAAAAGGGCACCTTAGAACTCTTGACCTCGAAGCCTGGTCTCATCCAGAGGCAAGCAGCACCTGGACCAGCCCGCCAGAGGTGGATCCCAGTCCACCCACTGCCGGATGATGAATGACATCTTCTAACCTCTGTGCCTGTGTCATGGCACACTATCCATCAATGTAAAAAGAAATTCACTGGGGGAAAAACCCTCTAACAGCAGGAGTGCCACATGACCCAGCTAAACTAAATAGCTATATAACCAAAGGGCTTTCAATCAGCATACCACAGAGAGCTTTGCACATCAGTGATTATTGTAGCGCTGTTCACAGGAGCTGAGTTATAGATCAGCCACATATGTCAACACGTGAGTGGATTAAAAAATGTGACACTCACAATGCCGTTTTATTCAGATGTTTAGAAGAAATAAGTGTTTTTAGGAAAGCGGATGAACTTTTGACCTTGTTAAGGGAAATAAATCAAACTCACGTTAATTTTTTGTTTGTAGTTCCAAGAATAATATTTTGCTGATTACACATACATACCATTTCAATCTCAAGAATAGAGATAATAACAACACCTGCAAAACAATGAAGAAATTATTTTAAATTTTATTTTTTAAACATATTTACGTGTATGAGCGCTTTACCTTTGTGACCTTTGTTTTTGCCTAGTGCCTTCAGAGGCCAGAAGAGGGCACTGGATCTCTGGTACTGACTGGAGTTAAAGATGATTTTGAGCTACCATGTAGGTGCTGGAAACTGAACCTGGGTCTTCTGGAACATCAGTGACTACTCTTAATCTCTGAAGTATCTCTCCAGTGCTCTTTAACATTTTAATTACTTTTAATGGTGGGCGTTCTATATAAGTATATGCAGGTGTATATTACTGTGTTGGCCAGTGGGGTTTGGAGATCAGCATCAGGTGCATTTCTTGATTTTTCTCTCCACTTTATTTTTGAGACAGTGTCTCTTACTGGTTGGTCCAGAGTTTGCTGTTTCTGTTACACTAGGTGGCCCATGAAACCCCTAGGATCTTCTTGTCTCTGTCCCCATATCCAGGCACTGGGGTTTTAGACCCATGTTTCTGGTTTCGTGTGTGTTCTAGGGATTTCAACTTAGGTGTTCACACTTGCTCTCCTTTACCCATTGAGGTGGATTGAATAAGAATGGCCCCATAGGTTGATGTGTTTGAATGTTTAGAGAGTGACACTATTTGAAAGGATTAGGAAGTGTGGCCCTTGTTGGAGAAAGTTTCTGGGGGATGGGCTCTGGGGTTTTAAATGCTCAAGCCAGGCCGGTGGCTCTCTCTCTCCCTGCTGCCTGCAGATCCAGATGTAGAACTCTCAGCTCCTTCTCCAGCACCATGTCTGCCTGCATGCTGTTATGACCTACTATGTTGATAATTGTTGATAATGAATTAAACCACTGAAACTACAAGCCAGCCCAATTAAATGCTTTCCGTTAGAAGAATTGCTGTGGTCATGGCGTCTCTTCACAGCAATAATCACTGACTAAGGCACTCATTGATCTATCTTTATAGTCCTTGGATAAACTCTTTGAATACATTATAAATTCCATTATCTTCTTGGCTTATCAGAATCCGCCGAGACCCTTATTTCTTGGCTGTTTGGACAGTTAATATTTGACTACATCATTGGACTATTTTAATAGAATGTATGCATAGCCAATGGAAGCCTTTGAATTCTACTGCCACCTACTGCTCATGTAGGGAAGTGTTCCTCACAGTCTACCCATGCTATCTATAGTTCTAACTACTGAAACTTGGTTTTCTAAGCGCTCGTGAACTTTAAATCACAGTCGATGTATTTTTCTCATAGTTTTTGGCATTCCTTTATAACAACTCAGAAGATGATGATTTTTTTCTCATGGGCAAACAAACAACAATGAAACACCAAGTTATGGTTTCATAGAACATGAAATGTTTTTTAAACTTAATGATACAATATTTTCACAATTGATTTTCAAGAAAACCAGAAGGTTCATAGAATCCCTGGAGATTTTCTATCTTCTAACATATACTAAATTGGACGCTAAATTCTTCCATGGACATCGTCCATTCAGAGAGCTTCACGCACCCTTCAAGGCTCTACTTTCATGTTTTCTCTGTAACGCTTTCTATTGTTTTTCAGATTGGAAGTACTTTTCCAACCCACAATTGGTAGTTATTATAATGAGCCACGTAAGGAAGAAAAATGAAAAAATTCAGTTTGAAAAACAGCTTCATGATACTTTCCCTCATTTTCACTTAGTATCCATTCCTGGTTGGTTTGTTTGTTTTTTTTTTTTTTTTTTGCAAATAAATTGGAATCTCAGGAGTAATTTAAGAAGGGATCGTTTTAGGGAAGATAAGACCAAAAACAGGGCCAAGTGCTGTGCAATCTGGTCAGGTTCATTTTGCATACTCTAAACCAATTTACTGGTCTTAAGACATTGCAAGGTGAGAATTTCCAACGCTAAAAAAAGTAAAATCAGGCCAGGCCCCAAATGTAATTCTTATTCTGGGATAAAATGTCAGTTTAAAGAGGAGATATAGGAAGCAAGAAGGGAGAAATTACATGAGCAAAACTCTGTGCAGCTTCTAGACTGTGCTTAGCCGGGAGGCTATGAGGTGATGAGGTTTTGGATTTCAGACGTCCAGGCTTTGCTTCAGATTAACTGAGCAGTCTCCAAAGTCACTAGAGTTCTTTCACAGCTCGAGGATTAATCAGTTTCCTTTTCCATTCCCCTTTTAGGTGTTTATATGCTTTTCTTGTTTAAAGTCATGGCACTCTCAAAGAATCTGAGGCATAGCCCCCGTGACCCTTCCAGAAAACCAGAGGCTTCTTCTGGATCACAATCACTACTAGGCATCCCTAAGTAACCGATCCATGAGACTAGGCACCAGTTACTGCAAATGCCCAGAAGAGCCCTTAAAGGACACCACTCAAGCGGAGGGTGGCAGGTCAGCAACTTCTTCGCGTCCCACCTTCTCAGATAAGACGTATTCGAAGGGCAAGGACAGTGCGGGTAAAAGGTGAAAGAGTTTTTTTTGTTTTTGGTTTGTTTGTTGTTGTTGTTGTTTTTCCTTTTTTTCTTTTGTAGGAACATAAAGTCATTGTTTCTGACTGTGTTCCACCGGATCTAACAACGGACCAACTTCCGGTCCTTCCCCTATGTCTTCCGAGTCTAGAGTTCCCTCTATTTCTGCCCGGAGTTACTGCCGGGTGCGGCAGCCAGTAGCTACTTCCGCCAGAAGTCCCTAGCGGCTCAGGCTCTGGCTCCCGCTCAGATGCGGCCCCGACGCCGGGTCCTCCTCTTCCGTAGCCTGCCCGTCAGTGGCCCTTGGCAGCGAAGACTGCAGGGCCTGCGGTAAAGCCTTCTCTGCGACCAGCGGTGCGGAAGAGACTCCGGGTAGTGGCCAGGGCGGTGCCCGCAGGCCTTGACACACCCGCCCAGTCGGGGCGGGGCTCGACCTCCCGGGCCCGCCCAGCCGGTGTCCTGGGTCTGCGGATTAACCGCCTCGCACCTGCGGGAGTCGACACCATCCCCTAGGCTGTGGCCGCGCCGGGAACATGGAGTTCGCGGAGCTGATTAAGACCCCGCGGGTGGATAATGTGGTGCTGCACCGGCCTTTCTACCCCGCCGTGGAAGGGACCTTGTGTCTGACGGGCCACCACCTGATTCTCTCCTCCCGGCAGGACAACACGGAGGAGCTCTGGCTCCTCCATTCAAATATCGACGCCATTGACAAACGGTGAGCGCCCACCACACCCAGGTCCGTGGGGGAACTGGAACCGACGCTTCCAGGTGTTTGGTTTTTTGTTTTGTTTTGCATCCTCGCCCAGACAGCCAAATGGACCTTCTGTGGCCTAGATCTGAAAGCCGTCTGCACTGGCTACCTGGCTTTTGTTATTCCTGGGCTGAGGTCTCAGGGTTGCAGTGGTCGTTTTAACACCATTTGGGAGTTTTTTCGGTGTTTAGATTTTTTTTTTCTTCCATCACATTCCTTGAATGTTCTTGCCGTTTCTCGACGCATTAGTGGTTGTCAATCTCACTTCACGAAATTGTGATTGAATACAATTGAAAGACACCCCTCCCCTTCCCTTCCCCGAAAATGGACATGCTCACCCTTGGCAGCACAGGCCAGTCTTGAACTCCCGAGTCTCCAGCCTCAGCCTCCCAAGTAAGTGCTGGAATCACAGTTGGTCTACAGAGTGAGTTCAGAACAGCCAAGGCTGCACAAGGAACCCCCCTCCCCCTGCAAGGTTTAAATTCAGTACAGTGGTGGGAAGGCTGAGGCAGGTGGATGACAAGTTTGATACCTCCCTGGCTCATGCAGGGAAGACCAAGTTGAGTTTGTCATGTTTCGTCTTGTTTATTCTCTGGGCTGTTTACTTCCCACTGAGGGGCATCATCCGTCCTCAACATTGTTCAGTTTTGCTTGTGAGGAGAAGAAAAGCGCTGGCCCCTGAGGAGAGTATAAATGAATTTGTCTTTTTCTTTTCCCACTTCATCATTTGTAATATTTTATTTTTATGTGTGTGTGTGTGTGTGTGTGTGTATGTATGTATGTACACATGAGTGCAGATGCCCTAGGACAGACGAAGGTGTTGAATCTCATGGAGCTGGAGTGTCAGGCAGTTGTGAGTCAGTCCATGTGAGTTCTAGGGACAGAGCTTGGAGCTTGTGGAAGAACGGAGAGTGTTCGTCACTGCTGAGCCACCTCTCCTGCCTCCCACTCTACACTATCTGTGCAAGAGAGTATCACAGAGTCAACCAGCTGTGTATACCTTCATCTGTGCTTAGATTCTCTGCCTTCTCAGTATCCCTGCGAGCCCTGTGCACTCTAGCCAGGAGAAAGCAACTTAATTATCCACTTCACTAGGAAGTATGTGTGAGTGACAAAATACTTTCTATTGCTTCACCGCATACTTTGGGTGTTAAGATTTCTTTAGAGATTGTGCCTTAAGACAATCCGAAGTGGTAGTGTTACCAGCAGTTTGGGTGAAGTGGGGCAGATCATCCACACCGGCAGCGGGCTCATCTTTAGTGCATACATGTATTCAGTGGTCTCTCATGCGTGTGTGATAAAGGCTTTCTGTGTTCTGGCTCTAACATGTTGTCCTCACTTGTTTTCTTAGCATTCACATGATTTGCAATTTCTTACAGATTTGTGGGCTCTCTGGGTACCATCATCATAAAGTGTAAAGATTTCCGAATTATTCAGTTGGATATTCCTGGAATGGAGGAATGTTTAAATATAGCGAGCTCCATTGAGGTAAGTATTTTCAGCCAGGTGTGGTGGTGCACGGGTTTAATCCCAGTGCTCGGGAGGCAGAGGCAGGCACATCTTTCGTGAGTTTGAAGCCAGCCTGGTTTACAAAGGACAGCCAAGGCTAACATAGAGAAACCCTGTCTTAAAAAAAAAAAAAAAAGTCTGATGAGAAAGGTTATATTCTTACTGTGTACAGCCCTTGTCACGTGAGAATAATGGCGCTTCTTGTCCTTGTGCCCTTTTAGTGTTACTTTACATGAAATTCTTAATTCCATCAATTGCACAGAAGTTCATAGGATTTCATTTCAATTTCTTGGTAGAATTTCCTTACGTTCATATTGGTCAAATAATAGATGCTGTTTCACTTGAGTCTGAATGAATTCTTATTTAGAAGAAAATCCGGGATCCATGTGTCCTGTACAAATGTTGAGACAGTCCACAATGAAGGCAGTTTGTGAACTGTGGTTCTGTTTGAGTGGCTTTCTCAGAACATCGTATGTGGTGTTTGAAGCCAATGAATCAAATGCAGTTAGTTGGATTGATGACATGTAACAGTGAGTGGGCGTGGTCTCCCTGGGTCTAGTGTATTGTTGGAATAGATACAACCCTCGAGCCCTGAACAGTAGTACTCTTAATTCTGTGATGGTTGAGGCAGTATAGCTCTGTTAGTGTGCAGCCCGCCGGTGAAGTTCCTCACCTCTCGCAGATTGCCTTTTAGGGGTGCTGTAAAGTTACATTCGTGAGTATATGTAGAATGCTTAGTATAATACTTGGTCAATGGTAGCTGCCATTCGAGGGCCCTCCGTGAGAAGACTTTCACGCTGAGACTTTGTGGTAGAAATGGCTGCATCACATAAACTTCACTGTCTTAATGAGTTCTCAGCTTACTATTCAGCTGTGTGTCAGAAGTATATGTAAGAGTAAAGCAAGTGACTATCACCAACAATTGTCATCTGTGACTTTAGTGTGTCTGAAAGTATGTATTTGTTTTCACCAGTTCACTTACGATGTGTATATAAAAGTTTTGAACATTGGTTTTGGCCACGTAGAAACTTTGCTTGGCTAGGTTAAGGTCTCAATTGAAAGCTTCCCACTCCTTTTTCTTCTTTTGACTATTTTGATATGCTCCCCAATTTTAAATTGCCTTATTTTAAATCACTTCCACTAAATCATATCATATCAACTGATTCTTGCATTTAAAGTAATTTCTAAGTAATCATAGAGTCAAGCTGATTTTTTTTTTCTTTCTGTATAACAGATGTTTTGGAATTTATGTAAAAAAAAGTGAGTTTAGCTATTAAAAAGAGAGAAAGCCTTAAATCTATGATTAGAATTTTGTTTGGTTTTAAACAGGAAGTAGAGGATGAGATGACGTGTTATTAAGGGAATCACACACACACACACACACACACACACACACACACACACACACACCTCTGCCTTTACTGAATCTGAAGAAATGAGAGTGAGTTGAATAGTCTGCCATATGTACTTGTCATTTGGATGCACAGTCTTGACTTGGCTGTATTCCACAGCGTGAATGGGAAAGCAAGTTAAGATATGTTCCACTGTTAGGAGAAAGGAATACCCCAGGCTCACTAGTGTAGCATAGAGATAGGACAGTGCCTAGCCAATTGGCAGGTCCCTTTAGGAAGGAGGAAGTGAGCATGGGTGCAACTTTTATATGCGTATGTCTTGTAAGAACCCAGGTTATTATGTACTATGTGCTGAGGTTGGCCTGTTGGATGACATCTCTCCATGAAGACTCCCAATGAGCCTGAAAAGTGTCCTCCATTCAACATGGCATAGGGAGGCTATGTGACAACCACTGTGTAACTGGGCTTTGGAGCTTGAGGCTTCTGATACTTGGCAGCTGGCCAGAGTTGAGCATGCCTTTTTATAGTGACAAGCAGGCATAGATTTTTTTTGAATGACTCCCAATGTTTAGTTAATTACTGGATTTGTAGCTGAGCCTTTACTAACTGACCCAGACCTCTTTGTTCCCCAATGCCCAGACATTCTTGGACGTTTTTATCGAGCTTTGTTAAATCGTGTCAGGAAGCATTACTTCGCTGGGCACAGACTGTCCCATTTCTTGTGTCTGTCTGTCTGGTGTTTTGTTAGATGCTGAAGTGTGGTGCTGGCTGCAGTCTGACTATAGCTCCATGTAGAGATGTGACACTGAACACCTGCACTGGGTTCTATCTTCGCCAGGTCCTGTATGCTGACTGCTGCTTTGTTAGAATGCTTTCAGTTGTAGAGTCATTATCTTTCTGTCCTCTAGGCTTTGTCCACTCTGGACTCGGTCACCCTGATGTACCCTTTCTTCTACCGACCCATGTTTGAGGTGATGGAAGATGGCTGGCATTCCTTCCTTCCTGAGCAAGAATTTGAGCTCTACTCTTCTGCTGTGAGTCTGCGTTGACATTGTGGGTGATAAGAACTAATGCAACACCTTACTTTACCTGTGAAAGCACTCCTTTCCCTTTGAAGACTAGTGAGGTGGGGGTGGGGGTGGCTCATGCCTAACTTTAGACTGTGCCCTGGACTAACTGGCTGTTGATTCAGCCTCTTTCATTCCGGGTTGGTCCCTGTGTTGGCATAGTTGCAGCAGCTGGCAGTGCTTCTCCTTCTAATAGATTAACATAGTCCTGGTATTTTAAATTTTTTGAAAATTACATTTATAAATGTTGTTTTAAAAAATAAGGGGCTGGAAAGATGGCTCCGAGGTTAAGAGCACTGGCTGTTCTTCCAAAAGTCCTGAGTTTAATTCTCAGCAACCAACTGGTGGCTCATAACCATCTATAATGAGATCTGGTGGCTCCTTCTGGCCTGCAGGCAGGCATACAGGCAGAATACTGTGAAATGAATGAATAAATAAATAAATCTTTAAAAACAAAACATTGTTTTGCTTAAAGCTCCCTGGCAGACCATACATTAATTAGTAGGTGTCTCTTGAGTAACAACTTAATATGTAATGAGTTTTGAGCCACTCTTTCAAACGGATAGTGAACCCACAGTATACCTAAGATGGCTCTGGGAACCACCTGGCTCATGTGCTGCTCGTGGGTTAACCTGGACTGGTCTCCAAGGCCAGCTTGCTAGAACCAGGTTTTCTTTCTTGGCTATTTGACTTCTTTCCTTATCATACCTCTATAAATTGTCACTTGGAAATCAAGAAGTAGAGATTAGGGTGCCATGGAGTTTGAAGAACGAAGACACACATGATGTCAGTGGAAGAAAGAAGGGAGTTTTATACGGTAAATACCATTGACTATGGTGAAAATATAGTTTTTCCTAGAGCTTGTTTGAGAGATCTAGATGAAAGATGATATGTTAACAGGAATCATACTGTATGTTATGAAAAGCATGGGGCTAGGGGGAGCCAAAGACTCCTGGAGGAAGTGTCTAAAATGAGAAGGGAGCCAGGGTCTGAATCTACTGAGAAGTGGGAAGAGCAGTTTATACAAAGCATCCTTGGAAGTGTGAGGAAGCAGCAGTCTGATGCTTACTGCCCTCCTGGGCTGGGAAGCAAGCAACAGGAATGTGTGCTTTGCAATGTCAGGAATCATGAGGTGTTTGTTCCTGGCACATGACCAGCAAGTGGTAGGTAAGGATTCAGTAAGTAAATCAAAGAATGTAAGAATGTATGCATTTGTAGAATGGGACAAAGGACCAGGATCTTGTGTCTATCATTAAAAAACCTTTGTAAAGGACAGGCATGTGTCTTGATCTGTAGTCATTGGAAGGCTGGGTTGGTTTGTTTGCTTGCTTCCTTGCTTGCTTTAATCTTTTTTTGTTTGCCAACCACATTCTAATCATAGTATTTGCCACTTCTGCTTATCAGTTATTCCCCCTATACCTCATGCAATGTGATATTAAAAGAACAATATTTAAAATAGGTATAAAGAGACCTCATTAGTCTCACTTGGTGGCTTTGCTTAGAGGTTGGTATGACTGTGGCATTGATAGTACAGAACAGCTTGTACTCTGAGAGGAGCCCGTGTTCCTCTAGGGGAAAAGCCAGAGGCAGGCGCAGGGCCTAAGATCATCAGTGATGCAGGAGAGCAGTGAGGAACCCTGGGAAGGAGTAGTCCCGAGAAGGAAAACCTTTAAGTTGTGTGCAACCCAAGTCTCTGGCTGACTGGCATGCGGGCTGACAACAGAGCAAACGTGGAGCTGAGCCACCATGCACCGCAAAGCTAGCCAAGGTCTAAAAACAAAAGTTACCTCCTGCACCAAGCATATCTGCATCCACAGGGTCTATGGTGCAACCAAAATTGAGTCATAAATGTCACCCATTCTCCCAAGAAAGAATTAATAAGCACTCACCCAAAATTGGCCCAGATGTTTGAAGGGTGTTAAAGTAGTAGTTAAAGCTGCTCAAGGAAGTAAGAGAAAGTGACCATAAAGTGAAACAACAATAAAATCATCAATGGGGGCTGGAGAGATGGCTCCATGGTTAAGAGCACTTGCTGCTTTTCCAGAGGGCCTGAGTTGGGTTCTAGCGTCCACATGGGGCAGCTTGCAATCACCAGTAACTCCAGCTCCAGGAAATCCTATGGCCTCGTCCAGCCTCCACAGACACCTGCACACACGCTGTACAGGCACATATGTGGGCACATACACTTGCTTGCACACAAATTAACCAAGTAAGCAAAATAAATAAAACTTCTGTAAAAAGTTAGAAAATTGAAGAAAGTAATTAAAATTCCTATAAGTTTGATCTTAAAATAAAAAGTTTCTGTTAAGTTTCACATTTTAATTTAATTTTCTATTAATGTAAGTCAGGGTTGATATGTTGGGCCAACTTGGATTTCTAAGTACATTAAAATTTGCACATGTTATTTTGTTTTTTACATTTTACATGTAGTTTTCAGTTTTGCTATTTGATGGTTTCCTGTCGTGTGCTTCCAGGACTTAGAAATGATCTCATGACACCTAAGGGCTTTCCAGGAGTGTGTCCATGTTGTCTTAAAGATGAGCCGATCTCACTGTGTTCTTCCTTCCTAAACAGCAGAAGGAGCAAAGGATTTGCTATATGTAATGTCTCTACTTCAGTAGAGCATTCTGGGATGGCAGTCTGTTGGTAACTGTGTTAAGATGACTATTATCCAAGCAGTACCCAGAAAGAGATGGCTGGGCTGATGTTGGCCCCTATAACCGCGGAAAGACTTGGTATATTCACTAAGGGGAAAGGACTGTCTTTAAATCTTTGCTAGGCTGTCTTGCAAATGGAGGGTTTAAGCTATGCTGTCTGAATTGTGGTTAACCTGATAAAGGAGCTCCAAATACAATAGTTTTGGCCTGGCATGGGGAAGAACCATCTAGGGTCAGTGACACCATCCATGCAAGAAGCTGGTGGGGCTGGCCTGAAGAGTGGAGTTTTTTTTTCCTCTAGAGGACTTGAGGTGGGCTAGATTTCCAAATTTCCTGCTGAATGGCTTCCCTGGAAATCATCTCCAAAGCCTTTCAACCTTACAGGCTTTATGACACTGAGTTGCATGCTTGGCTTTGAAGTGCTGTGTGTTTTTCAGACCAGTGAATGGAGACTAAGCTATATCAATAAGGAATTTGCCATCTGTCCTTCCTACCCACCAACCGTCATTGTGCCCAAGTCCATCGACGATGATGCCCTTCGGAAGGTGGCAGCCTTCCGACACGGGGGCCGCTTCCCAGTGCTGAGCTATTACCATAAAAAGAATGGCATGGTGAGTCTGAGGGGCCGCTGCCCTGCTGACAGTGTGGTCTGGGGTTGGTGGGATCCTTTGCTTAGGAATGTTCCCTCTTCTGTATGGCTTGGGCTGAAGACATGGGCCGGATAGTTTTCACTAGTACATCGCTCATGGAAACTGCAGGGCGCCAGGAGTGGGATGCTTTCCTGAGGAGACTCTATGAGATCTTCCAGTACTGCTCAGCTTTAGAAAGGTTGAGTTTATGTTCAGAGCACAGTGTGAAGGAAACTGTGCTTATTTTATGCTTGCTGCAATGTTTTTAAGACAGAAGAGTGACATTTCTCTTCGCAGAGCCCTGCTTAGATGTTTATTGTAATTATTCTCACCAGATTTCCGTGTGAAAGGCGAGTTGAACAGACACTGATTCACAAAAGAGAGAATGGCACGTGCCATTTACTCATAGTTTAGGGAATCAGGGAATTAGGTATTGCTGAGACCAGTGGTGTCTTCAGTCCCTGTGCTCTGACGGGGCAGCCAGGCAATGAATAAAGAATGGATGCTATAGAAAAATCTGCTGGGCACAGTGCTGCATGCCTGTAATCACAGTACTCTGGGAGGCAGAGGCAGGCAGACCTCTGTGAGTTCAAGGCCAGCCTGGTCTACAAAGTGAGTCCAGGACAGCCAAGGCTACATAGATAAACCTTTTCTCAAAAGAAAAGAAAGATGGATGGATGGATGGATGGATGGATGGATGGATGGATGGATGGATCTGGGATCAGATAGGCTCTGATGTAATGGTACCAACTTTGCTGTAACCCGAAATCTCAGCATGTTTATTATGTACAGTTTAGGGGAGGGGTTAGCTAGTCTAGATAAGAGGTCTTTGTAAGCTAGCAGTCTCTGTGCTTGCTAGTTTTGCATACACTGTCAAGATCTACAGTTGGACTAGAGGAAGGTTGTGCCATTTCTCTGACCTGACCTGGGGGCAGGGCTTTGTCAGTTTCCCGTGGGTTTGTGGCACTGGTCTTTAACACATGGCCTGCTCACAGTAACAACATACTTCACTCAGGGCTTTCTCAGTTCCTCACAGGGGATGCAGCAATCCAGAGCTTGCTGCGTGTAAGCTTTCTAAATTACTTTGTCCTTTCCTCCCCTTCCCTTTCTCTCTCTCTCTCTTTCTCTCTTTCTTTCTTTCTTTCTTTCTTTCTTCCTTTCTTTCACAGAGTTTCTCTGTGTAGCCCTGCCTGGTCTGGAACTCCCTCTGTAGACCAGGCTGGCCTCAACTTAACAGAGATCCTCCTGCCTCTGCCCCCTGAGTGCTGGGATTGAAGGAATGTGCCACCATGTCTGGCACTCTTTCCTCTTGCTTTTCAGTAACATTTCCTTCTCATTCTGTAGCCTATTTTAAATTAGGCAGTCACAGCTATCTTTCATTGCTCTTTCCCCTGGGACTATGAGAGAGGGGATCAATGTGACGGAGTTTTAGATTTTTGCTCTTTTGTCAGCAGGCCATCTCTCCTGCTAGCACTGATATCGCTCTTTGGTGTTTATTACAGAGTGTTTTAACAACTGGCACTAAATGTAGTTTTGTGACCCCTGGAAGCATCAGTATAAAATAATTGCTGTTTATCCTGAGCCAGACAGTAGTTGCCTGCCCTGGGTGACATGTTTTGGCAGATCTTATATGAGTCCCAAATAAAAGAAAAGTACAAGTGATACACTGGTGAGAGCCTTGTTAGGTGGGTGCAGCAAAGCAGAGAAAGCTCTTCTGTAGGTTTCAGATGTCACAGCTTTAGCTTTTTTAAAAAATATATTTTATTAATTTACTCATATTATATCTAAATTGTTACCCCATCCCTTGTATTCTCCCATTCCTCCCTCCCTCCCATTTCCCCTCACTCCCTTCCCGTATGACTGTGACTGAGGGGGACCTCCTCCCCCTGTATATGCTCATAGGGTATCAAGTCTCTTCTTGGTAGCCTGCTATCCTTCCTCTGAGTGCCACCAGGTCTCCCCATCCAGGGGACATGGTCAAATATGGAGCACCAGAGTTTGTGTGAAAGTCAGTCCCCACTCTCCAAACAACTGTGGAGAATGTCCTGTCCATTGGCTAGATCTGGGTAGGGGTTCGGAGTTTACTGCACGTAATGTCCTTGGCTGATGCCATAGTTTGAGCAGGACCCCTGGGCTCAGATCTGCCTGTCATAACGTTTTTCTTGTAGGTTTCTAGGACCCTCTGGATCCTTCTATTTCCCCATTCTCCCATGCTTCTCTCATCTAGAGTCCCAGTAGGATGTCCTCCCCTCTGTCCAACCTATTCCACTCCTTGGAATATACCCAGAAGATGCTCCAGCACACAACAAGAAACTTTGCTCAACCATGTTCATAGCAGCCTTATTCATAATAGCCAGATCATGGAAACAGCCTAAGTGTCCCTCAGTAGAAGAATGGATAAAGAAACTGTGGTACATTTACACTGTGGAATGCTACTCAGCTATTAAAAACAAGGAATTTCCGAAATTTGTGGATAAATGGATTGAACTAGAAATGATCATAATGAGTGAGTTAACCCAGAAGCAGAAAGACTCAAATGGTATATACTCAGTTATATCTGGACACTAGGCCAAGGGACATGTCCCCATGAAGGTCTTCACAGCTTTAGCTTTAGGGCTTACAGCGATCAGAGATTGACCACGCCTAGTGGTGCATTCTACAAGGCTTTCCTTGTAGTCACCAGGATATTGGGTCAGATACAGAGATGGGCAGTTGTTGTAGAGAAACAGCTTAAATGGAGGAAGGATGTCTTCTGGCTTACAGAGTTTCAGTCTCCCATCCTACTGGCTCCTCTGTTTTGGGCTTGAGCTATGCTGCTCTTAAATTACCAGTATGGCCTAATAATGTTTATTATCAGGCCTATAATTGTTACTACAGCAGTGTTTTCTAACCCACTAGCAATCAATCAAGACACAGACATGTGTTATATTTTAAAACAACCTTAGTTAACCTGGAGCAGGGCAGATATTAATCCTCTAAACTACTTCCCATAGTGGGGCAGGTATGGGATACATGTCCCAGTCCCATGCCATCTCATTCTAATAATTTCTGTCAAGCTACCTCCTATCCACAATCCCATATACTTGCGAATGTTCTTCATCTGGGCAGAATCTCCCTCTATGCGGGCCATGTGCTTCTCCTCCACCTAACCCATGATGAGGTAACCTTCTTCTCCTCTCCTCTCCTCAGGTCTCTTTTCTCCCAAGATTCTCTGTCTCCCCCAGCCCAGGAACCTTAGCCAGCCTATCCCATTTGCCTTGCCCAGGGTGATGGCCTTTTATTGGTCAAATAGGTTAGGCTCTTAAGTGGGTTGGGTCACAGAGACAGCAAACAGTAATCAGCATCAAAATACATCAGACCAACCTCCAACAAGGCTATTGACCCACCAGCACAAGGAGTATATGCTTTATTTTGTGTTTCTCTTTGTAATTCTTGCCAAAGCCTGCCAATCTCATGTATATAAAGTAGAAGTTTACTCTTTCCTCCAAGATTCAGTAATGTTAGTCTGTCAGATAAAGTCATAGAGATATAAAGAGGGAAAAAACATACAGATTTTATCCTATGTCTAAGTGTGGGACCATGAGACTAAGAACTGGAAGGCAGAGGTGTGAGCTTTGGGCAGGGGGAGTGAGTAGTTGGTTGCGGTGTGGAGGAAGATACATGCACTCAGCAGGTTAGTTTATTCTATTGATGGAGCCTCCGAGGTCACAGCCTCTGCTGGGTGTCAGACCCAGTGTCTTACTGAAGGCTGCATGGGCAGAGTGAACATCAGACAGAAAGGCTCTACCTGCTTCCTCTGTTGCTACTATAGACAGATGGATGCTTCTTTTTCTAAAGGGGAGGCTCTTTGGAGCCACTGTTGGGTCTGCAGAGGTCTGCAGTTTTGGTATGGGTTATTTTACTCTGCCACAAAGCTCAGTTTAGTGGCTCTTAGGCCATTATCTTCATTATGGGGCCTGATCTACTGCACATCAGTTCATGCACTCGATGAATAGTGCTTGATCCTTTTTTTTTTTTTTTTTTCCCAGGACAGGGTTTTTCTGTGTAGTCTTGGCTGTCCTCGACTCACTTTGTAGACCAGGCTGGCCTCAAACTCACAGCGATCCACCTACCTCTGCCTCCCGAGAGCTGGGATTAAAGGCGTGTGCCACCATGCCCGGTTGTCAGTGCTTGATCCTTAACAAGGCGATAAATGAGTTCACTGTGTTTGAGCTAGCGGGACAGTGATTGTACCAATGTGCAAGAGTTATCTTTGTTTTTACGGTTATTAACTGTTAATATATGCAGGGTTTTGTGTATGGAATGCTTGCTCATCAGAGTCCATGGCAGAGTGCCACAGATTGTTTTTGAGAGAATCCTGACCCAGCTCCTTGTCAGAAATGTCAGCTAACTGCTGTTGAACTCTCTCTGCTTCCAGGTGATTATGCGAAGCGGCCAGCCTCTGACTGGCACAAATGGGAGAAGGTGCAAGGAGGATGAGAAGCTGATAAATGCCACCCTCAGGGCGGGAAAGCGTGGCTACCTCATCGACACCAGATCACTAAATGTGGCCCAGCAAGCCCGAGCCAAAGGAGGCGGCTTTGAACAGGAAGCTCATTATCCCCAGTGGAGGCGGATTCACAAGTCCATTGAGAGGTAAAGGGTAAAGGTCCTGGGCACTCCCTAGAGGCTGATTGGCGAGGTGGTCTTGTGGCTGTTCAGAAATCACAGCTACTCCACATAATCGAGGGTCTGCAATAGGCTGGACAGCTTCCTGTGGCATCCTCTGCCCCATCTGCTTTACTAAGGTTTAGTGGACAGAAATGTATGTTTGTCAGTGCAAACAACTCTTATCTCAAAGGGAGTGAGAGTGAGTTCACTCTTGAGCCAAATCAGTGACTCTGGCCCAGAAACACACATTCGAGTTGCCACAAATAACATGTTCCAATGTGGAAGTGGCTTCATGAATTTTTCATAGTCATAGGAAGAAAGACAGAAAGTAAGGCATTTTCCAGGTACATTGGTGGGAACATGTGATAGGTGGGTTACAGCAAATGGGGGAGCTCTCTGCTAACAGGCCTCAGATGTTGTCTGAAAGCATTCTTAGCTTCCATGCTAGAGGTTTGCCAAGTTAATACCTTCCTAAGTTTCACTGGTGGAGAAAAGGTTAGGCCAGACAGAGATGGGCAGTGGGTGGCTACTAAAGGGACAAGAGACAATCACACATAATTTGTTGACTCTGCAGCTCAGCCAGCCTTGCAGTCCTTAACATGGGTGTGGCTATTTTCTGCAGACTTTACTTCATACTGCTGTGTGTGATGTGCAGTTTGGATTCAGCTGTGGATTGCAACATGATGAAGCAACGTATCCATCGTCTCACCCACCTGTCTGTTGCAAGAATACATGTGTCTTCTCTGTCAGCAGTTTCCAAGTGGTCTTGCAGCTGCTGCCACTGTGTTCTCTTGGGTCCATGGCTTGCAACATCCTAAAAGAATAAAGCAGGGGCCAGATACTGGTGAAGAAGGGTGGGTTTTAAGCCAGAAGAGAAAGGAAAGAAGGTTCCTAATTCCTTCTGCCATGGCTGTGTCAGTGTTAGGACTTTCGGAAAGTCATGAGACAAAAGCCAGAGATCCATAGATTGAGCTGTCAGTGTGATAAGTCCTTTCCTAGGAGAAGGTGACTGGGCCACCTCCATTCTTGGCATGGCGAGTGTGCTGTCCAGGCCCAGGCAAGTTTTAGCATTGTCTTTCCTTCTGTTTCCGGCAGAGTGCTATTAGAATTTTGTAAGGGGTTGTATAGAGTCCTGTAGGTTGACTTGGGTAGGATGGCACTGTTTTTCCAGTGATTTGTTCTACGTTGATTTCTTGAGCATTTTATAACTTTAAGTGTACAGATCTTTTACGGTCTTGAGTAAATTCACTCCCGAGTATTTTATTTTTTTTTGTTGCCCTGTGAATGAGCTTTCCTGTTTCTTTTTACATAGTTCACTGCTAGGATGTAGAAGTATACCTGACAGGGACTGGGGAGACCGCTCCATCAGTTAAGGTGCTCACTTCCCCAGCACCCACATAAAAGGCCAGATGTGGTGGTATATACCTGTAATCTCAGAGACAGGAGGATGCCAGAAACTCATTGGCCAACCAGTCTAGCTGAATCAGCAAGCTCCAGGTTCAGTGTCTCAGAATCTGTGGTGGAGAACAACAGAAGAGACACCTACCATCAACCTCTGGCCTCCATTCATATACTTGTATACACATGCCAATGCATACTCATGAATACGCATGCACGCACGCACACGCGCATGCACGCACGCACGCACGCACGCGCGCATGCACGCACGCACGCACGCACGCACGCACGCACGCACGCACACCCCCTTGTGAAGCCTTCAGGACCTGGCAGATTTGATGGCAGATTTTTTTTGCTTTTTGTTACTGATTCAGGTTTTTGTTTTGTTTTCGTTAACTCATTGAACTGTTCACATTTTTTGTTTCTTCCTGATTCCCAGTTCTGTTTTGCCAGGACTGCACTCACTTTTTAGGGTATTCGGTTTGCTGTTGCATATTGTTCATAGACATCTACAATCCTTTCTTTTCTCTTTTCTTTTTCCTATTGAGACAAATTCTTACAGTATAGCCCTGACTGGCTGGGAACTCACTATATAAACCAGACTAGCCTCAAACTCACAGAAATCCACCTGCCTTTGTCTCCAGCGTGCCTGAATTAAACAGTGGTCATGCCACATGCATGCCCTATGGTCCCTCCTACTCCTGCGGTATCACCTGCAGTATCTCCCCTTGCATTTCTCATTAGATTTACTTGAATTTGCTCTCCTTTTTTAATTTAGTTTAGCTAAAGAGTTTTCAGTTTTAGTCAACTCACTTTTTTGGGTGTGTGGGTGTAGCAACTGAACACAAGGCTTGGGTATATTAAGCAAATGAGCTCCACCCCAGCCTTCATTGAATTTTGTAAAATAAGCAAAAATCTCATGTTGAATAAGCACAGATGAGCCTTACTAGATAGCAATCTTTTTAAATTCAGCCCTGAGCTCTTACAGTGTGTCAACTGTTGCCAGACTGGCAGAACAGATTTGCTACATATAATTACATCTTTCTGCATTAGAAGGCTTAGAGGTTTAGTCTCTCTTGTATCCACCTGTTTCTTCCTTGTGTTCCCTCCACCTGCTTCCTCCTCCTTAAAGGAGGACTTTACAAGTTCTGGCTTGGGGGGCTAGAGCTAAGATGAATAGATTTCTGCTGGTCTTGCATCTAACTGCAGAGACCTGGATGTATAATCTAGATCATTCAGTGCCATAGGGTCGGGGTGTAAGTTACCCCCAGTGTTGGGGCCAGGCAGTCACAGGAACAGTTTGCCATGAGACACTGAAGCATCTTTGCATTGGTGCTAGAAGTTTTTCGATCCTTAATCCTCAATTTGCTTCATAGCAGAGTAAGTTTTCTGAACTGCTTCGCCACTGGATGCTCGGGCGATGGATCTGGGCTTGCTTGGTCATTCTGTCTCATCTATCTGCCTTTCTTTCTGGAACGTTCTCTTTCTTGTTTTAAAGATACCACGTTCTTCAGGAGAGCTTAATCAAACTCGTGGAAGCATGTAATGAGCAAACCCACAACATGGACCGATGGCTGGGCAAGCTGGAGGCCTCCAACTGGCTGACACACATCAAGGAGATTCTGACCACCGCCTGCCTGGCGGCGCAGTGCATTGACAGGTAGCATGTGTTTGGCCTCCCTGGATGACCAGACATCGTTGTTATCCAGCCATGTGTGCACAGAGCAAATGAAAGTCTATCCCACTCCATAGCTTCCAGGTAGCTTTTATCAGATGCCCTGTGAAGGAGCCTGTGTGGGGTGATGCTGAACAGACCGTGACTGCCGAGTAGATGTGATTAGTGTGTACATACATGCCTCTGATGACGCAGGTTTTAAGTACCATAGGTCTACGTTTTGTGTGAAATCCTTAAATTATGAACTTACATGAGAAAGAATGAAAGGAAGTTTTGCTCCACAGAATCCATAGAATAATACTGCCCCGTGCTATCGCTGTCCTCTCCTGTGCTGGGTTTCTCGTTCTAAAGCACTTGGCCTGGGTTCTCAGCTGGGAAGTCCTCCTGGCGGTTGAGCAGCTTGCCAAGTAATTTCAGTATTCCCTCGGTTAAAGGCTCCTGACCCTTGAGACTCCAGGCAGAAAAATGAGCAGAGGCAGGAGGATTGTATACATTGTTGCAGAAGTATAGAGCTTTTTAAGAAGGGGGTGCCGCCATAGGTATGCATAAGCATTGTCACCATCTCCCTGGTGACACTTGGAGATGTTATAACTTGTTTGTTGCTTGCAAAGTAGGGAGATTCATTTTCTGTGTCCCCCCCCCCTTACCCTCCCCTCCAGGCTCAAGAGGAGCTGGAGCCCGTCGCTTAAGATCTTGTGATAAGTCAGTAGACAGGCAGAGACCCTGGGCTCTGAGACGGCAGCTACTGCTGCTCTGTTTTAGGGTTAGATTAGATTAAGTGGGGGAATTAAAGACAAAGGTTCTGTGATAAGAAGTCAACAGCTCAGAAGGGCGAGCTGCTGACCTGCCGTTTTTGTTTCTTTTAGCCAGTCTACCGAATGACTCCCTATGTCAGGAGTCCAGTGGCTTTTTTCTTCGGCGTCTCATGTAGGCCAGGCTAGCCTAGAACTTCCTTTGTAGCTTTGCTTCAACCTACCAAGTACTGTGACTGCAAGAATACACCACTACACCTAGTTTAGGTGGCAGGGAGGATAGAATCAGGGCCTCCTGCGTGCTAGCAAACACTTGCAGCTGAGCCACGCCCCCAGCCTGCACCTCCATCTTTACCTTTTCAGCAGTAGTAACAGGAGGGAACCCCAGGAGCAGCCACCATCAACTCTCCAAGGGGCTGCATTTTTACTATGTCTGGGTTCCCTCTTCTGATTTGTTGAGATTTATACCTCCATTATAATTTGGCTTTATAATTAACTGCTCAAAATGAAGAAATCAACTTTAAACTAAGTAGAATAAACAGCACTCAGGGTTAAGAAGTAAACACTCAATATATATGAAAGCCATAAAGCACCTATTGACACTCTTTGGCATAATCACTAGATTTTGTTCCAAGAATGGGGTTATGTAACCTAGGTTTCTATTGCCATGAAGAGACACCATGACCACCTCAATTCACATGAGGGAAAATATTTAATTGGGGCTGGCTTGCAGTTCAGGGGTTTAGTCCTTTGTCATCATGGCGGGTGCAGGCAGACATGGTGCAGGAAGAACTGAGAGTGGTCCATTTTGGTCCACGGGCAGCAGGAAGAGAGACTGAGACACTCTGGCCAGGCTCGAGCTTCTTAGAATTTAAACCTGCCCCCTGTGCCCCACTCCCTCCAACAAGGCCATAGATCTCAGTAGTGCCACTCCCTGTGACCAAGCATTCAAACCCGTGAGTATGTGGGGCCATGCCCATTCAAGCCACCACAGCCTGCCATTGGTGGAGCGTGTTGGTTGTATATTCCCACAGACACATACATCAATCATAGTATCACAAAATGTATAGGACTAAGTAGATTATAATTTCATCACTTAATGGAATATTATATAGCCATTACTATAGTAATTCTAAGCATGGCGTAAAACATTGTTAATGTGTACAATAAAAATGAAAACAGTGGGAGATTGCCTTTCATTATTACTATATACTATGTATATGCATGGGAAATAATTGAGAGTAGATTCTAAACATGAGTTTTTCCAAAATTGTCTTTATGGTGGGTTCAATAAAAAGGGTGGAAGGAGGAAGAATGTGTAGTCCAGTTTAGTATCGCTTTAGGATTATGGGGTCCCAAGCACCTGTAACTCTCATGGTCAGAAGTGTCCTTGCCAGGCTTTATGGGATGATAGTTGCATGTTTTTGCTTTTTCCCACTTCTTTTGGCTTCACAGTATGGCTTAGGACTTGTCTCTTGGGTCCACTACAGTTGGTGAAGGCTGATAGGGGAAAGGCTGAGCTCAAAGCTGGAAATATTTTTTTTTTTCCCCAAGATATGTCAGTTTCTATGTGTGTAGCCTTGGCTGTCCTGGATCCCTTTGTAGACCAGGCTGACCTCAAACTCACAGAGATCCACCTGCCTCTGCCTCCCAAGTGCTGGGATTAAAGGCGTGCACCACCACTCTCGGCTTTGGAAAAGTAATAGATGGGAAAGATTTTACTCAGCCACTGATGCAGTGAAGGCAAGTACCTGCCGTGACAGCGACACTGTGTCAAGGGTCAGATGGTCAGCTGAAAGGTGCTGTGAGATTTGTTGACTTAAAAAGAGTCTTACTGTGTGAAGTGTGTGACTTACTGTCGTCTCGTGTTGTCCCCAAGCGGACTTCCCATCTGCCCAGTGCTCATTTAGACTCCATAGCCTACAGACAGCCAGGGCGTGAGACTGCAACACTCCTGTCATGGAATGTTCACTGTTAAGGAGTTCTCATTTGTGCTGTGGGCTTCCCTCTCAGGGAAGGAGCGTCAGTACTGATTCACGGCACGGAAGGAACTGACTCTACCCTGCAGGTGACTTCTCTGGCCCAGATCATCCTAGAACCAAGAAGCAGGACCATCCGAGGCTTTGAGGCCCTGATAGAGCGAGAGTGGCTGCAGGTGAGCGAGCTGCTGCGTGAGAGGGGGCCTCCAGCCATTGAGAGTGAAATCCCAGTTGTGAATGAAATTTCGACTATTTAAAATTTTTAAGTTGTATGATTTAATTTTCTGTGAGTCAGTTAATCTACCTTCACCCAAATAAGTGTCTAGGATCATTACCAGTTCCAGTTTCTCAGTCTCCCATGTGTGTTGTACTGGGCCTGTGTGCGTGTAGGCAGGCAGTCCACCATGGAGCTGAAGGCCCATCCCAGCATCTCTCTTTACGTATATGCTTCACTAAGTACTTCATTCACTTTCATAGCTGAGCAGGTTGAGCATTTCTAATGTGAAAATCCCAAATGCTCCAAACTGCTGACCTCTGACCTCCCGTGGTTACTGCAGTGCAAGTGCAGGTGGAGAAGAAGGTCACACAGAACCACCCTCAGGCTATATAGACAGGATGCATGCTATATAGGAGACTTAGGTTCTGTCCCCAAAATAGCTCATGTGTGTGTGTGTGCACATTTTTCAAAATATGAAAAACCCTGGAGCCCAGAGCATTTCTGGTCCCATTAGACAAGGGATTTTCAGTTTGTTCTTTGTTACCAACAAGAGAAATAGACACAGAAGGCTTCTGGGCAGTTGAGTCTTGATACTGATAGGCCAGGGATGAGCGAGGGTGGGACTGTGACTACGAGAGAGGACCTCAGCACGTTCTGCCTTTTGTCCATCTGCTCCAGCTTCACCCTTCCTTTAAGATGCAGTTAAATGCCATCGCTTTGTTTTTGTTTGTTTTGTTTTTCAAGACAGGGTTTCTCTGTGTAGCCTTGACTGTCCTGGACTTGCTTTGTAGACCAGGCTGGCCTCGAACTCACAGCAATCCTCCTGCCTCTGCCTCCCGAGTGCTGGGATTAAAGGCATGCGCCATCACGCCCGGCCTAATGCCATCGCTTTGGTGATGCGTTTGAGACCTAAGCCTCATTTTGCACATGAATTGATTCACTCCCTTCCTGTCCTGTCTTTGCAGTTAGAGACTCTTATCCTGTTCACGTATTTCTCCCTAGGACACAACACCACCGTGTACTGTCAGTATAATGCTGTGTAATGACGATTAACAGACAAGCCTTAAACTGTGCTTGAAATCAAGTCAAGGTTTTATAAATCTGCCATGCATTTGATGTCTGAAGGACATTTGCAGTCCCCATGTTCATATCCTCACTACACAGCTTCTCTAAGGACTTGTAATTTTTCCTTGTCACAGAAGTTGTTTTAAACCGAAAACTCACCTAGCCAGGAGCTACCTCGGTTTTACGATGGTCTGGTGACTAGGAGCGCCACTGTGACTGTGTGAACTGCTGTTCTTGGGTGTGCCATAATGTGGTTGGGCGGGACTTTCACATTTCTGTCTTTTCCCTTAGGCTGGTCACCCATTCCAACAGCGCTGTGCACAGTCAGCCTATTGCAACAGCAAGCAGAAGTGGGAAGCACCCGTGTTCCTTCTCTTCCTGGACTGTGTGTGGCAGATCCTGCGGCAGTTCCCTTGTTCCTTTGAGTTTAACGCGCACTTCCTCAGCATGCTCTTTGAGCATGCTTATGCCTCACAATTTGGAACATTCCTGGGCAACAATGAGAGTGAAAGGTGGGCAAGCTCACCTCAGATCACTTCCTAAAGAGGCTGGGCTGGGGTGTGTGTGTGTGGATGCTCTTTATAAGAAGGCAGACTCTGCAGTTAAGTGCAAACTAAGTGCACAAAGTACAGATGTCTGCGAGCCAAGCGTGTGCTAGGTGAGGGGACCCTACGCTCTCTGCTGCTGCATCAGAATGAAGTGATGCACTGCTTAAGAGCTTGGAGTAGATTAGGCAGCCATTGTCTTGTTAATGTCTTGATTATGATCACAGTTTCATATGTTTGGGAGACAACTTATCGTATGACCAGGCATGCCCTCCACCCATGTCTGCGGTTTAGGAGAATTAGACCAAGAGAAATTAAGTGGTGTCACAGGTACACAGCTAGAAGGTCTGACCTGGGGGCTGGAGATGGCTCAGCAGTCAAGAGCTCACACAGCTCTTACAGAAGACCCAAATTGTGTTCTTAGCACTCTCATTGGGTGGTTCACAACTCCTGTAATTCCAACTCCAGAGGATCCCGTGCCCTCTGAGGGCAATTGCATCCATGTGCACATATATACCCCACTTCAGCAGACGCATACTCAAAACTGAAAACCTGAAAACTGATCCTGATTACAAGTATCACCTCAGTACAGGTCTCTGGCTCCCGTTTTACCTGGGAACTGTCCCCAGACCCCAAGTGACAGTGCTGCTTCATGGTCCTCACTGCTGGGTTACAGAAGGTTTAGGAGTTTCACAGCAGCTGCCCCTGACCAATCTATTCGCCCCTTTCTGTCACACAGGGAGTAGAAGTTAAGAGCAGTACTTAAGGGTGGTTGTTAGTCATTAATGACTTTAATGGTGATTTTTCTTTCTTGAGCAGATGTAAGTTGAAACTACAGCAGAAAACAATGTCGTTGTGGTCATGGGTCAATCGGCCCAGTGAGCTGAGTAAATTCACCAATCCGCTCTTTGAAGCCAACAACCTGGTCATCTGGCCCTCTGTAGCTCCACAGAGTCTCCAGCTGTGGGAAGGTAATTCCCCCACTGTGTGCAGGGATTTACCCATTCCAGACGGTGCCCTGAGCTTGCCTCGGGTCACATGCCACAGTAGTTGGTTTTTGAAGATGACCATCTGGAGACCCACAGATCGGTGTGTGGGTGTTAGTGTTTTCTCAGTGTGGGCGTGGCAGCTCACTAACATGCAGAGGTTAGCAGGAGCACTTTGATAGGAGTTAGTAGATGGCTGGGACATGAACAAATTATAAGTTTCTCAGAGGAGGTTTCTATCTGTTTCATTAAGCATTGTAACAGTTAAATGAATGTTAAATGATGTCATACAGTCATTCCAGTGGGTTCTGTAAGTCGGTACAAAATACCATCAGTGGAACTGCAGATGCCAGGGTTCATGTAGAATAGCAGTTCATATGCATTTCTAAGTGCATTCTAAAGCAGATTCTTACATATGTAATTTTTCACACCACTGACTCTAATCTCCTTAAATAGCAGAGCTTGTGTTTTAAAAATGACCAGGTTGGGCCATAGTGGTGCACATCTTTAATCCCAGGACTCAGGAAGCAGAGGCAGGTGGATCTCTGTGAGTTCGAGGCCAGCATACTCTACAAAGTGAGTTCCAGGATATGACTCAAAACACCAAACAATAAAAAAGGGACAGATAACATGTAAAGTATGTTAGATGTTCATTCCACTGGGACAACAGTAGAAGTTCCATCCAATTTATTAGTCAGTCAGTTTGAAGACAGTGTGTCTCTGTGCATGTTTGCACTAAGCATCATAGTTACAGAATGGCTGTTCTTTGGTAAGTTCACCTAGGTTACTGCGCATGTCCATTGACAACTCCTTCTGATGAGTTGTGCTCTCGGGATAGCTCATGTATCGAAATGACTTGCCCATAGCGTGATGCATCCTCTGTCTGGTTTGCCTCTTGTTCCTCTTGGCTTGTCTCCTCAGGCTAGATGCCTCCCCCCTTAGAGTGAGAGGAAGCTAAGTGCCTCCATCAGTGTCTATGTTCCCTGAGCAGACCCCTCTGACTTGAATCCGTGAAGGAGTTTGGCTGCCTAGAGAAGCTCTCTGCTTACTCTCTGGATTGTTGTAGCCAGCCACAGGTCACAGACTAAGTGATTTCCTGAATGAGAGAATGCTGCTAGGCTTCCTTTGTAAAGATCTTGCGGCTGGTGCAGTAGCTCAGTGGCAATCTGAATTCTGTCCCCAGGACTCATGTGGTGGAAGTAAGGAACCCACTGGCTCTGGCAGCCTGTCCTCTGACTTACACACACACACACACACACACACACACACACACACACACCTAGCTACACATGCATACACATATCTAAATAAAGCGTAATATAAATGTTTACTGTTTCTGAGACAGTTTACTTAAAAGCCACTGCCATACTTAGTCACTGAAATGAGAGGCCAGCTGTTTGAGTCAAACACTCAGTCTGGAGTTGGGTGGAATTTTGAGATAAGTGGTGGAGGGAACTCGACTGCTGTGTGTTTACATCCTTGGAGGAATGAACAGCGACTTGGAGACTGACACAGGAGGATCGTAAGTTCCAGGCTAGCTTGGGCCACATAATGAGATCTGTTTATCAAAATCAGGAAGGGCTGTAGCTCCATAATAGAGCATTTGCCTGGCACATGCAAGGTCCTGGGTTCAGGCTCCAGTGCTGCAAAAGAAAAATCTAAACAAATGTAAGGAGTTGTGGGGAAGTGTACAGCAGTGCATGGAGATGCCAGTGACGTAATACTGCTCCTCTGAGCATCCTACTCCTTCTGTTTTTCATTCCCGGTCCTGCAGGGATCTTCCTACGTTGGAGCAGATCCTCTAAGTATCTGGATGAAGCATATGAGGAAATGGTTAACATCATTGAATACAACAAGGAGTTACAAGCCAAGGTCAATGTCCTGAGGAGGCAGTTGGCCGAATTGGAAACAGAGGATGGGCTACGAGAAAGTCCTTGAAAGAGGCACTGCCCTGACGACCTGTCTAGGCCTGAGTCTGTCTCTCCCTCTGTTTGCCCTTCAGTTCATGTACACAGTAGCCTTGAACTTGGCTGTAGACATGGGATCCCTGTACTGTTAAGGCCTTCTCAGCACTGCAAGATGGAAGTTGCTCTCACACACACGGATATGGCCTGTTTGGCCCTTTGTTTTGGGAGCAGGAGGTGCTGTCACCTCACTAAATATATGACACTTATGGCCTATGCTGCCCTCTGTCACCACTCTCTAAACAGTGGTCCAGACTAGTTAAGAATCCATCTACAACATGGGCCAGGCTTGCGTTCAAATATAGAAGAATGGTTGAGAAGCCAGAATTGTGTGTTTAACATGTCACCCCATCCTGTCCTCCACCCTCAGGTATAAAATGAGCGTTCTTTTTAAAAACAACTTTGGACTAACAAAGCCTGTTTTGTCAAGAAGGAAAATCAGGACAGTTATTTGCGATAAATCTTTGTACAAGGGCAACAGGTGTGGTCCTCTGATAATTTCCTTAAGAAAGGTAAATTTACAAGTCGACACTGAAGGTGTGTGCCATAGAGAGCCTAGCAGCTCCATCTGCTGCTACCATTGCATTAGCATCTCATGTTTCTGTCATGGGTGTGAGTGAAACTATCGCCTGAGTAGAGCTCACCTTTTAGAACTATACAACACATAGAGCGCCCATAGGCCAGGCATCTGGGCCCTTACTGCACGGGTTGGCATCTGCTGCGTGTGACTTATTTTACTTTTAAATATTGTAAGAGTTGGCTCGTGCCACAGCTAGCCCTTCATGTCAGTGTGAGCCATTTGTAACTCCATCCTGTGTGCCGCTTGTTCTTCCTGTCTTAGGCAAACAGGATTGCAATGGAGCGGGGACCTAGGAAAGTCACCCAGCTGGCTGAAACCTTGCTGTGTCAGAAGCACTGGTTCAGTGGTTGCGCTGTACTGTGAGTGCTGCATCTGGGTATGTCTGCGCTTGGTGCTTTCTGGGTGTCTAACTGCTTGCTGTTGCAAATGCTGTCATTTCTAGAAGAGAATAGTTGCAGAGTAACTTTTAAAGCCTTGTCAGCTTCATCTGTATATAATCTTTCCCCTGGACCCTCTTTGAATTGTGCATCAGTTTGAATATAGGATATAGAGAGGGTGGCACCCCTCTAATTGCAGCGCTTGGAAGGCTGGGCCAGGAGGATTTTTCAGTTTGAGGCCACCCTGAGCTATATAATGGGTTCCTGGCTAGCCTGACTCACTGAGTGGGAATAAATTATTAAATGTATATATTTTTTAAAAAGAGTCTAGCAGGATCTGTGGGCCCTGCTGAAGCATTGGGAAGTGGCCACTGCTTTCCGTCTCTAGTTGCCCCGCCTCCTCTCCCCTTCCAGTGACCTGTAACAGAAGGTCAGTCCCCAATCAGCAGTCCCAGTTCTGTTGGTGGCTTTGCCCACTGCCACCTCCAAGCTCAGCTCCACTCTGGACCTATTCTCGGCTCACTGAGGAGTGGAGCACAAGCAAGACTGTCTTGCTGTAGGCCTATTTATGTGATTTGTCTATCTCAGTTTCAAAGAAGAAATTGCCTGGATTTCTTGGGGCTGCTCAGTCACCAGCCGTATCTGTCACTCTGCCATTGCTCAACATGCGGGCGCTCTCGCGCTCCCCCCACCCCCTCTTGTCTCAGCTGCACATATAGGAGTCCTATATTTCTCAGCTGATGGACCCATAAGGAAAACCATCTGGAGGGTTTTTTTTCCCTTTGTGGTTCTTAAAAAGCGATTTCCACTGCTGTGGACCCACCTTAGGGCTTCTGTGCACAGAGCCATGGGATTTTACTTTGCTGGGTCAGGGAGAGCTCTGCTGCACTCCCGCTGTGCCTGTACAATCCAGAGTCATACCTGGTACACCAGTACCTTTGCCATTTTTCTCTTCCTGTGAAAAAGCAGCCATCACTGTTTTGACACGCTTGCATTTTAGTATTTATTTATAAATAGACATTTATCCAAATATCAGCTTTGAAAACAAACCTTGCTATCAGTCCACTTTCCAGGGGTCATTTAATAACAGAAGCTCTACATCCCGAAGCTCAAGAACTGCACCGGGCACAGGCGTGTGATCACTGTGAGCTGGGGGTCTTACGGGTAACACTTATCCCCTGGCTGCAGTGAACAGACGACAGCTTGGCTCAGGAGACTGGTTCAGTGTGGTGCTGAGTTGCTTGCAGGACCGTGGCTCTAAAACCTCTGGTGAAGAGGATGGAGCACTTCAGGTTTGCATGTACCCACGGTCTCTGCTTCCATCTGTGGGGGTTCACAGTGTAGGCCACAGACTGTGACAGTATCAGCATCCCTTACCCTCCTTTGTCAGCAGTGCAAGGATGCTTGAGTTTAAATCTGTAATCTTTTGAAAGTCAGAAAACCAGAGTTACTTGATCATCTAAGAAACTGAAACTTCTCGTTGGCAAGACTTGACAGTGATGTCAGTGATTTTTTTTTATTGTATGCAGTGAAGAGAAAAGCAGAAATAATAAAATCTAATAGTCTTAACATGTGTTTTAAACTGTTGTATTTTAAACTGGGAAAAATTTAGTGTGATCTTTTCAACAAACCTGGGCAGATGGTAGCAGACGGTCACTGAAAATTCCATATCCAGAGTCTAAAAATTCTTTGAAAAAGGCCCTGATCTAGGGCCTTACCATTGTTTCATTTTAAAAAGTTAGGTTTACTGAGATGTTAGCCTTTGATTTGGTCAAGCTTTGGTTTGTGTTACGTGAAGTCCATATCACAGGAAAGATGTGACCAGAATCTAATCTCCGGGTGTGAAAACTGGGTCAGAGCATTTGTCCACATCTAATTCTTAGATGCCCAGCTGCTTGGAGGTATCTGATTTGGCATGGAGCTGTTGTCCATCTGAAGCCAGTGACAGCCGCATGGGGGCAGGGAACACTTCCCCTCCAGGGCAGGAACCGGGCAGGGCTGACATAGTCACCACCCCAGCCTGATTCTGGAAGCTTTAGCCTTCACCAATAGATGGTGTCATGGGCACATCTGGAACAGATTATAGCATGGGCTCAAGATTGCATCCTTGCAGTGTCGGTAGGAAGAAAGCGCCCTCTCCAGAGCTGGGACTTTAAGTCACTACTGGAGAGTGTTTTTGTGTTTTTCATCATCCTAACAAAATGTGAAGAGACTGGTTTCTCCATTTGTATTTCTTGGCAGGTGGTACAATGTGCAAAATTTCCTTTCTACTGTAAGTTTCTATGTTTTTATTTCTTCTAAGAAAACTGCTTCTGTTTTCACTCTGTCTCATAATCAGTTGTGCACAGCAGCTTCTTCCTTTGAGCAGCTCTCCCACAGGAAACCCAATATTGTGGGACTGTGCTGGAAACTGCTAGCCTCATCTGACTTACTATGAAGGGCCCTGCGGGAATGCAGATTATGCACACAGTCAGGGAGCTCCCTGTGGGGATGGCATTGTCCTCATGGAGCCCACTTTCAGAGCCTTTCTCTTTAGCCTCCTGCAAGCCAAGGATGGACTGTGTGGCTTGTCAGAGATGACTCTTACACCTGTTAAGCTAAGGCATTGGCTGCTTCATTTTGAAATTGCACATCTTGGGAAAAATAGGGTATTCCAACATGCGTACCTAAAACCCTGTTGCTTAGTCCTTAGAGATTTGCTAGGTTTACAGTGAAAATAATTGTACTTGCACACTTTGCCTACTGTAGGAAAAGAATATGTAATTCTTCAATAGCTGAGCATTAGGATTCACTCTGTATGTGACTGTGACTCCGGATAGAAGTGCACTGTCACTCATGTCTTACACAATAAAGTTGCACTGTGTGGCACACATGTTTAAAATGTACGTTTTGTTGAAACTTGAGAATGCTGTACGGAACAGTGTTTACATTGTGAGGTTGTGCACATGCATGCGCGCGCACACATATACTCTTAGGGAAAATTCTAAGCGTCTGTAAGTCTGCACAACATTTCGCTCCTGCCTGGAATGTTCACTGAGTGATGAGTTGATTTATGTCATCTAAGTGGAGCCAGTTCCCTTGAGTCAGCTGGTGACTTGGTAGATCCCATTGAGAAGCAGCCGACTGAGCGTGGTACTCTTCAGTGTGTAGTATTTTGTGTCATGTTCTCCCTCCGCCTCAGAGGACTGTTACTTAGATGCTGGTGTTAAATTTCTAAACAATAGTAATAAAATTAGAATATATTCAAATGCTGCTATATGGAATATGATTTTACCATCTCTGAAATGTTTGTGAGGGCTTTTTGTTGTGTTTCAATTGAAATTGCTATATTTATTATTATTATTAGTAATAGTAGTAGTGATAGTAGTAGTGGCAGTAGCAGTGTTTTGTATGCGTGTTTTGCCTGCCTGTGAGTCTGTGTACAGTTCCGAAGGAGGCCAGAGGAGAGCATGAGAGCCCCTGAGACTCTAGGTACTGACAGTTGTAAGCTGCCACATGGGTGCTGGGGGATAAAACCCAACCCAGGTACCTGGGAAAGCATCCAGTACTTGGTTATTGCTGACTTGAGGCATCTCTCCAGATATTCTTTAAAAATTAAGAACTGTAAAACAGTTCAGTCAGTGATCTCTTACGTGCTGTTCTTCATTCAGGAGTGAATGAGAACATCGTGTGTGTGTGTGTGTGTGTGTGTGTGTGTGTGTGTGTGTGTGTGTGTGTGTGTTTACTACTGTTGTTTTGCCAAAATATGTGCAAGTAAGCCTCAGATATGACTCCCTAATAAACAGGCATTTTCCATGTAAGATTGTGTATTGTAGATACCAATGACTGAGTATGGCTTTTAAAACATAAGTAAAGATAAGAGGAGAGTAAAATGACAGCTCTTAAATGTAGGCGACATGATGAGATGGGAAAATCATCACCATAATTGCGTTAGGTAGCATCACAGTAAAACTAGCAAGCAAAACTTGTGGGCGCAGGATATTGTGTGTATGTATCCACTTGTATGTACGTATATGAGTGGTGAGGGAGGGGGAGTGTGTGTGTGTGCGCGCACGCACGCACATGTGTAGACACATGCACTTGAGTTGGACCTGGTGTGTCTTCTTCAGTCACTCTTTACCTTAATTTTTTGAGACAAGTCTTCTCACAGAACCTGGCTCACCCATTTGGCTATACCATCTAGCTGGTCTTTGCACTGCAGTGATCCTCCCATCTCTGCCACACCAATATTGGAAATACAGATATGTACCACTATGCTTGGCTTGTTCTGTGGGCGCTGGCATCTGAACTGAGGTCCTTAGGATTGCATGGCACCAGTTAACCAATGGATCCATCTCCCCACACCATAGCATAGTTTTCAATCCACAACTTTTTGCCAGTGTCTCATTTTAACTTAAAGACTATCTGAAAAATTGATCCCAGGTTCTCGTCTCTGACTCTACTGACCCAGAACAGGCTGAAAACAGAACTGCCATGAGAAAAACTTAACCCTAATCCTAACCTGATAGGCTGTGGAGCAGGGCTGCCCCTCCCCCAGCCAGGGGTCTAGGGAAAGGGGATAGAGCAGAAGAGGGAGGGAGGATGGGAAGGGGAAGATATAAGTGAGGAAATAACAGGATGTATTATGAATAAATTATAATTTAAAAATTAAAGAAATGGGGGAGATGAAAAACCAATTCCCCTGTTCATGTTTGGGACATGTAGTCAAATGTATACTAGACCTAAGACCTGAGGAGAAAGGCTTAGGTAGAAAGCTGGGACAAATTCCCTGACAAGGTAAGACAGCTTTCAGAGCAATCTGTGTTCAGGAAAGTCCAGAGGGCCATGTGCATGCCAAAGAGAAACGCCCCAAAGACTTTTGAAATTTTCATAGGGGTAATCTCTTCAAGTCTGGTCACACCTGCCTAAGTGTTGAGGAGCGCTGGTATAAAACTGATGTGCCGACACAAAGTGCCTTTGTGTGTTGTTTAAAGTTATGTTTAAAACTTCTTGTATTCAGGAAAAATCTCTTTCAAAATATTATTTACAGAAAAAGTGAAGGAACAAAGTTCAGTGACCACATGTAAGAAATACAGTCTTTGAAAAGGTAATTTGAAAGAAGTGACGCAGACTACCACAGCCTTTGGTAGAAGTAAAGGTGTTAGTATGTTAAAGTAACCAAACATTTTACAGTCTTCACTAACAAGAACAAACACCAAAGAAGGCTGAGAATCTGGCTTGCATTATAATCAAATACCCCGTATGATACATACAAGGAAATGAGAAATTGCTTAGAGTTTATTCAAAAGAACAAAATAAATAAATAGAAAATAACTATACTGTACAGGAGGAAGTCCAGACCTTGGGTTTATGAAACAAGTAAACAGCTTTCTTAAATGGGTTCAGAGGGTTGAAGGCAAACATTGACAAGGTACTAGATAATGCTTCAGCAAATTGAAAATTCAAACATGGAAACTGTAGAACAAAAATGGAAACCTTGGATCTGAAAAATACACTACAATAAAAGGGTTGGTGAAAATGTTTAGCAATGTTTGATCTAGCAGAAGAAAGGATCAGCAGAGCTGAAGAACAAATTAACCAGTGTGCGGAACAGAAAGAATACGAGTGAACCTATGGTACTCCCTCAAGTAGACAGCATATGTATAATGAGAGCCTCAGCAAGAAGCAAAAGAGTGAGAAGGAAGGGCTGAGCACTCCATATATATGATGAGAGGCATAAGTAGACAAAGTCAAGAAGCTGAGCAGCCATCAATGGTATAAACTCCAAACCTATGCCAAGACCCAGTATACTTGAAACCATGAACACACACACACACACACACCAGAAAAACTTATTACTACTAGTCTTCAGTGAGAATTACCAGCTGGTTTCTCATCAAAAGCCACAGAGTCCATAGGTCAATTGTTGATATATTGAGATTTTATATGTCTGTCAAAAATGAGGGAGAAATCCAGATATTCCTAGATAAAGGAAACTGGGGAAACTTATTACCAATGGGCATGCTCTACAGAAATACTAAAGTGAATCATACCAATGGGCATGCTCTACAGAAATACTAAAGTGAATCATCCAGGAAGCAGCAAGGGGTGCAAGGGAATAATTGTTTGAACCTATAAACAAAACAAAAATGTCTTCAGTATATGTAGTTACAGGGGCAACTATAAAAATCATTGCTACTGGGATTTTAATTTGTAAATGTATTTTTAAAAATAATGTGAATGAAAAGAAAAGCTTATTAATGTATGTTAAGGAGTTGATTACCGCTAGATATGCTCACAGGGTGAAATAAAAGGGTGCTATAAAATAACTTGAACATTGGTGAGTAAATGTTTGGATTTGATAGGAGAGAATGAGAAGGTAAACAGAGAAATTGGAATGATTGCAGTTTGCCTGGAAACTTCATATGTTTGCAAGAATAAAGAAATGCATAACATTTTATCTGTATCATATGTAAAGATTTGGGGTATTGGTGAGAAAGGACGAGGAACAAAGCAACTTAGGAGTGGGACTTCTATGCTATTGAGGTTAGTTTTTTCTAAACTATTGAAGAGTCCAGTTATGTTTGTTTATAGCTCCAGATTACTGTGTTTGTCTCTTATTCCTGTGATAAAATGCCCTAACAAAACAAACTTAAGGGAGAAAGAGTTTGTTTTATCTCACAGTTTAAGGGTTCACAGTCCATCCTGACTGGAGGTCTCGGCAGCAGGAGCTTGAACATCACATCACCTCCACATCCACATCCCGGAAACACAGAGGCACTGCCACCCACAGCGGCTGCCCACAGAGGCACTGCCACCTACAGCAGCTGTCCACAGAGGCACTGCCACCTACAGCTTGGCTTTCTACAGAGGCACTGCCACCTACAGCGGCTGTCCACAGAGGCACTGCCACCTACAGCGGCTGTCCACAGAGGCACTGCCACCTACAGTGGCTGTCCACAGAGGCACTGCCACCCACAGCTTGGCTGTCTACAGAGGCACTGCCACCTACAGCTTGGCTGTCTACAGAGCCACTGCCACCTACACCTTGGCTGTCTACAGAGGCACTGCCACATACAGTGGCTGTCTACAGAGACACTGCCACCTACAGCTTGGCTGTCTTCTCTGCCTGTGCAGTCCAGGACACACACCGACTCCCATACATGCTCTGGGAATGGCCCTTTGCACAGTTAAGACAGGTCTTCTCCATTCAATTAACAACCAAATTAGTCTCCACAGGCCTGCTCAGAGGCTGGCCTCATCTAGGAGGTCCCTCAAAGGCGTCCCCAGAGGCTGGCCCCCTAGCTGATTTCACATTCTGTCAAGTTGACAACCTTGATCATCATGGTTACTGTATTAATTCTCATTGTAATCAGAAAATACCAATAGGAAATGAGAAGGGAATAAAAATACATCACTATGAAAAACAAAACACCCAACATCTCAGTATAGAAGATAGCAGCAAGAGAGGAAATGGTAGGAAAAAGTCACAACTCTGAAAACAAGTTACAGGTAACACTCTTCCCTTATTAGTAATTCAAATGTAGCTTTCTGGCATTTCCTGGCTTATAGATATATTGCCTAATCTTTGCTTTAGCCAGCACCATGGGGGAAAAAAACCTCTGTGTGTTTCTGTACCCTAATCCTTTCCCATCCTTACTGTGTTAAGTCACACACTAATGGACTCGTCTTAACTACACCCATCCATCAGTGCCCTCGGGGCATTGGTTCGAGTATTCCTGGCATAAACCAAATCCTGTGGATCCTCTGTGTCTTGAGGGTTTCACAATATTTGGTTTTAAACTTATGACAAAAAGTTAAAATTTATAACTCAGGGTTACTAATTGAAAGTCTGTGCTTAGATAATCTTAAACCGTGTTCTGGGATATAAATGGCATGTGGCTGGTCGCCATCTTAACTGTGAGATAAAGAAGGTGCCGTCATAGCTTCCTCTCCATCTTGATTAAGGCTGGCAGCCATCTCTGTTACAGGAAAGAGATAGGGCTTCACCGCCATCTTAACTAAGGGCTGTCAGTATGCCAATCTATACTGCCTTATAGACCCTCTGCATGTTTTCAAGGTTAAGTCTAGCATGGGTAACTAAAAACAAGGAAAGTTTGTCTATTCAAATATACTTTAGATAGATAGATAGATAGATAGATAGATAGATAGATAGATAGATGGTTGTGAGCCCCTGTGTCAGTGCTGGGAATCAAAACCGAGACCTCAGAAGAGAAGCTGGTACTCTTAACCACTGAGCTGTTTCTCCAGCTAAAATTATAACATTTTAAAATACATGGGTAGATCTGGGTGTGGTGGCACATGTCTCAAATCCCAGCACTCTGGGAGGCAGAGGCTGGCAGATTTCTGTGAGTTCAGGGCCAAACTAGTACACAAAGTGAATCCAGGATAGGTATGGTTACACAGAGAAATCCTGTCTCAGAAACACACACATGTGGTGGGAACATCAGGTCTGCAGTGGCAGTGAAGACAGAAGTAGCTACTGTTGTAGCTCAGACATTTATCAGAAAGCATTTTTTTTTTTTAATGTATATGAGCACTCTGTCTACATGTACACCTGTATGCCAGAGGAGGGCAGCAGATTTCAGTATAGATGGTTGTGAGCCACCATGTGTTTGGAATTTGAACTCAGGACCTCTGTAAGGAAGAGCAGACAGTGCTCTTAACCACTGAGCCATTTCTCCAGCACCCTGAGAAGGCATTCTTATTTGGATTTATCCTTATTGCTTTCTATTGCTGTAATGAATACCAATGACCAAAGGTAACAGGGTTGGGGGCCGGGGGAAAGGATGTTACGTTTTACAGCTTATAGTTCAGTGGTTCTCAACCTTCCTAATGCTGCGACCCTTTAATGTGTGACCTCATGTAGTGACCCCCAACCATAGCATTTTGCTGCTACTCCGTAACTGTAATTTTGCTGTTATGAGTCATAATGTAAATATCTGATATTTAGGATATCAGATGTGACCCCCCCAAAAGGTTGAGAACCCCTGTTACAGTCCATCATGAAGGGAAGCTAGGACAGGAGCTGAGGCAGGGACCATGGTGGAACCCTTGGCTTCCTTAGCCTTCTTTCTTATACAACTCAGGCCTACCCGCCCAGGGGTATCATGTACACAGTGGGCTGGGCCAGGGCCCTGCCACATCGATTGTTAAGCAAATGTGCCTCACATTTTCAGGCCAATCTGAAGGAGGCAATTTCTCAATTGAGGATCACTCTTCCTAGATAAGACTAGCTTATGTCAAGTTGACAACACACACACACACACACACACACACACACACACACACACACACACACACACACACACACACACTGGGGTCTTGTTTGTACATTCCAAAAGGATTTGCCTAATAGTCACAGGATGTTAGGTTACATAGACGGGTGGGCAATAGATAGCTCTCAACCTGTGACACTCTGGCTTTCCACCATCAGTTAATAAATCAATGTTTAACGTTGGTGCTGCCTCCTTGTCTCCCTCCACTCCTTCCTGGGAAATTTACTTCCTATCCCAACTTCCCAGGTAGTGGCTTAAGAGATAGCTGAGTGGTTAAAGATGTTTGACAATCTGAGTTCAATCCCCAGGACCCCTGGAAGCTGTCCATCAACCTCTGCAATGCAAGCCTTGGCTCTCGCCCACGCTACCTCCTGTAATTAAACATAAAATACTTTTGCCTGGGCAGCACAGCTACAATATTGGCCCATCAAAGGAGATACACCCATACCTGGGATCTTTCAACTACAGCCGGGGTCCCTTTGGGTGGAGGTTGGTACTCGGAATTTCTAAGTCCTTCCTTCCCAGACAATGCCCCATCCTACTTAGCCCTTGTCTTGAAAGCTACTTAATTTGACATTAGTGTTCGCAGAAAGGAATGAGAATCGACTAATTGCCTGGCTCTTGCCGGCTATGCTACATCTCCAGACACGGGTCCTGCGGCAGATCCTTCCAGATGAGGCTTGCGTGTTTGAATCTAACCCCTGTCAATTGTGGAGCGGGAGTGGCCGCGTCCTGGTGCAGTAGCGAGGGCAGCTCTGTCCCAGGTGTGGGTGTGGGCTCACCACAAGCGTCCTGGGGCGGAGGTGAGGTGGTGGCGGAGGGGGCCGGGCAGGGGGGTGGGGGATGGGAGGAGGGGCGGCTCCCGCGGCAAGGCGGGTCCAGGGCAGAAAGTAGATAAAAGGCCAAACCAAACTCCTGACTCCACACGTGCTCCTCCGGGTCGCCAGCAGCGTTCTCAGCATCCAGCCGTCTGCGTCTGCAGGTCAGTTCCGCGCCTGTTCCCGGGAGCCGAATTTCCTTTCAGGGAGCGGGACGACTAGCAAACCGCGCTGCCTGGGTTGGGGTCCCGGGCGACCGCATGGCGCTGCTGCTTCGCTGGCCCTGGGTGCGAGAGGTGCGCGTCCGCACAGCCCGGGGTGACAGAACACCGCCGGCTCCCTTGCTTTTTAGCAGTGCTCAGTCTCCCAGGAATAGGAGCGGGCACGTGTTTCCCCAAAAAACTGGTTTGTCTAGTAATCTGGAATGCAATCTCCGAAAAGGATGGCTTGGGAGGGCCCCCACACCCTTTTCACCAGGGACCAGGCCGAGGCTGGCTGTCACAGGTTTCTCCAGTGGTTTCCCAACCTCAGCAGGTGAAGGCGGGTCAGGGTGGGCCGAACATCCCTCTGTGGCTCACACCTGAAGCGTTCTTGTTTTCAGTGATCACTACGTAAATTCCAGACTTTCCCGATTCATTTTTTTTTTTTTTTTTTTTAATGACATGATTGGGGTTAACATGGACAAATGCCTTTCCTAGGTTGTCTGCTTATATTAAAGCCTCTCAGTATGGTGACACTGTTGTCCGATTTCTGAGGATAAGGAGACAGGAGGCTACCCAAGCTCAGCAAGAGCCTGGTGGTAAGGCACCTGGCCCTCATCCCCAGAAGGACTCTGTGGAGGGTGGAGGAATTGTTGCTTAGAGCTTTGTGGCTGGCTGGGAGGTGTCGTCCAACCTGGAACTTTCTTAAACCCAGATCTTTTTGGGGGGTGGGGTTGCAGTTAAGTTAGAAGTAGGGCCTAAGAAATGTTTATTATTAGCCCTATAATTATTATGCAGCAATTTCTAACTCGCTAGCAATCAATGAAAACACAGACACCTGTTATATTTTGTAATAGCATTGACAGGGCAGATATTAATCCCCTAAACTAATCTCCCATGTTGGGGCAGGTATCCCATACCCTGCCTCAATCCCATGCCATCTGCTCCTAATAATTTCTCTTGAGTTAACTCCCATCCATAATCCCAAATACTTGCTAATGTTTGTCATCTGAGCCAAATCCTGCATCCACAACCAGCCATGTGCTTCTCTACCTCTTTCATGGTCGCCTCTTTCCTTCTCCCCCCGCCCCTCCCCCCCATCCTCTTCTGGTCTCTCTCTGCTTCCTTTTCGAAGAACCTCTTGCTTTTGCCAACTAGGGAACCTTAGCCACGCCTAACCCGTTTGCCCTGCCCCCCGGTGTGTTGGCTTTTTATTGGTCAAACAGGAATAAGCTCTTAGGCAAGGTTACAGACTTTTTTGGGATACATGAGTCTGCTCATTTGGGAAGCAACTAGACCAAACCCCAATGGGGGGGATTAGGGAGGCTTGAGGCAAGGTTTCTCTGTGTACCCGTGGCTGTCTTTGGAACTTGCTTTTTGTAAACCAGACTAGCCTCAAGCTCACAGGTCTTCCTGACTCTGTCTCCGGGGCGCTGGAGTTAAAGGTGTGTGCCACCACTGCTCAGCTTGATCTTATTTTTCTTTTAAAAAGCATTTATCTATCTTAGGTTCTTCCTCGTGTGTGCGTGTGGGTATGCACCTGCCACGGTGCTTACGTATGGATCGGATAACAGTTTGTGGGAATCACTTCTCTCTTTCCATCATGTGGGTTCCAGGGGATTGAATCAGTGTTGGTGTCAGTGGTGACAAGGGGGTTAGAAACTTGGCCTGGAGACATGGCTCAGAGGTTAAGGGCACTGACCGCTCTTCCAGGGGTCCTGAGTTCAATTCCCAGCAACCACATGGTGGCTCAGAACCATCTATGATGTGATCTGATGCTCCCTTCTGGACTGCAGGTGTACATGCAGACAGAGCACTGTATACATAATAATAAATAAATAAATCTTAAAAAAAAAAAAAAAAGAGGGTTAGAAACTCAGAAAATCACTCACCTCCTTTGGTCATCAATGTCCACCTTACCTTGGGCACTTGATCCTGCCAAATGGGAAAGGACTCCATCTTCAGGGAGGATTGTTGGGTTAAATAGGATAGGAGGTAATTCACTGTTCACTGCAGGCACCTGGCTTTTTCATGGGCCCTTACTGTTAAAACAGGGCCCTTACAGTTCAAGGCATAGACTGCCTTCACTGCTGTTCCTTACTAGTTCCAGAAGGCCTATGATTGTGATGTATAGACCTGGTGAGAATGAGGGTGGGTGTGGCTAGCAGTACCAATTAGCATGGGCAGAGGACACTGGCGTCAGGATGCTGGCACCTTTCCTAAACAGGTTTCTGGGCACAGGGCAGAGCTTTGCTTTGCAGGATTAAAGACAAAGCAGAAAACTTTCCTGTAGTGACAGGAAAGAAAGATCAGCGTGTGAGGAACAGAGGCTGTGCCCTTGGGTGAGGGTTACTATAGGGTTTAGGGTGTGCATGGTGTCCTGGCTCCGTGGTGGTGGTGGTGGTGGTGGTGGTGGTGGTGGTGGTGTGTGTGTGTGTGTGTGTGTGTGTGTGTGTGTGTGTGTGTGTGTGTGTGTGTGTTGTATGCATGCTCTGAGTACACTCTGAGTCTGGGAGCTCCTTAAACTCTTTTCTGTTTGGCCATGGTTATGGGCAGCTAACAAGAGACTTACATTAAGCTCTTTTTGTTTTTTTTTTTTTTTTTGAAGTTAGTGATGTGGGGCTGAAGAGATGGTTTAGAGGTTTAGAGCACTGACTGTTCTTCCAGAGGTCCTGGGTTCAGTTCTCAGCACCCACATGGTAGCTCACAACCTTCTATAATGGAATCTGATGCCCTCTTCTGGTGTGCAGGCATGCATACGGACAAAGAATCCATATTGATAAAATACACAAATAAATGATCCTTTAAAAGGCGTTAGTGTGACCTATGTGCATTGTTGTAAGTGGATCTCTGGGATCCCCCTTTCTCCCCATTACTCTGTTTCTGTGAGTTTTGACTATAATATACATGGGTGAAACCAGGTGTGCATGCCCTTATTTCACTCAGCACCATGTCCCCCAGGCCGATCTATACTGTAGCATGTGTCAGGATTTCTTATTTTTGTGGGTTTTTTGTTTGTTTGTTTGTTTTTGTTTTTGTTTTTTGTTTTTTGTTTTTTTTTGTTTTTTTTGAGATAGGGTTTCTCTGTGTAGCCTTGATTTACAGTCCAGGCTGTCCTCGAACTCACAGCGCTCCACCTGCCTCTGCCTCCCGAGTGCTGAGATTAAAAGAGTGCACCATCACTGCCTGGCCTTTTTTGTGTTCTTTTATTTTAAAGACTGACTAAATTCTGCTGTGTATATATACCATCCCCCCTTTAATCTACTCAATCATTCAAGGTGGTTACTTTTTATTTTATGCTTTCTGTGCTGGGCTTGTGATGTCATAGGTCTCGATTTAGTCTCTGAGGCTAAAATTGATTGCAGTTAGGAATTCGGGGTGAAGAAAACCAGTTGCCTGTCTTTGTGGAGAAGGCTATTTCTAAAGAGCTCTACTATTCCTGAGGCTGAACTGTTTGTCCCCAGGAGAGTTATGATGGAATCCCACTTCCCAGAGGTAAAGCTGAGTCGTTTGTGTCCAAGAACAGACTCAGAGTCCAGAGGAGGTCCTGGCAGTATCTGGTCTCCATGCACTTCTAGGGCTGGCCGTGCTGCTGGAGCTGCCCTCTGGGGGATGCAAACACTGTCTCCGGAAGCCAGTGCAACCAATGCTGGGTGCATGCCTCTCACCTGAGTCCTTTCTCAAGGAAGCCTAGGATTACAGCAGCGGATGTGAGGCCTTTGCACCCGAGCACAAGTCCATACAAATCCAGCTGAGCGCTGAGCCCATCTCTATCAGCCAGGTCGCTGGTGCCAGTCCCCTCTCAGTGGCGTTCCTGAGGGAACAAAGTGTCCTGTTACATGTCGGGGAGAGTACATTGTCCTCTCTTTTTCATTCTTTGCAGTTAAAGTCTGCAAGGTGCTTGGAAGAGAGTCCACAGCCTACTATTTGATTTTTAACAAAGAGAGACTAAGGATCTTTGTTTGCTCTATGTAAATATACTTTCTGGCTAGCCGGGCAAATATGATATGGGGACCCCTGGAGATCCTTGAGACCTTTTGTAGAGTCCACAGGTCAAACTGCTAGAGGAAGAATGCTGCTTCTGGCATTTTCTCCCTCGTGCACTAGGCTTCTCTCAGAACATCTATGGCTGAGTTTGTCCTCTGGTAGCCAATGAGAGGTATTCTCCTGTTTCTAGAGCCTTCTAATGTTCTAGGCTTGGGTAATAATTATATGTTTCCAGAGATGAAAGTGGTCTGCTATACTGTGCCCCCTTTTGTTGTGTTTTGTTTTTAGTTTTTTTGAGACCAGGTTTCTCTGTGTAGTCTTGGCTTTCCTGGACTCACTCTGTAGACCAAGTTGGCCTCAGAACTCACAGAGATCCACCTGCCTCTGCCTCCTGAGTGCTGGGATTAAAGGCCACCATGCCCGGCTTCTGCTGTCCATTTTTTTTTGTTTTTTTTTTTTTTTTGAGACAGGGTTTCTCTGTCTGTGTGTACCCCTGGTTGTCCTGAAATCACTCTGTAGACCAGGCTGGCCTCGAACTCACACAGATCCGCCTGCCTCTGTCTCCCGAGTGCTGAGATTACAGGTGTGGGCCACCACGCCCGGTTTCTGTCCATTTTTAAGCCTGTTCTTATCTCTGTGGCTTTGGATTCAAGTTTTCCTGTATCCATATAGAAAGGCATCAAAAGGCAAGAGTACTTCATCATGACTGGAAAATTGCACTAAATATCTAAATGATTTCAGATTGTCTCTAAATTTAATAATACTGCAATACAGGGATATCTGTTCATACATTTGTATGCTAAAGAATGAGTTATTGGCTTGTCAGGGGATTACAGAAAACTTGATTTTCTAGCCAACAGCTGATGGTGCCATCTGTGACTGTGAGTGCAGGAAAGAGTGACCAGGAGCATCCACCCTGAGCCTGTCCTTTGACTTACGAAGAGGACTTTACCCAGAGAAACGTGCATAACTGAGTAAGAGGGGCTGACAGTGCCCCTCAGCTTCCAGCTCCCCTGCGGATCTCCTGTCAACCCAAAGTGCTAAATAACACAGTGGTGCCAGGAGCATACTTTCAACACAAGCCACTTAGGGTTTTCTGTGACCTGAGTGGCTTACGTACCTAGTTCAGACTCATTAAAAGTTCCAGGTTATTGTAGATTTTCAGACTAGCAGTGCATCTGCTGCTGTTGAAGCATCAAGCTTGGCAGGTTTCCAGACTGAGCATCAAACAGGACAGATTATCAAATCATACCCTTCAGAAGAAGCAGAGTAGTGTCCCCCTCAGGGGACAGCACCCCGAAGGATCACAGCACTTCTGCTCTCCAATGGTGCACCGACAGGTAGAGACTTAGCTGCACATACAAAGACTGAGTTGGTGTCATGAGTGTGTTTTTCCTCAGAAATGGATGAGTTTTCAGTGGCAGCTGAATCCACCATGTTGCTTGTGTGCTTATGGATCCATGCCAGACCAGTCACGGGAGAGACTTGTAGAAGATGGCTGGAAACAAAATAGTCCAAGTGTTTGTTGAGTTGCCTTCTCACGTTCTGTGGAGCTGGGGTGAACTTGTGTTAATGATTCATAGGACTTAGGGACTGCTGGCGCCTCTCTATCGATGAAGGCCATGCAGCACACTGCCGGGGGTCATTATATTGTTGGTGGCCACAGGCTGCCAATGAAACAGAATTGGGGAGTGATAACTCAGCAGTTAAGACTGTTTGCTGTTCTTGTAGAGGACCTGGGTTTTGCTTCCAGCACCCACATGGCAGCTCCCAACTGTCTGTAACCCCAGTTCTAGGGGAACTGATGCCCTCTTTGGGTCCCACAGATAGCTGCACTCATGTGGTGCACATACATACATACATATGATTAGGCACAGGCGCACACACACAAAACACAACAAAAGAAGCAAAACCCAACATTTTCCAACGGCAGGAAGATCCCTGAAATGCATTAGCTAGCCAGCCTAGCAGAATGGATGAGCTTCAGGCTCAGTGGGAGATTCCTTCTCAAAAATTAAAGGTGGAGAGAGGGATGGAAGAAAGAAACCCAACCTCAATCTCTGGCCTCCAATCACATGCACATACAGAGGTCCGGGCACACTGGTCCTAACGAGTATAGTTAACACACACAAAGTTAAAGGCTAGTTAACCTTTGAGCTTTAGAGAAGTATCAAAGATGCTTATCTAGAGACATCTGCCTTCCTCGCCACTTGGCTGTGCAGTTTGCATTTTCTTCAGAAGCTTCAGTGAAAACTTAAGACAGATTGAGCATGGAAGCCAGCAAGGCAGTCAGCTGGTGTCTGACTACACACTCTTCTCACTGTACTGTGTTTACTTTAGAAAACAGTTTCTTTCACAAATGTGTGTATGTTGGCTTCATTAAATGAATTACTAAAAATAAACATCTCTAATAATAGAAACAATATTAATAAGTAAATAGCAGCTGGTGTTCTTCACATAAACTCTTCAGTCCACAGGGATTAAAGGCATATGCCACCACATCCTACTTTCAGCTCACAATTGTTAGAGTTTAAAGGAGGCTAGGTGTGGTAGTCTCAAATAATAATAATAATAAATAATAATAATAATAATAATAATAATAATAACAACAACAACAACAACAACAACAACAACAACAATAGCAATACTACTAATAATACTAATAATAATATTCCAGGTGCTGTGGCACAAGCCTGTAATCTTAGCACTGGGGAAGCAGAGGCAAGCAGATCTCTGTGAGTTCGAGGCCAGCCTGGTCTACAAAGCAAGTCCAGGACAGCCAAGGCTACACAGAGAAACCCTGTCTCGAAAACAAAAACAAACAAACACAGAATATAAAGGAATCTTGAAATTGGAAAAATGGAGGACTGCTGCTTTGAGTCTAGTCTTGCGCACAGAACAGTGGAGGCACACCAGGAAGCGTCATTGGGTAATTTCATCACTCACCTAGCTGGTTATAGCATCCTTCTGCTCCTTCACCATGTTATCTTATGGTCTGTGTGGCCTACTGTGGAGCCAAATAGTTCTGTGCGGTGTGTGGCTTGTCATGATGAAGGGGGCAGTAACAAAACGGTAGTCTTGACATGGAAAAGCAGCTCTGGGGGTAGAAGCTTCTGTGACTGTGATTTGACATCTCCACGTTAAAGCTCTCCCCATAACACATCCTCAAGCTGGAGGGCAGGGCACCAGGCATTAACATACAGGATTAGAGCGGTTCTGCTGGCCTGTGGCACAGAGGGAGGAGCAGCATTGGTTATTAGTGATTAGGAAGAGTCGGCACAGGTCCGCTGTCCCTGCTGCCTGGGTAAAACACTTGTCCTTTAGCTAAGAACCCATCAAGCGCCTCCTTGTGGGCATGATGAGAAGGTCAGCAGCACTGTAGCTGTTTTTGGCCTTGGGAGTTTGCTTTTTTCTAGGTCCTTTCAACCAGATTCTTTTGCTTTTGGGAGTTGGAATTTGTCATTTGTGTTTCAATGCCCTGGGGAATCCAGTGATTTCAGGGCCTCCTTGAGCTTGCGGATAACTGACTCAAAAGATCCAGATTCTTACCGGGTCTTGGCTGCGGGAGGGATTTTTCTAAGGGCGTTCTTCTTTCTGAGGGTGGTTAAGGGAAGTCTCAGAAGTTCCCTGGAACATGGCCAGCACTGGTTACCTCTTTTCTGATGCTAACCAGAGCAGGGAAGCTGGTGGTGTACTCAGGACAGGAAGGCTGTCTTCTAGGCTCATTTATGAGTCAGCAGGGATGAAGGGCCTCAGCTGCTTACAAAGCATCCCCCTGCCCCAGCCGCCACAGGAACTCTAACACCTTAACTCAAGCTGCTATCCTTTTATTGCCCACAATCATGAAATATTATTTGGAGTATCTCGGTCTGTGCTCTTGGGTCAAAGACACAAAGACAATTTCATTGTCACAGAACAAAATGTCCTAAATCAAGGCACTTTTTAAACCCACTGGGAGCGTCAGGTAGGTGGGTTAGAGCAAAGCAAAGACTTCCTTGCTATGTTTTAGATACAACCTGATGACAGTCTTAGCTCTAGGACTGGTGGGAGTGAGCGGTCTGATAAGTTGATACACTCTGAAAGGATTTATCTGGCAAGCTAAAGTTAAGTTAGGTACAGTAGTGGGCAGCAGGTGGCAATTGCACAATTACAGAGACTAGTGACAACCCGAGGTAAATTGAAGTCGGTTCTGTAACGTCTCAACTCTCCCACAGTTACACGTTCTAACTTCTCATTCATCTGTATGGTCTGTAACAGAGGTGTGGCTCCCCCACCGCTGCCCCCCCCCCCAACTTTGTTTCCTGGGAACTTCATAAATCATGTGTGTCCGAACCACTTAACATCCCCGAGACAAAGCATCCCCCTGCCCCAGCCGCCACAGGAACTCTAACACCTTAACTCAAGCTGCTATCCTTTTATTGCCCACAATCATGAAATATTATTTGGAGTATCTCGGTCTGTGCTCTTGGGTCAAAGACACAAAGACAATTTCATTGTCACAGAACAAAATGTCCTAAATCAAGGCACTTTTTAAACCCACTGGGAGCGTCAGGTAGGTGGGTTAGACAGTTCCACTGTCGGCTGGTAGTGCAGTTGAGGACCAGGAGTAGGAAGGACTTAAATAGACCTTTGCAGTCTTGGAAGCACTAAGAAAATCGCACTTGGGAATGAGCCCTTCAAAGGATATAGGAGTGAAACAAAGGCTTGCTAAACATTCACAGCTTACTAAATAGTGCCAGGCCTTTTTTCTTTAGCTATCTGCTTTTCTAGCCTGGCTCATTTCAAAGATAACATCCGAAGAGTTAGCACAGATTGCCAATGCTTGGCTGTTTAGTGTGGAACTTGCTTGTCCCCTCACATGGTTGATAGCGACTGTGGTCAAGATTGCAAGCTCTCACCAGAGCTGTGGTTGGTTTGTCTTGGGTTTTGGTGGTAGTGCTGTTTGGCACTTGCTGGTTGTGCATCTGGCTTGGTTTCAGTGTTACCCCTAGGTTAGGCTTTGTGTGAACATTTATCCCTTTGTCACTTGACTGGCTTCCTATGGGTTGAGTCGGCTGCCTTCCTGAATTACAAAGGAAAGCCTTGCTCCTCAACTGGCAGTGGTTTCAGGGGGGCATCTTGTTTCCAGGAACTGGACAGATGTAAAGTCAGCAATGGACTCCATCCTTCTTTTCTTCCAGGGTATCAGAAGAGCAGATGCTGGTCCTTGGGATGCTAAAACAGGTGGTCAGTGGGACAGCACAGAGCAAAGCCTCTAGCTACTGGAAGCTTGTGTTGCCCTTGCGGCGGTTTCTAGGCAACTCCCATCATGGAATCCCAGCAGATGCCACCTTCCACTCCACCTCATTCTCTGAAGCAGAGCCTCCCCGGGTCTTGATCACAGGTTGGTTTCTCTCCTCCTCGTGTGTGTCATGAACCTGGGCTTCCTCTGAGCTGCTTCTTGGTGACTGGGAGTGTGCTGTGCTCTATGAGAGCCAGCTGTCAGGTGCCCCATTGGAGCTGGGGTTAATGGCTGCATTGTGGAAAGGGTCTCTGCATGAGGCGTGTCATCATAAATAACTTTTCATTGGGGTGCCAATCCTTTTTCTGATCAGAAACAGCCTTATTTGGAGAGTTCTGGGTTTGGATTAGAAGGGATTGTTCTTTGGGGGGGGGCGGGGTAAGAGATTTATCAGAAGAATTGCTGACACTGTAGACAGGGAGGCAACAGCGTAGCAGGGGCCCTGAGGAAAGCTCAGACATAAGCAGCAGAGTGGGAGCCTCCTTCCTACAGGGTTCAGAGGACAGGAAAGACTATACCATGTAGCTGATGAGTAGCTACGATGGTGAGGAGGTCAGGGATCCTGAAAACAGTTCCTTTACTTCTGAAGCCAAATTGCTGTAGTCTTGTTGCTACCTAGGGCTCTTAAAGGGGTTTGTTTTCTCTGCCAGTGAAAGAATTAAAAGGCAGGTAGAATTAAGAGGCTCAGCAGGTAGCAGCAGTTGAAGAAGGGCCTTCTTTATGAGGGGGTGAGGAAACACACATATGGCAGGCACACAGAGAAAAGGGTGCTCTGCAAAGAAGAAGGAGAACAGAAGAGAGACAAGGGAAGCCGGAAATCTAGTCTCTTCCTGAGGGCTGAGGATTTTGAAGGCTCCGAAGATTTTTTTTCTTCCCTAATATAGGATTGGCCGGTTTAAAGAAAGACAGGCTGATTGCCTATAAACTGTGTGCAAATGTGTCTGGCCTTGAACTTGTTGAGTCCGTCCATCTTCAGGGCCCTGTTGGTAGGAGAAAAGCCCACAAGAACTTTGTCTGAGGGTCAGGAAGGTGAGGAAGGAGCAGGCCATCTTGGAAATTCACCATCTTTGTTACCTAGTCATGGCCTCTCTGCCTACCAGGATGCCTGTCTAATGTCTAGTCTTCCAGTTTTGGGGAAAAAAGCAGTTCAACTAAAATGGAGGAACCGACAAAGTGGTGCAGGTCTAGCTGACGCCTTCTGTCTTCAGCTTCCCTTACTCATAACTGCCATGTGTTTGCTTTCCCTAATGAAATCTTGTTTTCTGAATGGACCTAGGTACTTGGAACTTGATTTCCTTCCATATTATAGGTCAGGGTAGCAGAACTGAATGGACAGGAAGGGTGCCAGTTTTGGAACACATCTTTCTCCGAGGCACATCTTTCCTTGGTCAGAGCCCTCATCCTAAGGCCAGATTCACCCATCCCAAACTGTTACTGAACTCTAGTGTGCTGGAAATAAGATAGATCTGAACACTGGCTGAGCTTCTTGTTGCTGTTGAGCTCATCACTACCAGATCCTCTTCTAGAGCCTCCTTTTCCAGAACATGCTGTGCCTGGCTCCACCCCCTCTTCACTCTACACTCCACGTCGTCACTTCCAAGCAGCCCGAGACAACCTCTCATTTGATTGACACAATTTATTTCTCCCTCCTCTGCCATGTTTTCACTCCTTTCTGATCCTGTTGTCTGTGTTGCTTTCCTTCTCTGTCTCCACTCGAGTTTTAGTCCTGAGTTAATTGGCAGGAGTCTCACTGCTATATCTTCCTGCTATGTAAATGTCTCACCTGAAATTTACCGTTGTCCTCCTCCAAATGTGTTCCTAGTCCCCTGGCTCTGGCTTCCAAGTTAGGGAGCTAGTATCATTTATTTTTTAGTGGTTCCTCACTGATTCTTCTTCTTCTTCTTCTTCTTCTTCTTCTTCTTCTTCTTCTTCTTCTTCTTCTTCTTCTTCTTCATCTTCTTCTTCTTCTTCTTCATTTTCTTTTTTGAGGCAGGCCTATGTAGCTCTGGCCATCCCAAGCTGGTCTTGACCTCAAGAGATCCACCTGCCTCTGCTTCCCAAGTGCTGGAATTAGAGGTGTGCACTACCACACCAACTTGTCCCCTTTTGTCACATGGCTTCTTACTCTTCCCTGTTTGGAGCTGGGCCCAGCATGAATGTTACTTTCCTTATGTTTCTTTCCTTCTTCCTGTTGTACACTTCCAAAATGCTCACCTGCGTTGATACCAGTCCATGATGGGCAGTGGCTGTCCTTTGCTCTGAGCACTGCAGTGCTGCTGAGAATAGTCTACAGCAATTGCATCAGCTCAACACCTCACCCCACCCCTATGCCCCACCCCTACCCCCACCCCTATGCCCCACCCCTACCCTTCACCCCTACCCCTCACCCCTAGCCCCCACCCTACCCCTCACGCTTAACCTCCACCCCTACCCTCAACTCCTACCCCCCCCACCCCTGCTTTAGCTCACTAAGACTGGAGGAATATTATCCCACTGTTAATGCTCTGAGAATAGATTTGCACTTGGGTCTCATCCTGTTTTCTTCTTCACCTAGGGGGTCTTGGCCAGCTGGGAGTAGGACTTGCTAACCTTTTGAGGTAAGAGCCATGGTAGTAACGCTTAGCACTTTTGGACACTCCGGCCTTGAAACTTCTCCCAATCTGTTTTCTTGCCTCTGGCCTCTTTCTGCTTCTAAGATGTCACATCTAAACAGATGCTTAAATCACATTTTATTTAACTCTTTGCTCTCAGTCCTAACTTGGGTAGAGTGAGACTCATCACCCCAAATGGACCACTTACCTTTCAGTTGTTTGGAAGCAGAGGGCAGGGGCAAGTGCTTATAGGAGCTGGAAGGGACTCATCTGGGGTTGAAGACAGTAGGGTGAGAGGATGAGGGAGAGGAGGAAGTGCCAAGGATGTGCAGGTAGCATTGGTGACCAGTGCAGTAGGGGAAGGCCATAAGTAACCAGGCTGTAGGAAAAAGGGGAGGCCTGAACTCAGGGAGGCAAAGCTGAGGGATGTGTGACAATGACAAAGAGGAAGGAGGTGACTGGAAAAGGCTCAGAAATTGCAGTGCCTGTTTGAAACCATCATCATCAGTAGTTACCTAAGACCTGCATCCTTGGTGTCACTGACTGGTTTTGGGGTGGTGCTTTCTTTCCCTACAGGAAACGATTTGGGAAGGACAATGTGATCTTATCAGACATAAGGAAGCCCCCTGCTCATGTCTTCCACAGTGGTGAGATACGGACAGCCCTTGATGTTTTACCTCCCAAAATGCAGTCACAGAGGCAGTTCATGGAGTTCACATGTGAATAAAGAGGGGCTGGGCATGGTCCTGACTTAAAAGTGTGTCTTCAACGCTGCTCCATTCAAATGGCAAGGACTGGGAGTGCTCTGCGGAACCTGGAGTTTTGGAGTAACATACTTTGATATTACTTAATGTCTTAGAACTAAAACTTTTGATTCCTATCTTTTGAGCTTTTGGTTATCTGACTGGCTTAGAGAGCCCACAAGGAAAACCTAAGTTCTCTGAAGAGGAAAAAAGCTTTAAGAATATGGATAAGGGGGATGGCTCAGTGGTGAAGGGTTCTTTCAGAGGACTCAAGTTGGGTTCCCAGCACCCACATCAGGTGGCTCCCAACCACCTGTAACTCCAGCTCTAGAGGGCTCAAGACTTTTTTAGGGTTCCATGGGTATACACACTCACAGGTATTCCCCTGCCCCATAACTTGAGCACCCTCATCTAGCCCACATACACAGATACACAGGGAAAAAAAAAAACGAAAAACAAACAAGTAGCAAAGGATCCTGGGAAAGCCAGACATGGAGGATGGAGCATGGTGCTCAGTGCTCAGAAGGATGGAGCAGGAGGACCACAAGGTTCCAGTCCGGTTTAGGCTACATGACCAGGTTCTGCTCCAAAAAGGTTAGGAGGGAGGGCAAGAGAGCCTGAGACTGAGATCTTGTCAGGTCAGTGGCAGGAGACAGGGAGTCCACTTAGCTCTTCACTGTGTGCAGCCCTTCTCACTCTGCGCTTGCAGGCCCATTTGTCTATGCCAATATCTTGGATTACAAGAAACTTCGAGAGATCGTGGTGAACCATCGTATCAGCTGGCTGTTCCACTACAGTGCTCTGCTGAGTGCTGTCGGAGAAGCAAATGTGTCCTTGGCCAGAGATGTGAATATCACTGGTGAGCCGCTGCCTCTGGTCTAACGGGGCAGAGTTTTCCCAGATCTCAGTAAGAAGTTTTATCTTCACATTTTCATAGTGTCTGTGCGTTTCAGGGCTGCATAACATTCTAGACGTCGCAGCCGAATACAACTTGCGATTGTTTGTGCCCAGCACGATTGGAGCTTTTGGACCTACGTCTCCTCGGAACCCTGCACCTGATCTCTGTGTTCAAAGGCCCAGAACCATATATGGGGTATCCAAGATCCACGCGGAGCTTATGGGCGAGGTAAGCAGCATTTCTCAGCAAGACAGATGATTCCACATGTCCAACCCTGTTCTTTCTGCCTCAGATACCTCATACTTCATGCTGGGAAACGTTGGCATCCCAGGAATGCTCATTTAGCTGGTGTGTTTGTCATGTGGTAGACCCCGTATAGGCATGGAAGAACTCCTTAGCTGTTGGTTGCTGCTTGCCCACAGCCATGGTAGTAATAGCACTCCGGCCTTGAAACTGCTCCCATTTGGGCTTGCTGCCCATCTTATCCGTAAGGCTCTCAACACTGCAGTTACTGGTGGGAGTGTTAAAACGTCTTCTGCATGAGAGAGAGAGACAAAGACATAGAGGGGGTGGGAGGGAGGGAGGGACAGAATATATGTAAGGAACATGTGCACATATTCATGTGTGTGAAGGCCGGAAGTTGGCTGTCTTCCTCAACTCCTGTCCACCTGAAATTCTGAGTCTCTTACTAGAATCTGGAACAAGCAGGCCAGGCTTATGGGCACTGCGCCTTCGGGATCCTGTCTTGGATTCCTTAGTGCTACATTACAGCCACGTGCTGTTCCTTGCTTACTTATGTGGGCTCCAGATGATGTAACTTAGCTCTTCATGCCTGTGCCAGATGCACTTTACCACCTGCGTCATCTCCCCAGCCCAGAAACCTCCCTTCTAGTGTGGAAAATTCCAACCATGTTTTCACTCTGCCTTTATAGCAAACTGTAGTCAGTGTCTGGCCCTTCAGCCTCCGGACATCAAACTCCCTTCAGGGGAGCAAGCTGGAAGTACTCAAGGCAGCGAGCAGCAGCGCCACCTGCAGGCTGCTTTACCATTTGCCGTGCTGATGTAGCGCCAAAATCGAATGTTATGTTACTAAATAAAAGGGAAAAACTTTGAAATTTCGAAAATCCCATTTTCTTTCTTTTAAAAATTGTGTTTGTGCATATATGTATGCACGAATGTGCTGCAGCTTGGTGTGCAGGTCAGAGGACAACTGCGGAGTCTCTTCTTCAACCTTTATGTTGGTTCTGAGAATCCAACTCAAATTACCAGGCTGTGTGGCAAGTGCCTTTACCCACTGAACCATCCTGCAGGACCCAAAGGCTTATTCTCTTGAGGGACATTTTGACTTGACTGCATGTGATGATATTTTAGGAAAAAGTTATTTTTGTTTTATTTGATCTACAGGATTATTATTTTTTTTTAAAGCCAGCTCTTTCTTTTTCTTAGTACTATTATTACCGGTATGGGCTAGATTTCCGGTGCCTGAGATATCCTGGAATCATTTCTGCAGATTCCCAGCCTGGAGGAGGAACAACTGGTAAGTGCTAGCGCCAGTCTCCATCTTTAAAGTCTCTTGTTTCAGGGAGACCCTGCTAGTCCATAAACTGGCACCTTAGTTTCCTTGTATTTCAAGAGAAATTAGAAAATAGGAAGTGTTTTTTAATCTCCCAGTCCCCAAAATGCACTAACTAAAAAATTTCTCAGTCACCTGTGTATAACAGCAAAACTTGAGCCGGGCGCAGGGGCACAGGCTTGTAATCCCAGTGCCCAGGGAGGCAGAGGCAGGAGGATCTCTGTGAGTCCAGGACAACCAAGGCTACACAGAAAAAACACCCTGTCTCGGAAATAAGCAAGACAGTAAATCACAACGTAGCCCATACTATTCAGATCTTTTTTGGGGGAGCCTTCCATTTTTAATAGTTTAACGAGGTTCTAAATTAAGATCACTGGAGAGCTGGCACCACAGTCCCTGAGCTGCCTCCTTCCTGCCGAGAAAACCCACGGGCCAGGGTTCTCTTTTAGACTACGCGGTCCAGATTTTCCACGCTGCGGCCAAGAAGGGCACATTCGAGTGCAACCTGGAGGCCAGCACCAGGCTTCCCATGATGTACGTCAGTGACTGCCTCAGGGCCACCCTGGAGGTCATGGAGGCCCCTGCAGAGCACCTGTCCATGAGGACCTACAATATCAATGCCATGAGTTTCACCCCCGAAGAGCTGGCCCAGGCTCTCCGCAAGCACGCGCCCGACTTCCAGATCACCTACTGCGTGGATCCCCTCCGTCAGGCCATAGGTGAGCCCCCATGACGGTCCATTTGAGAGTCCCATGCCACTCCATTGGGGAGGCTTTAAGGCTGAGGAGCTGAGGTGGTCCTCCATCACAGATGCTTCCCTATGGGTTTCTGAGGAGAAAGGTTCTAGAAACATTTCAGCACCATTTCGCCTTTTCACAGTTTAATAAAGCAGCGAGAAACAGAAGCACTCAATGTCATGTGCACACGGGCTTGGGCCTTCTTCATTTGGTGTTAGTATCACCTATGGCCTCGAATACCCTTCTGGATATAAAAATGTTCCCTTACAGGGGCTGGAGAGATGGCTCAGTGGTTAAGAGCACTGTCTGCTCTTCCAGAGGTTCTGAGTTCAATTCCCAGCAACCACATGGTGGCTCACAGCCATCTATAATGTGATATGATGTCCTCCTCTGCCTGCAGGTGTACATGCAGGCAGATCACTGTATACATAATAATAAATAAATCTTTTTTAAAAAAATGTTCCCTTACAAAGTCGTATAAGATTTTAATAACGTGGAAGTGTCCAGTGTTTTCTGAAGAGGCGGCCCTGTGTGCACTAGTTCTGCCCCAGTCAAAGATGACATTTCCTTCTCTGTGCCTTTATATAAAATTTGTCCAGTCATTCACAGATCCAAAGCCTGGACCACCCAATGTCCTCTCCTGTGTCTTTCCCCAGCGGAGAGCTGGCCCATGATCCTAGACGACAGCAATGCCCGGAAGGACTGGGGCTGGAAGCACGACTTTGACCTTCCGGACTTAGTGGCTACGATGCTCAACTTCACGGAGCCAGCAGCAGTGCTGCCCTAGCTAACCGAAAGAGGAGGAGCAGTTCCCAGGTCCTCATGGGTGCAAGGGACATGCCACTCTCTTAAGTTGGAGAACTAACCGGATTGGATTTTGGCAGCTCACATGGAACTTCTGGGTGGGGTTGGAGTTCCTTTACACATAGCCTCTGTTGTGTGCCTAGACTGGTCAAAGTACACGTGCCACAGAAATGAAGACCTAGGTGGTGCTGGCTATTTGCAGCATTTATATTAAATTAAATTAAATTTGAGCAGCACTCTCAAGACTCATTCTGTTAACCAAAGATTACATTTTAAGGATTTTTTCAAAGATGTTCTTCATGTTTAAGACTTTCACACTTCTTAAAAAATGATCACTTACAACTTACGTTTTACCTTGGATTTATTGAAGCTATTAAGAGAATGGAAGATGATGCAGTTCATAAGAGGGTGGAGCCTTGTGGGTTTTGATCCCATTGGAGGGATGCTAGAAAGCTCAGCGATGTCTATAGGACTTTAATTCCCTGGCCTGGTGACATCAGCAGCACTAGAGAGATTGTTTGAAGATGCAAGTTTCTGGGCTTTTCTCCCTCAGACTGACACAGCAAGGTGGAGTGAGCTGGCTGTGGCCCAACCCTCTTAGGTTTGAGGCACAGTTTCTAAAGAACACTTTCCCGTGTTAGTAGTGAACCCACCAACAGAGGGATTGTTCAAATGCTAGTAGGCATGCCTGGCTACCCACAGATATCACAGCAAGGGGAGCTTCTGGCTAGGCAGTAATTTTCAATAATAGCTGCGCTTTTGCCATGGATTAGCAATGGTACATTGTTACGTATTTAGATTTTAGGCTTCTAGGTTGTGGCATAAGTTTTTTGTTTTGTTGTTGTTGTTTTGTTTTGTTTTTGTTTTTTTTGAGACAGGATTTCACTGTAGAGCCTTGGTTGTTCTGGAACTTGCTCTGTAGACCAGGGTGGCCTGGAACGCACAGATATCCCCCAGCTTCTACCTCCCAAGTGCTGGGATTAAAGACATCACCACTGCCTGGAATGACTGGTCTCTCTCTCTCCCTCTCTCTCTCTCTCTCTCTCTCTCTCTCTCTCTCTCTCTGTGTGTGTGTGTGTGTGTGTGTTTTGTGTTTTTTTTGTTTTTGTTTTTGTCTTAACTGGATTTTAATATTTTTGTTTAACTAGAGAACATTTAGAATAGAGTTTTAATGGCTACGATAGTATCGGTTATCTGTTATCTGTCACACACGTAGTATAATTAAGCTTACGTTTGTGGATTTTGTTTCCTAAATTCCTCTTTATTTTATTGACACATAGTTCATATACCTTAAAATGTATAACTTGGGGTCTGGAGGGAAGTCCCAGTAGTTAACAGCACTGACTGTTCAGTTTCCATCCTTTACATGGTGGCTCACAACCTTCTGTAGCCCCTGTCCCAGGAGATCTGACACCCTTTTCTGACCTCTGTAAACAGCAGTACATGCTTATGTGTGCACAGTACACACGTCTTAAATGCAGACAAATGCTCATACATATAAAGATAAATAAATTTATATTGCTTTTCAGTACGTTAGAGTTGTAGTCTTGATAGCAACAGAGAAACCACATGTAAGCCCCCTCCCTCTGAAGCAGCGCTGTGGTCCTCTGTCTCTGCATGGGGCATTCTGACTATCTCACAGGAACAAAGGGCCTCGGATTTGTTACCCTGTTAGTCATTGAGGTTTCATGAACGTCACTCAAATTTCAAGTTCACATTTCAGATTAAAGCTGCTTTGGAGCCTGGCATGGTAGCGCACGCCTTTAATCCCAGTACTTGGGAAGCAGAGGCAGGTGGATCTCTGTGAGTTCGAGGCCAGCATGATCTACAGAGTGAGCCCAGGACAGTCAAGGCTACACAGAGAAACACTGTCTCAAACACCCCCCCCCCCCACCCACCCAAACAGCTACTTTTGGAGTCACCTAACAGGTTAAGAGCAAATGATGTTGGTTGTGTAGGAAGGAGAAAGTTTATGTGTGACTTTAGAAATCTGTGCATGTGGTGGGCCTCAAGCACCCTGAGTAGATATAGTGAACAATATGTCTGCACAGGTAACCATGATGTGGGTACAATTGTGCGTGCACCCGGGCTGCTGGAGTTGGAACTTACACCCACCAGGCCAGTGTTCTATCGGTAGGCCACATCTTCAGCCCCATCTGCTTGCTTAAAGGCTCTAACGCTCTTCATTGGCTCGTTTGGGAGAGAACCCAAACCTCATTTCTGGTGCCTTCATTCATGACTGCTGGGCCATAAACTCATGGTTTACTTTCTAATGCACAGTAAGAAAGCAAAGTCATTCTGCTGAAGTCTCTGATTGTAAAGCTCACTGTGAACAGAATAGCATTCTCAGGATAGCGAGGATAAGGACAGCAGCAAACCCCTTCCCCCACCTCTGCCTGCCCCCTACCCCCCTCTCCACCCCCGCCCCTACCTCAGTGCTATGTTGGCACATGGGTAATAGAAGTGGCAAGGAGCAGGAGATAAAGATCTGAAAGGGAGGGAGACGGATCCTGACACTGTTTTGAAAACGCAGTTTCCGTTCTTAAATGCACACGCCTCTGTCCAGGAACCACGCCCCTCAGCTCCTATCTTCAGGCATCATCGCGGCTGTCAGAACCACAGCTGTGGACAGCGCTCAGCTCGCTTGGGCCCTTCTCAAACATTTCTACCACTCACAGCTCATTTTGTATGAGCTTGTGTATGTGTGTGTATGTGTGTGCGTGCGTGTGTGTGTGTGCGCGTGTGTATGTGTGTGTGTGTGTGCGCGCGTGCGCGCGCGTGTGAAATAGTCATATCTGTCAAATGCTTGCTGATAGTACACCATGAAAAAATCTCTCTCTCTCTCTCTCTCTCTCTCTCTCTCTCTTCTTCCTGAGGCAGGGTTTCTCTGTGTAGCCTTGGCTATTCTGGGCTCACTTTGTAGACCAGGCTGGCCTCGAATTTACAGTGATCAACCTGTCTCTGCCTCCCGAGTGCTGGGATTAAAGGAGTGTGCCACCACGCCTGGCAAGAAATCTATCTTAAATAAGTCTTTTGTATACAACTAATTCTCCCATAGATAGATTAAAGATGAAAGCAAATTGGTGTACTAGCGAGATCATGTGCTTGTTGAATTTTACATAAAGCACTAAACCTTGGCTGGATATTTAATACTGCAGGATATACGGCACCTTCAGTACACCTTTAAGAGTTGGCCAATATTTCGATTTTTATAATCATCAATATTGAGGAACGCTCCCCACACAGCTAAGTAGTATAAAATGGCAGAAGTATGATTAAGACCTGAGGTGGTTTGAGTGTGACTGTCCCCCCAGGCTCAGATGTTCAAAGGCTTGGTTCCTAGGTGGTGGGACTACGTGGGAAGAATTAGGAGGTATAGCCTTATTGGGGGAGGTGTGTGACTGTGGGTGGTGTCATTCTGAATGGACTCTCAGCTTCCTGTGTGCTATTGAGATGTGAGCTCTCAGCTGCTGCTCCAGCCAACATGCTTGCTGTCACGCTGCCCCACCACCATGGACTCCTAGTCCCTGAAACTATAAGCCCAAAATAAACCTTCCTTCTGTGTTGCCCTGGCCATGGTGTTTTACCACAGCAATAGAAAAATAACTAATATGGTACCATCTCAGAAGATTTTGGAACTTCCACCTCAATCCTGAGCTAAAATAAAGCAAGCTGTCTTTTTAAAAATGAAATTCAAGAGCAGTTTTAAAAAGCAAAAATTCTAGTGGTGCACGCCTGTAATCCCAGCACTCAGGAGGCAGAGGCAGGCGGATCAATGTGAGTTCAAGGCCAGCCTGGTCTACAAAGCGAGTCCAAGACAGCCAAGGCTACACAGAGAAACCCTGTCTTGAAAAAACAAAACAAAACAAAACAAAACCAACAACCAACCAAACAAACAAAAAACCCAAAACAAAACAAAAACCCAAAAGAACAAAAACAAAAAGCAAAAATTCTAATACAATACAATCCAAAGATATTCTAATTTGAGACTTACATGCCTAGGAATGACAGTAAGAAGTTTGCTTCCTATAATTAAACAGTTACATTTCTGTAACAGCAGAAAAACATTGTCTGGGCTGAAACATACTGAAGCTCCCGATGTTGGACAGCCTCAGTCTGAACCATGCTTCCTGCAGTATTTGCAAGCACTGCATGGAGTGATGGCCACATGATGCAGAGTGCATGTGTCCATCCGGCACCATGGTGCTGTCTTTTGACACACAGGTGAACTCAGCCGTAAACACGGTGCACTCATTCTGTGTCTGATTTTGAATTAAATTTTGACTGCTTCCTGATCGAAACTTCCACATTCCATTTTTGATTCACAGGGTAGGAAGCTGGGGGGTCGGGTTCGTGAACAGTCTCTGATACATCACAATATAAGGAACCCACAATAGACTGGTGGTTCTGCAAATGTCAGGTGACCTAACAGCCTGTTTTTTCTTTGCTTCCCCTCACATCTTTGAACATGCTTATCAGGGCCACTAGAAACCTACATTTTCTTCACGCGGTGTGGAAATCTGGCTGTAGAGGTTGAATTTGTACATATGGGAGGGAAAGGAATTCTGCTCACTAGTTTGCCTCAAAATATATGATTTTTAAAAAAGATTTCTTTTAGGTTGGAGAGATGGCTCAGAAATTAAGAGCAGTAGCTGCTCTTCCAGAGGCCATGAGTTCAGTCCCCAGCCGATCGCATGGTGTGCTCCTCTGGCATGCAGACATTACATGCAGGCAGAACACTGTATACATAATAAATAATCTTTTTTAGAAAGATTTATTTTTAACTTTAAAAAAAGTCACGTGTATGTGTCTGTGTGTGGGTATGTGTTCATGAGTGCAGTGCCCTGGGAGTGATGGATTCTCTGGGGCGGGAGTTAGCTGGCTATGTGCCAACATGTCTGTGCTGGTGCTATGAACGGAACTCAGATCCTCTGCAACAGTAGCCAGAGCTCTTCACTGCTGGCCAGCTCTCCATTGTACAATCTTAGCTAGGTCACTTTCGGTCCTGACTCTCCACTGTAGAGTCTGACTCTGCCGGGTGAACGCTCTCCAGCTGTGCTTAGGAATTGCTTTCCATTCTGCCTTCTCCCCGGTACTGTTCCATTTTGGGGCTTGTGTGGAAAGGTGGTTTTTTGTTTTGTTTTGTTTTGCAGCTGCTGTCCTCACTTCCCTGGCTGATAATTGAACACATCCATTTCCTTTGGCCCTTTAAATAATCTATTGTGAAAAATATCTTACCTTAAAATATCCTCCTTAAAATTACTCAACATGTTTACATTAAGGCTCAGCATGCTCACATTTTGGTTGTCTTGTCAAGAAATAGATAAAATCTACAATATGGGATTTCTTTTCTGTTAAAAAAATGTACTGGAACAATTTTTTAAATTGCTGACTTTATTACATAAACACACATTTCTGGCTTTATTATATACGTGTGTGTGTGTGTGTGTGTGTGTGTGTGTGTGTGTGTGTGTGTTTGTGTGTGTAACAGTGTCTCAGACTGGCCTTGAGCTAGCAGTTGCCCCTCTTCATCAGCTTCCCATGTGCTGAAATTAAAGATGTGAACCACTGCACCTGGTCCCTAGTTTTCTGCTAAGACATATTGTTATTTTGGGAGAAAAAGGCTCAAACATTTACTAAATATTGGCCATACGCTTTGAAACTGATTTCTCAGTGTTTAATAACTTTCAGAAATGAACCACATGCTGGCATATTTATTCAGTCTTGGAACAGATGGGTGGCTGCTAGGAAGAAACAAATCCTTTCTAAGAAGCTAACCCTTTCAAAAAGCTTTACCGCTAGTACTGAATTGTGGTCACGTGACAGCCCCGACAGTTGTGTAGAGACTGTTTCAAACATGTCTGCATATTAATGTGTTCATACTATTTCTGTTTTGCTGTCATTTTCCCCCAGAAAATCAAGAAGAAACCTAGAATGACCTCACTACTCCTGTGCTGAAATCACTCCTATCCCTAGGCCTGTCACTGTCACGTAGGTTTTATTGCTCTAGAATTCTGTAAAAATCAACCATACTTGTGCAGCTGCAGCTGGCTGCTTTTTGCTCCATCATGCTTGCAAAGTCCACCCGCACAGCTGCACAGAGCAGGAGCCTGCTCATTTTCAGTGTTGTAGCGTATCCCAGGGTACATGTGATGAAGTTAGAAAGTTTCCTTTTCATTGTGAGGGACATTTAGATTGTTGTCAGCTTAGGGGTGTTCGGGATAGTAGTAGGACACGCCTTCTTTCTTGTGTCTTTGGTGAGTATGTTTGGTTTCTCTTGGGTATCACCTAGGTCTGCGATGAACCATGTGGCCGTTCAGGTTTAGCTCCGGCACCTGTTGCGAGTTCCTCCCAAGCTGTGCACACCTGCTCCATCTCCCCACCATCACTTAATTTTGTTGAGGCTTTTAGTGTGAGCCACCTGGTGAGTGGGTGCCATGGGATTTCAGTGTGCTGTGTCTTTTTTGTTGTTGTTCCATTCCTCTTGGTCCTGGAGGCTGAGCCCAGAGCTTTGCCCACACCGAGCTATGCTCAGCCCATGATTTCTATGTATACCACACCAAAAATCTGCAAGTTTTACGAGCCGACTTTTAAAAATTTGAGGGGCATTTGGTAATTTTTTATTACCTAAATAGGCAGATATTTTATTTTATTTATTATAATTTATTCACATTACATCCCGACTGTTATGCCCTTGCTCTTATCTTCCTGTTCACACCTTCAATAGGCAGATTTTTTAAATATTAAAATTTATCTATTATCTGTGTGTGTGTGTGTGTGTGTGTGTGTGTGTGTGTGTATCTGTCTGTCTGTCTGTTCACACCACAGCTTGTATATGGAGGTCAGAGTTGTTTCTCTCTTTTCACTGCAGTTCTGGAACCAGATTAGATTGTTAGGCTCTTGAGATAATCACCTTTACCTTCGGAGCTATCTCTTTAGCCTTAAGTGGACTATTTTAAGTTTACTGATATGTTTATTTTTGTGTGTATGAGTGTTTTACCCACATCTATGTCTGCGGATTATGTACATACAGTTCCCAAAGAAGTTAGCAAAGAGTGTCTGATCCTCTGGAACTGGAGTTACAAATGATTGTGATCTGCCATGTGGGTGCTGGGAACCAAACCTGGGTCCTCTGGAGAAGTGCCCAGTGCTCTTGATTGCTGAGCCATTGCTCCAGCCTTAAACAGAATATTTTTAAAAGCAAGTTTTGGTTCAAGGCATCCTTGCGATTACACACGCAGAGCCTCACAAACTCCCATCACTCCACATGGGAGAGAAACCTTTGTTACAACTGGATCTTCATCGATGAATCACTATCGCTCTAACGCTATAGTTTACACGAGCATGTATTTGTGAGAGGAAACTACACTTTTAACACTCCCATTCTCTGTGTTTTCACTCTCACTTCAATGTGGCCCTTTCTGTCTTTGGGCAGCAGTTGGTGAAGCTTTTCCCTGATGTCCTGTTGTCTGGATAAGGCTTCATTGTTCTGCTCACACAAAGTTTTAGAAAGAGAAAATTCATAAGGATGACTTTGCTTTCTTTTTTTTTATTTTTTAAAGATTTAGTATTTATATAGTATTCTGCCCACATGTGTGACTGCACGCCAGAAGAGGGCACAAGATCTCATTATAGATGGTTTGTGAGCCACCATGTGGTTGCTGGGAACTGAACTCAGGACCTTTGGAAGAACAGACAGTTTTCTTAACCTCTGAGCCATCTCTCCAGCACCCCCCCCCAACTTTTATTAGTTTTAAATTTTTTATTCACTTTACATCCCAATTGTAGCCCCTCCCTTGTCTCTTCTGGGTCCTACCTTCCCACCCTCCCCCCTTTTCCCCAACACCCCTCCCCTAGTCCTCAGAAAGGGGGAGCCCTTATTCCCTACCATCGGACCCCAGCCTATCAAGTCTCATCAGGACTGCCTGTATTATTTTCATCTGTGGCCTGGCAAGGCTGCCCCATCAAGGAGAAGTGAGACAGGCATCAGAGTCCATGTCAGAAGACATCCAGCTCCCCGTACTATGGGACCCACATAGGGACTCTGCTGCATAACCACTATATCTGAGCAAGGGGCCGAGGTCCTCTCCATGCACGGTCCTTGGTTGGTGCATCAATCTCTGCAGGTCCCCCTGGGCCCAGATTTGTTGGTCATGTTGTTGTTGTGGACCTCCTGTCCCCTCCAGGTCCTTCTATCCACCAACTCTTCCATAAGACTCCCTGCGCTCTGTCCAAAGTTTGGCTGTGAGTCTCAGCATCTGCTTCAATCCCCTAGTAGGTGGAGTCTTTCAGAGGACGTCTGTGGTAGCCTCCCATTCTGTTCCCTCTCTTCAGCCACTTCCAGTGTCTACTCTATTTGCCCTTCTGAATGAGCATTAAGCATCCTCCCTAGAGTCCTCCTTGTTATTTAGCTTCTTTAGGTCTGTTGATTATAGTATGGTTATCCTGTATTATATGCCTAATATCCACTTATAAGTGAGTATATACCATGCTATACCACTCCTGGGCATATACCCAAAAGATGCTCCACCATAAAAGGACATTTGCTCAATGGTGTTCATAGCAGCTTTATTTGTATTAGCCAGAATCTGGAAACAACCTAGATATAACCCAGGCCCAGAAAGACTTTGCTTTTTTAAATGTGGACTAGAACACAAGCCATGAATGGAAACCCTTTACCTGTTCGTGCCTGGGGTGGGTGCGCACCGGATGTCTGATCATCGCAGCCTGTTTCTGCTGCCTCCTGCCCTATCCCACTCAGAATCATGATGGTGGTGTGGAATGCCAAAATCTTTATTGCACACTCAGGTGTGTCTCAGAATGAGAGGACAGCACAGCTGTGGCCCTGTCTATCTTCTTTGCTCCCATGAATGAGTCTCTTTTGGTTGCTGTGGAATTTTGAGTACAAAATAGTAGTAGTAGTAGTTCTTCTTCTTCTTCTTCTTCTACTTCTTCTTCTTCTTCTTCTTCTTCTTCTTCTTCTTCTTCTTCTTCTTCTGCTTTCTTTCTTCTCTTCTTTCTTTTCTTCTTCTTCTTCTTCTTCTTCTTCTGCTTCTGCTTCTTCTTCTTCTGCTTCTTTTGCTTCTTCTTTGCTGCTGCTGCTTCTGCTGCTGCTTCTCCTCCTTCCTCTTCCTTCTTTTTTCTTTCTCTCTTCTTCTTTCTCTCCTTTTTCTTCTTCCTCCTCCTCCTCTTTCTTCTCAGGGTCTAAGACTTTGTCTGAGATAAATGGCAAACAAACAAACAAAACCAATAATGACACACAGTGAAAAGTTCTAAATAAAAAGAAAGCCTCTACTGTTTCTACACCTCAAGCATGACTAACATGGATCTCTTGGGAACAGAGAGCATGTGAAAGGATTTGAAACAGAAACAAAGATTACCAATGCCCTCATTTAAATTATCTGTGCTGCCCAGTTAATATCTTCAATAATCTTAGGTCAATTCAGTGAGTCCATCTGTATTAAAAGTAATACAGATGATTCTCCTCCCTACAAGCACAAATGAATTTGGTTTGATGGAGACACAATTGGTCCCTTCACCAAGAATCTAGTTTTGTCTCTTAATAGAGGCATCGTGACACTGCATATATGCAAGTGCATGCCTATGTGTGTGTGTATATGTGGGCGCACATGTGTGTATGTGTGTGTGATATTCTCTGCATTCTTCTGTGAGTCAATTAAATTTTACTATTTCCCTCGTTAAATGATGAGATGAAAACAATCTTCATGTTGTCTTATATTGATATGTCAGGTTTGATTTAGTCTCTTAAGAGCTTTAACCATTGTGACCCTCCCCTGGTGGAAGAGCATAAACTGTGCTGGCTAGGAGATGAGCCTCCTCCCTTCAGCTGTGCTCCAGGACACACCTTCTAGGTGACCAGAGGGGATCCCGAATGGATGGAACTTCAACTTGGCTGCTTGTATTTTTCTTTTTTTTTTTTTTTTTTTTTTTTTTTTTTTTTTCTTTGTGCAAGATTTATTAAATGTCTTTACAGGACAACATCCAGCCTTCAGATACAGCTGCCAAAACCCTGTTTCGGTTACGTTACTCGTAGGCACGGGCTGGGGCATGGCAGGCGGCTCTCTGGCTTCCCACCCTTCTGCTCTGAGATGGGCGTGGTGGGCAAGATTTCATCCTTAGGTTCCACGATGCTCACGTGGTCAGGCAGAGGCTTCTTGGGGCCGATCTTACCACTGGGGTCCCAGGGCAGCATGATCTTCACCTTGATGCCCAGCACACCCTGTCTGAGGAGCACATGGCGCACGGCGGTGTCAACGTAGTAGTTAACAGGGTCCCCACTGTGGATCATCAAGCCATCCACAAACTTCATGGACTTGGCCCTCTGTCCTCGGAGCTTCCCAGACACCACGACCTCGCAGCCCTTGGCCCCACTCTCCATAATAAACCGAAGCACACCATAGCAGGCCCTTCGCACAGCAAGCCCTCCTAGCAGTTTGTAACGCAGAGACTCAGCCTGGGCAATGGCACACAGACCTCTTGTAGCTACCTTCTCTGCATAAAGCTCTACACTGCCTTCAGGGAAGCCGAACCTCTTCTGAACCACTGCGGTCAGCTCTCTGATGCGACGACCTTTCTCCCCAAGAACATTCTGTGTTCTGGTGGCCAAAATGATGATTTCTGTTCTGGTTGGTGTAACTCGGACTTCGACTCCAGAGTAGCCATCTTCGGCCAGCTCCCGAGTGAGGAACTCATTCAGTTCGGCTTTGAAGATGCCATCAGCCACAAACTTCCTCTTCTTGGAAATCTGTACCGCCATCTTGCAGCCGCTCGCTGCCGAAAGGAAAGGCGCTTGTATTTTTCTAGCTCCCCACCACACACCTAATTGCTACAGATCGATATCAAATTATATATATACATATGTATGTATGCATATATATAACTGCTATAGATATATAACTATTTATTAGTTATATGTCATTTGGGATTATAAAATACTTTGCTTGTATTTCTGGGTCTTAGTGGCTGGTAAGCAGTTCCCCCTGGACCATGGCAATGAGGGAAGTTAGTTTTGTCTTTAAACATCTATTCTTCATTGAGTGACACTCGATCTTTGTTTATTCTTTTTTCCGTTTGTCTATTGCAATTAGCTAATTGTTTTTTCAATTTAAGACAAAGTCTTACTGTATATTTCAGCTGGCCCAGCTTCTGTATCCTGTGTCAGCTTCCTGGATGCTGGTATTATTATTCCTAAGTGCTCTGCTGTTTGTCTATTTTTAGCTCATATCATTAAGAGTCATGTGTCTATTAGGAAGAGCAGGCCTTCGGCATCTTACACAAAGTTACATTGGGCCTGATCTAATTCTTTTGTAATTCATTCTTGACAAGTATCTGAATTTACAGATTAAAAACTTTGAGTCCACAGAGCGGTAGTGGGGCACACCTTTAATCCCAGTACTTGGGAGGCAGAGGCAGGTGGATCTCTGAGTTCGAGGCCAGCCTGGTCTACAGAATGAGTTCTAGGACAGCCAAGGATACACAGAGAAACCCTGTCTAGAAAAACCAAACCAAACCAACAAACAAAACCTGTGAGTCCTCTATGTGTCTGTTGCTTTCTGTGAGTGTGAAATGCCTGTAAATTCCTGGGGAGAATTAGCACATTAGAAATAAAGTTCCTTGATTTAATGGAGCCCCATTCTGACAGGCCATAGAGATTAAAAAGGGTTCATATAAATTGAACATGCTTAGAATACTCATGAAACACAGAAATAAAATTTCCAATGCCAATTCAGAGCCATTTTAGAGTACAGGTTAACATAATATTAGTCTTTGGTAAGTAAGATTAATTTAGTAATTTAAATTTTAGAAAGCCATGTCACTTTTATTAGTTTTCCTTTTTTATTGTCAACAGAATGGGCAATATATATTGTAGTTTTAACATATTTTGGTTACTGTTGTTACAATATTAAATCATTAAAAATTCTATGTACTGATTGAAATCCTAGCTATTGTTTAGGAAAAGTTATAGAGCTCAAATTATACATCATCAATATGCTTTCTAATGGTAGAATTTATTTTTCTTCACAAAAAACTTCTCTTATCTTTCAATATACAATACACGCACAGTTTTATTTTTCTTTGTTTCCTAAACTTATCCTAAACTCATCAACTAGGCAATTATTTTCCAGCATGGGTGGGTGCATGCTTGTAATCCCAAGGCTGAGGGAGGAAGATCAGAAATTTAAGTGGCTTCCAGAGCTGTCTCCAAGATCCCCCTCCTGTTATTCATAGTTATATTATCATTTGGATTATAAAATATGGCACAGTATGTTCAACTACACTCAGTGACACCGGCAAACATCTTGTCTTAGCAATAATTGTATGTGTATGCACACTTTTTGGTGACTTTAAGTTTTGGCTGCTATTCCTTTCACTTAGTTAATGGATAATCTCTAGATGTTTACATGGTATTGATTTCTAAACATAATTTTGCACCTGGCTTGTGTGCTCCAGAAGGGACATTTCTTGTGGCCATATGACTATTTCAGAACACATGGGGTGGTGGCGGTAAGGGTGCTTAATCACGTGTGGCCATGAGCTTTGCTCCTCTGCTAAAAAAAGACTTACAATCTGTGGCTCACACTCTTGGTCCTCCCTTCGTACCTCTGTAGAGTTCTAAAAGTCAACGTAGTAGTTGAGCTGATGGGGGGGGGGGGGGGCGGTCAATTGTAACACCAGTAAAACCGAGCTTGGGATTTCGGTTTTCTGTAGAACACCCTTCCATCCCCAAACACATTGATTCTTAAACTTTCTGAAGAGTCTTCCACCACAAAGCAGGAGCTTCAGGTTTTCCTCAGACTCTTCCGGAAGTCTTACCCGCTCATCTATCTCTCTGTCTGATGCTCAGAGGTCCGGTCCTTCCACAAAAATGATGGGTGTCAGACATATATTTGACCTCCCATGGGAGCCTAAGCTCTCCCGGAAGGTGAGAACACCCAGCTCTGCTCAGAATCCATTTATTCATCATTACTGACCTAGGTGCTAGGGGAGAAATAGTTATGAAATTTGTGAAGAGTCATGTTTTAGGGGATCGTGGTGACAAAGAAGAGAGATGGACTGGAGGTGTGTGTGCATGGTGGTGAACACCTGTATCCTAGTACTTGGGCAGTAGAGGTGGGAAGATCAAAAGTTCAAGGTCGTCCTCGGCTATATAGCAAGTTTGAGGTCAGTTTTGGATATTCAAGGCTGTGTTTAAAAAAGCAGTAGCAGCAGCAGCAGCAGGAGGAAGAGGAGGAGGAGGAGGAAGAAAATAATCGAGACAGCCTTTGTGAGTGTCCTGCATAGTAACTAGACAACAGGTCATAGCATCTGAAGTCTGACTTCTCTGCTGGCTCAGGTCCCCTTCCCAGAATGCAATGGTGCCATTTCACATTATCTCCTCAAGGAGCTTCATAAAAACCACTACCAAAGGGCACATTCGGCACTAGCAGGCAAGGCCACCCCCTGCCATCCCCCAGGCTGGACTCCACAGAGACTGGATTCATCTTTTTCTGCTCCACAGTATAGACAACTTGTCCGGCTCGCATCCAGGCAGCCAGGCTCCTGCCCAGTGGGAAGACATCTGTCCCATTGGCAAGGTACTAATGCTATGTCCACCTGCACTGTTTTGGAACATCTGGTCTGGCTTCACTCTGCAGGAGTCAAGCTTCCACTGAGACAGGAGAAGCTGGACCCGCTTCTTCTGTTAGGCAGCCAGCCAGTGCATGCAAGTCTGGGACGCAGATACTAACAAGATGCTAACAAGGATCAGAAATGCAGAAAAGGATAGGCCAAAGATGCAGTCATCTCTCAGTGTGGCTTGGGGATAGCACCAGTGCAGGTGGCAGGGGAGGGGACAGCCAACAGAGGGAATACTGGAAAGGAAAGAGACCGGTCAGGAAAAGGAGCGGGTCCTCAGGTGGAGTCCATAGTCCTGACCTCAGAATCTAGGGCCGGTGAGACAGATGCTCAAAAAGCAGTTAGGAAGGAAAGGACTTCAGGCAGCAGCCACAAAATCTGTGGCTGCTGGGATTTGGGGGCAGTGGTATGCTCATGGAGAAGAGAGGTCTCTGAGGGGTCCAAAGGCTGACCCCTCACACAATGGCCCCACACCACATAGTTCTGGAGAAAGGGTGCTGGCTTTATTGGATTCTCAAAGGGTCTCCTTTCAGCTCACCACATGAACCGTGGCAGGAGTAGGATCAAGTGCATGCAGACTTTGTATGGAGGCATAGCTTGCTGCCTTCGTCCATCCTCTGCTCAGGTAGCAGGTATCGCTGGGAAGTCCTCCAGAGCCTAGCAGGGCCTATGCCAGAGCAATCCAAGGCCACTCGTGCACTTGGGCTGGAACAATTTCCACACCACTTACTTACCAGGGCTCTGTTCAGGCCTTGGCCTTGTGAGCTCAGGCCTTGTGAGCTGATAGCATCACCCCGTCTTGCCAGAGTCAACAGGGCGGCTGCGTGCCTGTGAAGTTGGCAACCTTTTCTGTAAGGGAGGGGAGGAGAGTGCCAGGTTGACACCTGGCAAGCAGGTGTGTTCAGGTTTTGTCTTGACAGGTCCAGCTGGCTCCCACCCCTTATCTTTTTGTCCTTAAGGGGCACACAGTGGATCCCGGCCTCTCTCCTCTGCCTCAGAATCGCTGAGATTTCTGATAATAGCCACAATTCTTCAGCTTTAGGCCCCTGGACACATTTTTTTTTTTTTTTTTTTTTTTTACTGACGGAGACACTGTGCTTCTAGAAGCCATTGTGCAAGAGTTCAGAGTCAGCTCCTGGGTGGGTGGGAGCTTTGGATGACTATCTTTAAAATGTGAAAAATAAGATGCCAGGCAAGAGATACGATATGGGGAAGTTTATTATATGAGAGAGCGTGGGAGAGCAGGGAAGTGGGAGGGGAGAGGGGGGGGAGAGAGAAAGAGAAAGAGAGAGAGAGACAGACAGACAGACAGAGAGACAGAGACAGAGACAGACACAGACAGAGACACAGACAGAGAGACAGAGAGGTAAGAGAGAGGAAGAGGAGCGGGAGAGAAAGAGATAAGATGGGTTTGCTCTTTTTATAATCCCGGGCAGGGACACTCCTAGTGCGGGCAGGTAATGACATCATAGGTTGCTAGGCAGACTGGGTGGGGGCAGTATGCTAACACTGTTCCTGGCTCTGAGGGCCTCTTCTGCAGAGGTGGACAAAGGTTGGAGGTGAGCAGTACCTTTGCAGGCTGATTCTATGTGGTGATGTCAGTTAGTTATCCACCACTATGACAAAACACCTGAGAGGATCAAACTGAAAAGAAACAGAGGTTTACTCTCCTCATGGTTTCAGAGGCTTTAGTCCACAGTTGGTTGGCTCCATTGCTTCGGGGACTATGTAAGTCAGGCATGGGGAGGGAGTAGTCAAAAGAGGGTTTCACATCACGGTATCTAAGAAGCAACGGGAGAGTCCTAACATCCCTTTCAGGGACACACTCCTGCCGACTTAACTTTCTTCCATAAGCCCCAGCTCATAAAAATCTCCTAAGAAGCAGGAAAGAAGTGCCTTGTCCACAACTACATCAGGACTCTTTCTGCTCAGGCTCAGCTTGCAGGTAGCACGCTTTGCACACCTGCTCTGGTTTGGATCTTAGACGGCCCCCCCCCCAAGGCTCTTGTGTGGAAAGGATGAATCCTACCTGCAGACCCTATAGGAGGTGGGGCTTGTGGGAGGGAGGAAGACTACTATGGTCTAAAGGTGTGTTCTTGAAGGGCCTATTAGGACATGGCCCCTTCCTGGTTCACTTCTTGCTTTGTAACACCATGATGTAAGAGGCTCTCCTTGTGTCTGCCTGATACAGGCCCTCACCCCCCCCCCCCATCCCCCACCCCCACCCCTGCCCAAATCAGAACATTAGTGTAAGCACTGCCCTTTTGCTGTTTGCTATCACTGTGAGATTCGCAGGCTGTAGCACCGGTGCTATCTCCCAGAGCTTGCTGGAGATGCAGACCCGCAGGTCCCACCTCAGATGCCCGCATCACAATTAATTAACTTTGTGGGCATGGGAACACTTGGACCTGTGCTGTGTCAGCTACTCTGCTGCTTGTGAGAGTTCTCAGTATTTAAATGGAGTGGCTTGTGTCAAGCCCTGACCTAAAATAAAACAAAGCCAAAGAAGGGTCCCAGAAGATACCTTGTGTATTGCATAAACGTTGTGTAAGAACAGCTTCCGGGGACCAAGAGAACCACAGCCCTGTTGGGAGACCACTGTATCCCTAAACAGAGAGAACGCCTGCAAGGACGTGTGCCCAGTAACTGTCCAGCTTCTGATGAGCGCTGTTATTGAACACTGTGGCCATAATCAGTATTCCGGAAAAAAGCGTGTGCAATCTTCCTCATTACGTCTTTAGCCGTCTTCAAGTTCCGTTTCCTTGTGCCACACTCCCTGAAGATGTGTCCCGCATTGCAAAGCTCCCCTCTCCCTCCCCAAAGAGCACTGCCATCCTTCGCTTTCTCTCTGCCTGTTAGTTAGGTGGACAGTCTAAGCCAGTGACATCGGCATGGCAAAGCTGGCTAACTGAGCCGCAGAGACCTGGTCTACATACTCTGCATCTTCTCACCGCCACGCAAGGACTTGCTGTAAACATCTCAGTTCCTGTGAGCCTCTGTTTCTGGGCTGGCAGGAGGAGTTGCTGGGTGATGCTTATGGGAAGTTCCTGGTGCCTAGCAGGTGCGATTTCTCCTCCGTAGCTCCCTTTCTAGCAGACTTTCTGGGGGTGGGGCTTAAGGGTAGATATCCTTTGAAACCTCCAGGTAGCTCTCATGCAGAGCCAGGTGACACTGCTTCCTATGGCTTATAGCACCTGACCCCTGGCACTGTACCCAGAATGTGCACTTGTTCACTGGGAAGGGCTGACTGGGATTGTCCAGTAAAACTCCACAGTGGGGAAGAGATGAATTCTACACATTGGCTGCTGGGAGACAGGGTCCCATCCTAGAAGCCATCTGTGCTGTCTCCACTGAAGCATAGCTGGGGGCTCTTAGGAAGGGAGGGGTCTGAAGATGGATGTGTCAGTTTCGGATCAGCCACTGGAGGAGCCTGCCTGGGAAAGGACAGATACTTGAGATAGCAGGAGTGAAGGTGTTTTTTGTTTTTGTTTTTGTTTTTTGAAGGTGGTTTTAAGAAAGGATAACTAGTACTTAATTTAGCACCTGACATTTTATAAAGGTGGATTTTTAAAAATTTGGGGGTGATTTAATTTATTTGTTTGTTTGTTTTTGCTTTGGCTCTTGTTTGCTTGTTGAAAGTATAAAGCATGCAATATATAGAAAGTTCACAAACCAAATGTATGACTATCCAAACACAAGAATGTGCACTTCCCCAGTTGGCCACCACCAAGGACTCAGCTGCCCCATGACTTGAGCCTCCTCCAACCTCTTCCCTTGCCTTCTGCAGGCAGGTAGACAGTTTCTATTAGCAAAAGGAGTCTCTGCTATGTCCACAGTCAGAAACTGCCACTCTTTGTTGTTGTAGGTTTTGTTTGTTTTGTTGTTTTTTGAGACAAAATCTCTATTATATGTAGCTCTGGCTGTCCTGTGACTTACTCTGTATACCAGGTTGGCCTCTAACTCACAGAGATCCACCTCTCTCTGTCTCCCCAGTGCTAGGATTAAAGGTGTGTGCCACCATGCCTGAATTTCCACTCTTTGTACCACTTTGCCTGTGGCAGGAGGTGGGAGGGGTTTCCACAAATGCCACAGCCAGGAGAGTGACAATCTGCATGAAGCAAGAAGGAAATACGGTTCAAGTCAGGGTGATGGACTGCTTTCTGCTGGCACTGAAGATTGATTCCGTGTTTTTAAAAAAATCAATGGAGAAACAGCAGGAAGACCCTTACTACTGTTCAAGGAATTGCTGGTAATCAGGGTAAAAAGAAGCCAGTGCGGATGTTTAAGAAGAAAACTGCCTGCACTGGCACTATAACTGAACAGCCACAATATGAAAAAACTCAGCTACAAGGTGATGAGTGCAAGAGCATTTGCCAGTCCCAGCAGACATCGGGTGGACTAGGACAACCAGGTTCGTGGGTTTTACGTGCTTGTGGCTTCCTGACACTTGAGTGAAGCTTCCTGGTAATGAGCAGAATTTCCTTCTGTCCCTTGTCACAAGTTCACAAACCTCACAGTTTGTTTAATGTAGTCATTTGGGGTCCACTTTTAATCTGGACTAGTATCGCTCCTTCATGCAATGAACTGAAAAGAGTGGCCCCCATCCCCCCACAAGAGAATGTGTAGCTTAATGAAGGCAGAACCTATGTTTGGGGTTCTGTGTCCTTGGGTTCCACCAAATGCAGATCAGAAATGTTCAAGGTGGAAAAATCTGTGTCTGAACTGAATACTCAGATATTTTTCCTTGCCATGCCCTAAACCACCTAGTACAACAGCTACAGGCACTTACATTAGGTATTCAAATTCTAGTAGGCGTCATTTAAATGATTATGTAATAGTGTGTCCACTTCCTGTGCCAGACATGAACGTCTATAGAGTTTGGTATCTGTGGTGTCCTGGAACCAACGCCCCACAAGTGGAATGAGCAGTTGTGATCAGGATGCAAGTGGTAAGTGCTAAGTACTTAACTGTATGTGCTTCCTGCACAGGCCAAGCCCCCTCGCAGAAGCCACGTTATCTGCTTTAATCTGCAGCCATCCTGTGCACAGTTGTCCTTACTTACATAGGAGCAAATTGAGAAGGAGATGGGCTAACTAGTTCCCTTGGGCCATAGAGGTCGTGAGCACAGAGCAAGGCTTCCAACCCAGTCTGCCCACCTTTCTACCATCCATCTAGATGTCATTTATCTACATAGTCAATTATTATCAACCATCTACCTATACATTCAACTATCACCTATGTACCTATCCATCATCTCTCTCTCTCTCTCTATGTATCTATCTATCTATGTATCTTTCTTCTTCTTCTTCTTCTTCTTCTTCTTCTTCTTCTTCTTCTTCTTCTTCTTCTTCTTCATCCTCCTCTATTTAGCTATTTCAGAAGAGGAAGGGGAGTAAAAAAAGGCAGGTTAGAAGAACAAAAAGAAAAATGGGAAGTGAGAATGATCAAAATTCATGATGTAGCTGAGCAAAAAACCACTGCTCTGACAGATTCAAGGACAGTATCATCGCCTTCAGTAGTATACTTACTGGTGACCGCACCAGGCCCAATAGATAGTTCTAGTCAAATATGCACTCAATGGCCCTGATTAAACTAAAAGGGACAGCAAAGCCAATCCAAAGAAATTGGACTGGAAGGGATGGTAATATGTGTGTGTGTGTGTGTGTGTATACATACATATACATATATATGTGCATATATACCCTCTTCATATATATTTAGACCATATACATATATATGTATATATATGTAAATTAATATATATATATATGAAATTGTCAAAGGACAAAAACTAATCAATAAGAATGTCACAACAAATACACATTATTACAAAATTAAGACAAGCAAGCCAACAGAACCCTTAGTGTGTCTGAGGGCAGGCCCTATCTAGGCAGGACAGCCCTAAGGTTGGCAGTGGGGCTCGGGGCATGAGCTCAGATTGACTCTCCCCAGCAGGGAAGGGACAGAGAGAAGCACAGAACAGTTGCTTTGCAGTGAAATCTGTGCCCCTGTAGTTGTTCCCACCTCTCTCTGCTAGTACCAGGAGCAGTCGTGGGGTCAGGCAGAGGCTGGAGAGAGGAGCTCTTGCCCCTAGATCAGGAGCTGGTAGACAGCTTACCTCGGAGTTAGTGCCTCAAGCATGGCTGCATCCAAAACCAATAGGGAATCACTCCAGGGGGAGGGATCCCTGGGAGCCAGCTCAGCGGAAAGAAATGTTCTTTTGATTTGCCTATGTGGTTCATATCAGGCAATAACAGGTCAGGAAACACCCAATCGGGAAGAAGGGATTGCCGTGGTCATTAGGCCACCTTTAAATGGGGTTATTTCTGCTTTTCCGTAAACAGCTTGGAATCTCTGAGAAATATTTATACAGAAATAAATCATAAACTTAAGGACACGGTGACAAAAGTTACCATGGAGTTCCATCTGCCCAGTTCCCACACCTCCCTAGGTAAACTGTAGTCTTAGTCTTTTATGCATCTTTTAAAAACTTTGAACACATATCTGAGCCGGACAGGGTGGCGCATGCCTTTAAATCCCAGCACTTAGGAGGCGGAGGCAGATGGATCTCTGTGAGTTCAAGGCCAGGCTGGTCTAGAAAGTGAGTCTAGGACAGCCGGGGCTATTACACAGAGGAACCCTGTCTTGAAAAAGCACAAAACCAAACCAACTAACCAAACAAACAACACCTACCTGGGTTGAAGAGATGTCTCAGAGAGTAGATGCACTGTTTGCAGAGCCTGGTGACCTGAGTTCAAGCCCCAGGACAAGAGAACCCCATAAATTGTCTTCTAACTTTCACATGGTATTTCCTCCCAGTAAGAAATAAAATAATTTTAAAGTAAAATGCATATCCTTGCAAGTCAAACCTCAGGTTCATATCTCTCCTCTCCCTGTGAGTCTGTGCATTTTGGGTGATGCTTGCTTTGTGGAAGTTCTTCCTTTGTGGGTGAGGTCACAGAACCATACCCTCCTCTCTGCTACAGGGAAGCCACATGACTAGTCCTACTGTCCCATCCCCTAGGAAACAGCAGTGTGATCTAAGGCAAATGTGCTCTGTTAAAGCCTGAGTTGTTGAAGTTCCTGTCTGCAGTGCTGCAGTGCGACCTACCTGGCAGGTGGATGCTGTGGGGATTCAAGGTAAGCACAGACATGCACAAGCCCAGGAGAAGACACGGAAGCAGCTCTCCGGCTGCACTTTGACCTTGGGTCTTCAGCTTCCAGAACTGTAAGGAAATATAAGTATCTGTGGTCCAGGCTGCCTGGTATTTGCTAGGTGGCTGACTTTGCAATCTGACACAGAGGTCCTCCTTGGAGCTGGCAAGTGGACAATGCAAAGAGAACCTGTCATTGTGGCAGATGCTCTAAGTTGGAAGGACATGAGGTTGGGGGTGGGAAGAGACAGCATGCTCAGAGGGACTGAGCAGAGGTGGGTGAAGAGGATGGAGAGGAGAGGCTTTATCATGTAGCCTAGTCCTGAGCCTCCGCCCTAATCTTCATTCTTGGGACCCCCAGATCATCCCAGCACTGCAAGCGAGCTGGAGTTGGGACAGTAGGAAACAAAAGGTGTCTCTTACTCATCCATCATCAAGTTCACTACTGACTACCCTATTAGAAATGGCAGACTAACAAGAGAAAAGCTAATGAATTGGTTAATCAAAGGTTTACATAGCATCAGAGCACTCAGAACTGAAGGCACGGAGGTCTGGATAGAGGGGCCTCTTCTATGCTCCACCTGTTGGCAGCAGTGACAGGTTATAGAGAAACAGGACAAGGCAGAGCTAGTTAATGGTGAATGGTAAAACAATTTGAAGGCAACCCATCATATACTCAAGAAAGCTTTTGTTTGTTTTATTTTGTTTTTGTTACTTAGAGGGTATATTCCTGTTCTTGGAATGCAAGCTTTCATCGCTGCTACTATGTGGGCCTTGCTTGCTGGATGAGTTGTGTCTATGGTACAGATGTCCTGGCTGTATGCAAGAGGGCTGGCTGGAGTGGCTTTCAGACAGCTTTTCCTCTAAAGGGAGAGAGAGAGAGAGAGAGAGAGAGAGAGAGAGAGAGAGAGAGAGAGAGAGAGAGAGAGAGAATGGATGACCATAAAGACAAGATGAACCATGATGCAAAAGTTGTCATGAAAATTTTCTTTCACAAAGAGTAGGCAGCCTTTCATGATTGTAATCTTTGTGTTTCTAAAGCTTGGGTGGAAGGCAGAGACAGGCATGAGGCAGAGGGAAAGAGGCAAGCTGAAAGGTCTGGGTAAGAGGAAGAAAGCCAGGCTTCATTTGTGCAGGTAAAGGCCCAAACTAAGCTTTGAAACTGGCGAAGCCGATGCAGGAGAATGGAGACCCCTGGGGCCTCCGAGACAGAGACTAAGATGTAAGAAAACAGGGAGGCTTCTCATTTTTAATCCTATTGGTAAAAACGGCTGCATAGAGCTGTAGGCTTTGAACTTTTAAAATATATTTTCATTTTGGTTTCTTATACCTCTGTCTCCCTTTTCCACCTTAATATTCCGTACACATACAATTCATTTGAAAACATGATATAAAGTTCTAGTCTTTTTAAATACTTTTTAAATTAATTTATTCATATTACATCTCATTTGTTATCCCATCCCTTGTTTCCTCCCATTCCTCCCTCCTGCTTTCACCCTACTCCCCTCCTCTATGTCTGTGACTGAGGGGGGCCTCCTCCCCCTCTATATGATCATAGGGTATCAAGTCTCTTGTTGATAGCCTGTTATCCTTCCTCTGAGTGCCACCAGGCCTCCCCCTCAAGGTGATGTGGTCAAATGTGGGGCACCAGAGTTCGTGTGAAAGTCAGTCCTCTCTCTCCGCTCAACTGTGGAGAATGTCCTGTCCTAGATCTGGGTAGGGGTTTGATGTTTATTGCACATATTGTCCTTGGTTGGTGCCATAGTTTGAGCAGAACCCCTGGGCCTAGATCTGCCCATCACAATGTTCTTCTTGTAGGTTTCTAGGATCCTCTGGATCCTTCTATTTCCCATTCTCCCATACTTCTCTCACCTAGAGTCACAATAGGATGTCCTCACATCTATTCCAATTTCCTGTTAAGTGACGACTTCCATGGGACGTTCCCCTTGGGCTAGTGTCCAATTATGAGTGGGTATATGCCATTTGAGTCTTTCTGTCATTATGATCCTTTCTAGTTCCATCCATTTGTCCACAAATTTCGGGACTTCCTTGTTTTTGATAGGTGAATAGTATTCCATAGTGTAAATGTACCACAGTTTTTTTTTTAATCCATTCTTCTACTGGGGGACACTTAGGCTGTTTCCAGGTTCTGGCTACTATGAATAAGGCTGTTATGAATATGGTTGAGCATATGTCCTTGTTGTATGCTGGAGCATCTTCTGAGTATATTTGTCACCATGCATAAAACTCAAGTCCAAGTGGATCAAAGACTTCAACATAAAACCAGAGACACTAAATCAGTTAGAAGAAAAAATGGGGAAGAGCCTGGAACATATTGGCACAGGAGACAACTTCCTGAACAGAACACCAACAGCCCAGGTCTTAAGGTCAACAATTAATAAATGGGACCCCATGAGGCCGAGAAGCTTCTGTAAGGCAAGAGACACTTAACAGAAGAAAGCCTACAGCCTGGGAAAAGATCTTCACCAACCCTACATCTGACATAGGTCTAATATCCAAAATATATAAAGAATTCAAGAAATTAAACATCACCAATCCAAATAACCCACTAGAGAAATGGGGCTCAGAATTAAACAGAGAATACTCAACTGAGGAATATCAAATGGCTGAGAAACACTTAAAGAAATGCTCAACGTCTTTAGTCATCAGGGAAATGCAAATAAAAATGATTCCATCTCACATCCATCAGAATGGCTAAGATCAAAAATTCAAGTGACACCACATGCTGGTGAGGATGTGGAGAAAGAGGAACACTCCTTCATTGTTGGTGGGAATGCAAACTTGTACAACCATTTTGGAAATCTATCTGGTGCTATCTCAGAAAACTAGAAATAGGGCTTCCTCAAGACCCAACTATTCCACTCCTTGGAATAAAGTTCTGGTCTTATGAAAGCTAATTATGCAAACTGTTCAGGATGATTGGCGATGTAAGTTAGTAGTTAGTCACCTATAAATAATCTTACTTTTAGTCTTGTTAGATGCTACTTTAGTTAATTACAGACGTAAGCTTTATTTAGTCTCTTGTATATATTTTCAAGGTTAAACAGATAGGACATAGCTAGAAACAAGTAATGTTTGTCTATTTAGATATACTGAGGTAGGTAAGATTATACACTGTATAAAGGTAAATAGATGGTCTTCAAACACTTCAGAGATCTACAGAATATGGCATTTGATAATAAAGGGCTTTTCTGACAGAGACACATTTGCACCTGGAAGCATCTCCATCAATGAAGATGATGGGTTTCAAAGAAACGAATGTGTCAAAATAGCCATTGGGGCGAAAACTATTCTTATCTCAATTGCTGATAGCAGGCTGACTGTCCAAACTGTGAACAAGCACGACACTGGGAAACTGGCTGTCTAGCTTTGCAGAGACTAGGTGGGCCAGTCCTTCAAAATTCCTGCTTCCCAGAAAACTTTGTCAGATATTCTGGGCCAGTAGGCTAAAGATTGGATGCCCCAACAACACAAAAAAAGCTTTGGTTACTGTCCGAGGATCAACTATTTCTGTCATTTCTATACTTTTGGAAGCTGCTTGCTTGCATTTCCTACATATTAGGTAATATTTCCTTCTCAATTCTCTGATGGGGTTGAGGATTAGATGGTCATAGTCTTACTACAAGTAAGCTTAAGTTGTTTAGGATCTGAAAACATGTTTTTAGGTTAATAAATGTAAGTTATGATAAGAAAATGATGTAAGAGGAACTTTGGACACTAGGCTAGGACTCACTAGGATAGGATAGACGGTGGAATACTTTCTCCAAGATTGTCAAATACAAATGGGCTGGACATTGTAAATGTAATGTTTGCCTGATAATTATCATAATTATTCTTATTGTACATAGTTTATTAGTGTCAGAGAAAAACAATTTTAACAAAAAGGGGGACATGTAGTAGATATAAACCTGTTTTTGTTTTGATCCCAAGTGTGAGATGTGACAGTGCCTTGTGAGAGGGAACATGATATTTGTGCCGTAGAAAGGGAACTGCCTCATGTTGGGGGGCACAGTCTTTGCCAGATGAAAAACATCCTGTATGGACCAGGGGAGAGTATAAATAGCCCCCAAACCAAAGACAGATTGCTTTTGCAGCACTTCCTATCTCTGCTTCCCATTGCTTCACTTCAAGATGTTTCTACGGAAAGACACCCCAGAGAACACTTCAGAGTTCCTGCTGCTGTAATTGCTGCTGCTTTTACTTGATTGCTGGTTTGCTGTTTAATGGGTCTGCTGGAGTCCTGACAGTGAAGAGTGGAATTGCCCCAAGGAACTGAGTCTAAAAAGTCTAGCTCTCCTCTCCCTATTAACCTCTTTTCTCACCTACCTAGAGTTGGTAGGTTGAAAGGGAGGTAGACGCATTAAGAAAACCCAAATAAAGTAAGTTTTAAAAGATTAAAATCTACATGGAGCTGGAAGGGCTTTGAAAACTTAGGATGGCTCAGTGGGTAAAGTGCCTGATGTCAGGAGCTAGAACCTGTGTTTGACCCCTGGAGCCCAAAGGGTGGATGAAAAAAACCAGTTGTCTCTCATCTCTACATGTGCTCCTTTGTGTGTGGGTGGTCTCTCTCTCTCGCTCTGTCTCTGTCTCTGTCTCTGTCTCTCTCTCTCATGCACACGCACACATGCACACATATACACATATACACATATACACTAAATAAGTAAGTAACTAAGTAAATAAATAAATGTGGTTTTGTTGTTGTTGTTTGGTTTTGCTTGTTTACTTTGTTTAAGTCAAGGGGCTGGAGTGATGGCCAGGGTTAAGAGCACTAACTGCTTTTGCAGAGGGCCAGTTCTTAGCAAACACATGGAAGCTCACAACCATCCATAGTTCTAGTTCCAGGTAATCTGATGTCCCCTTCTAACCTCCAAGGGCACCAGATATGCACATGGTACACACACATACATACAGGGAAACCACTCACGCACATAAAATTAAATACAATCAGAGGGCTGGGGAAATGGCTTAGTGGCTAAGAGCACTAGTTGCTCTTCCATAGGACTTGGGTTCGACTCCTAGCACCCACATAGTGGCTCACAACCACTTGTAATTCCAATTCTCTGGGGCCAGATGTCCTCTTCTTGTCTCCATGGGCAGCAGGTGCACAGAGTAGGTGAAAAACTCACACATATAAAGGTTAATTAATTAGTTAATTAAAAATAGAATCAGCTGGAGAGATAGCTCAGAGGTTAAGAGCACTGCCTCTTGTTCCAAAGGTCCTGAGTCCAATTCCCAGCAACCACATGGTGGCTCACAACCATCTATAATAAGATCTAGTGACCTCTTCTGGCCTGCAGGCACACATGGAGGCAGAGTACTGTTAAAATAATAAATAAATACATCTTTAAAAAAATAAATAAAATCATATTTTTGAAAAGCCCAAACCACAAAGAGAATTCCTCTTGGTGTATTTGTTTTGAGGCACTTAGTTACGTAGTAGTTACTTGGTTTCTGTACTGTGCTTCAACCCAGTTGGGACTTTACCTGTCTTCCTCATTATTCTGTTTTCACTGTTGAAATGGAAGGAATCACTGCTAAACCAACTGCCAAAGATGTCCCCAAACTTTCTACACACAAATCTGTCCTTCTCCAAGTCTGTCTATCTGTCTGTCTGTCTATCTTGGAACAAGATGCCCACCAGGATCACCCCTACTGGGTTGATGTGTTCTGATGGGACTTGGAATTACAGAGAGTTGGACAAATTCCAGGCAACTGAGGTTCGAATGAGTTCTGGAAACACTGCCAGTCTCTGGAGCACAGAAAAGATCTTTCCATATTGTGAACTGCTCCATGAAAGTGGTTCCAGTGACCCTGGATGGTATCAGCTGGGAGAGAGGAGGGGAACTTAAAGAGCAACTGAACAGAGGTGTCACCGGGTGGTGGTGGCGCACGCCTTTAATCCCAGCACTCGGGAGGCAGAGGCAGGCAGATCGCTGTGAGTTCGAGCCCAGCCTGGTCTACAAAGTGAGTCCACAACAACCAAGGCTATACAGACAGACCCTGTCTCAAAAAAAAAAAAAAAAAAAAAACAGAAAGAAAGAAAGAAAGAAAAAGAACAGAGGCATCTGCAATCTGGCATGGCTTGGATCAGCCCAGCAGGCCTTGCTGTTATCATGGGCCAAGTGGGACACATGCTCAAACACTGAACACAGTTTTGAGGAGCATCAGTTTACACTCCAGGCAGGCAGATACCTATCTTTATGTGAGTGGGGAAATCATCGCCATCACTTTCCCCAGCCTCATCCAGCTGTCTGACTCATCTCAAGGTTGCCTGGGCACCTGGGCTTTGAGAACTGGAGCCAATCTTCCCACTTAACAGTTTGCGGTAGATATCTAGGAGTTGTCTGTACCCTGCACTCACGTGGCTCACATGAAGGTTCTGTTGCTTAATTTTTATTTTTTGAGACAAGGTTTCTCTGGGTAACCCTAGCTGTCCTGGAACTCACTCTGTAAAATAGGCTGGCCTCGAACAGCCTACCTCTGCCTCCTGAGTGCTGGAATTAAAGGTGTGCGCTGCCACCACCTGGCAAATTTTTTCTTCTTTCTTTCTTTTTTTTTTTAAATTTTATTTTATTAATTTATTCATATTACATCTCAATGGTTATCCCATCCCTTGTATCCTCCCATTCCTCCCCCTTTCTTTCTTTCTTTCTTTCTTTCTTTCTTTCTTTCTTTTAAATTTGAGAGTCCTTTAGGACATTTGTGTGTCTTTCTGGGTGCTACAGATCTGAGCTCAGGTCCTCAAAGAAACTTGTGGAGTAAGAACCCTCCAGGAGAGTGCTCACTTACTGGAGAGAGGCAAGCAAGTGCACAGTAGACCAATAGGTTTGCATCCTTTCGGGATGGGCACCACCCCTAGGCATGCGCACACTCACAAAGTATTTGTAGATTTTTAATTCTGGCAGATTATTGCAGTTGGAGATTTCATGGTTAGTCCATGGAGAATATCATCAAAATGTGGGTTATTTCAACAAAGAGCAAATTCTGACAATCAGAGATGCCAAGGAAACCGGTAAACGCTACTTAATGGCTTTGCCAAACTGACAAAAAAAACACACCTACAAATATGTTCCTTATTTCTCCAGCAGAGGGCACCATAGGCTTTCCTAACTGCAATGGATGGCAAGCCAGCAGTTGGAAAGCCACTTGAACAAGGAGTGTATGGAGGTGGGAAGGCTGTGGAAAGAGCCTGGGGAAGAAGCCAGGAGACCCTGGCTCATCACCAGCTCCACACTGATTGGCTGTTAACAGGCCAAATAGTGTTGGTTCTCAATCCAGTAACAGGAAAGAGTTTGCCCCAACTGGTGCTGATGTACCTCGCTATAATAGCTATGTCCCAGCAAACCAATGGAGTCAATAACACAAAACTTTTGTTTGTTTTTGTTTTTGTTTTTCTAGACAGGGGTTCTCTGTGTAGCCTTGGCTGTCCTGGACTCATTTTGTAGACCAGGCTGGCCTCAAACACACACAGATCTCCCTGCCTCTGCCTCCCTGAGTGCTGGGATCACAGGCGTGCACTGGCATACCAGGCTCCAGAAACTTCTCCTGCTTAAAAGAAATCAGTGTGTGCCTCCTGGATGCCCTGGCACATTTTTATGGTGGTAGCTTCAGCTTCTTGTTCCTGAGACTGGCAGCTGTGGAGATCACGGTGATTGTGATCAGGGGAGGGATACTGAAGGTGAGTCCCATTGGGGCCCCTGGAGATGAGGGTTGGGGAAGATGACCTGCTGAGGGCTGAGTTAAAGGGATGAGTAGGAGCTGAGGATACCGCTGGCTGAAGCTAGGGGTGTGGCCTCACAAGGACACTAGGTGATGGACAAGCCTCTGACTGGTGGAGCCCATAGGCCTGGGGTTCTCCTGCTAAGTGGCTAGATCTACTACCCACTACTGTCCCTTGGGCCTCAAACTCAGAAGCTATGCTTTCTAGACCCTGTTCTTAGAATTTGCCAGAACATTATTTACAGGAGAGAAGGGAGATGGCAGAGCAGGCAAGAAAGGCCAGTTCATGATCTGAGATTTAGGACCAGTTTCACCAGTTTTCATCATTAGAAGGCTCCCTCCCTCCTATCTTTTGCATTTTCTTGTTCCTGTTCTTCAGCACCCCTAGGCCACATCCTCTGTCCTTTCCCACCTTTTCCTTCCTCTCTTATTCCCTATCTTGTGTGTTCTTGGGCTTCTGGCACGGGCTGCCCCATGGAGCATAGCTCTGAATAGAAAATCGGGGGCTCATCCTTTTGCTGGAAGACTGACTGGCATTTGCAGACACCTCCTGCTGGGGCCAAAAAGGATGTGTCTGGGCTGTCTCCCAGAAGAACACAGTTTGGGCTCCAGTCCCATCTAGCACAACCAAGGACCACAGCAGGCACAAGCCAGCACCATGTCTGCAGACAAAAGCTGGCTGCATACTTGTTTGCTTTTGTGTATTTCGTGTGTCCTCCCGACTTATGTATCACGTAATGAATTGCTGAACTGATGTCATACACATTTTACATTTCACAGAAGTTAACACCACTAGCAGAGGTTGTGATCATTTCTTCTCACACCCAACCACACTGTCCTGCTGCCTGTCAGGGAGGGACTGACACAGTGCATGTCAAGTCCTTTTACTAAATAGCCCTTGTTGCTGCACCTGATGGAAGATTCCTAACTACTTGGATGTTCGTGGCTGTGCACTTGGTTACCGATTTACAATTCCAGGTCACACAGTCTGTCGTTTTGTGGAAGTCAAGGCAGGAACCCAAGCAACTGGCCGCATCATATCACAGTCAAGAGTGGGGAGAAGTGAATGTACCCATGCTGTCTGCTTGCTTGCTAACTCTCTGCTAATAGCTCACGCCCCATGCCTAGATTTGGAATAGCACCTCTCACAATGAGCCTGAGCTTCCTACATCAATTAACAATCCAGACAATCCTCCTACGGACATGCCCATAGACCTGATAAAACACAGTTACTCAGTCAGGCTATCAGGTGAGTCAGGTTGAGAGTTAAAAACTAACCAAAACAGTTGTTATCACACATACCTCAGAGTGGGTGGCTCGAACAATAATTCCTATTGTCATGATTCTGAAAGCCAGAAGTCTGAGTGTGAGCAGGGTGAGTCCCTCCCGAAGCCTCTTTCCTGGGTTAACAATGGCCATCTTACTCCCGTGTCCTCACGTGGCCACCTTCTGCTTGTTGTCTGTGTCTTAATCACTTTTGAAAAAGAAAGATACCAGCTATGCTTAAGACTTCACCTGAGCCTGTTGCCCTCATGAAGGCTTCATTTCCAGAGTCATCTATTATGAGGTCCTCAACGCTTCAGCATCTGAACCTAGGAGAATGAAGTCCAGCTTGCAATGCCCAATATGGCTATTGTTTTCCCAGTGGCCACAGCAGGCCCAGGACAGAGCCAAGGTGGAGCCTAGCAATGGCTCCTGAGGAACTCATGGACCCTGCCACCCTGTAGGAGACTCCCAAGCCTATGAGCTCCACTGGTCTTCAGAGAAGCTTGCTCATCACCCATGGTCCTTGTGAGGCCACACATCAGTGAGCAGAGCTCTGAGAAATCACTTCCATTGGCAGTCTTCCCAGGCTCCCCTGCTCAGCCCTTCGTGTGGTTCCAGAAGCTCTCAGTCCTCCCCTCCCCCTCCTTTTCCTTTCTGGAAGTCTCAGAGCAGCTTCCCTTTTCCCAAACGCGTACTTGACCCACCTCGGGCAGGTGAAGTTTGTGTCCCATCATGAGCGCCTTGCAAAACTTCCCAGCAGGCTTGGCGAGGCAGCGACTTTGTGAGACACTCTTAGGCCTAGCCAGAGTCCATCTGGCAGGGGAGCTTAAATGGAGGGAGCAGGAGCCTGGCTTAGCATTTCTTGCTCATTTTCTCTAGAGATCTATCTCACTCCGTGGCATGGCAAGCGTGCCTCTTCACCTCTGGAATGGGCAAGAAGCAGAAGCAGACAGTGTGGGACTTTCTTCCTAACAGATGGCTTAGAAACAGCTTGAGAAACAGAGCCTCTGGAGTCTTGCTGCTGTTGCTGCTGCGGCAGGACTCACCTCCTCGTGACAGATGGGGCCATCACTTCCAGTGCCTTTATGCTTTTCTGAGGTTTCCTTTCTCCAGGAGCTCCCTGTAGGCTAGGCTCTGTAGCCATGTGCTTTGTGCCTAGGAACAGGGTATCTAAACAATAGCCAAATCCGTAGCCTTCTGCCTGAGCAGCTCCCATCAGAGAGGTGCCTGGGGGGCCAGGCCTGTGTGCACAACAGCAGTGGCTCTGCTGCATGCCATTGTTTTCCTTAGAGTAGCAGCCCCCAGCCTTTCCCCAAAGCCAGTACAACCCTAGACAGCAGGGTTCTGATGTGGAGCATGAATGGGGGAAGGGGGGAGGGGAGAAGGGGGAGGGGGTGGGGAATTCTCTGTATTCAGTGAGAAGCAGGAAAGGCTATGGAATCACTTCCTCTTCCCCAGCATCCAGAAGGCCAGTGAGACTCAGAGTCTGGGATGTGGAAGCTGCAGGGCAGGCTGGTGACAAACCCCCAGAGCATATTTAGACAGTTGACCCAATAATGAAGCCCGGCTGCTTTTCTGAGAGGTCACATCCACGTTCCTCTTAGTCTGATCAGTACCTGCGAGCATCTCTATTCCTCCGTTGCCCTGTGTAGATATTTCTAGTGATGGGAGAGGGGTTAAACCCCACCCTAAAAGTAAGCCGTGCCTTCCAATAAATGGTCAGAGGAAAGCACTGCTCACCCGGGTAGCATGGCCGTGTTCCCCTTTCTCCTTGGCCAGCCTGTGTGTCACTGCTGTGGCTGTCCCCCACTGACATCAGACTCCTTTAGCCTTGGAATGTGGATTAACACCAGTGGCTCTCCATGGAGTTTCCAGGTCTTTGGCATCTGAATGGAACTGCTGAGACTTCCGGCTTCTCAGACAGAGTAATTAACTACTGGGTTCAAGAACACAGATTACTATTACTGGATTACCTGATTCTGTCATGTAAACTGGTGTAATATACACCCATTTACAACAGATATGCATTTTATTGGTTCTTTCTAGAGAGCCCTGCTTAGTATAACATCCAAGCGGTTCCCTTGTTCAGCTGGCTTGATCTCCAAAATACATAGGAGAGTATATGTCCAACCATCCACACATGACTTTCCACAGCTACTGTTCCATCCAGATCATAGAATTGTTCTTCTGGGCTTTATTGCTGCCCCAAATCCCTGCTACTTTCTGGTGTGTGTACATGCTTGTGTGTATGTTGGGGGCCATGCATAGTCCCCTCCCCCAGGTGTTGTTACTCAGGTGCCATTCACCTTGTTTCTTAAGGTGGGGTCTCTCCCGGGGACCTAGACCTTGCCAGTTAGGCTAGGCTGGGCTGTGAGCCCTAGAGTCCTGCCTATCTCTGCTTTCCTGGTGCTGAGGTTACAGGCACATGCCACCATGATTGCCTTTTGGGGTTCTGGAGACTCAGACTCAGGTCCTCATGTTTGCAAAGCAGGCGCTTTTCTGACTAAGCCGTTCTTCACCTCCTTGGCTCCACTTTCTATACATCAGCTAAGTGCCACCTTCTTAGATTTCGATCAGATCTCTCTTGGATCATCTATCGCTCAAAAACCTCCGAACAGTTCCTATATAACCCAAAGAAAATCTGAACTTCTGAGGCCCAAGAAGCCAGTAAGAGCTGCCGCTAGCTCCTATGGCTCCCTAGGCAGTCCTGGCTTTACTCCCCCATCCCTCTCCCAGAGAACACATCCTTCCTTCAGTCTGTGTCCTGCCTCTCTGTTGCTAGCCCTTTGCCCTGGTTTATTCATGGTTACGACATGATTTTTACCAGTTAGAGCAGTCTCTCTCTTCAGGGCTTACTGCCTCACTCTGTGTGTGTGTGTGTGTGTGTGTGTATGTGTGTGTGTGTGTGTGTGTTGCACATACATGTACATGTGAAGGCTAAAAGTCGATGACTGATATCTCCTTCAGTCATGTTCAACCCTGTTTATTGAGACAGGGTTTCTCACTGAGCCTGGAGGTCACTGGCTCAGTAGACTAGCCAGCGAACCCCAGAGGCCCTCATATTTCCACCTTGCCCAGATTCTTTTGTGGGTGCTGGTCCTCAAGCTTGTTTAAGCACTTCAGTAATTAAACAATCTCCCTGCCTCTCACCTTCTGTCTCCTGTGTGGCCCGAGGAATTTCCAAGGCCCTCAAAACCAGCCTGTGATGTCAGAGTCACCCGCTACCGTCAGATTCTGCCTTTAGCTTTGGAATTCGGCCTCATCACCAGCAGGTTTCCAAGAAGCTTCTAGTCTTTCTGACTGGCACTGCAGAGGCATCCAGCTGTGAGGACTGAGCAGCTAGCAGATTCCAACACAAACATGATTGTTGGACCGACATGTGCCAATCTGCCTGCCTTAGGTGGGGACATCTGAAGGCTGCCCTGGACTCCCTCACCTCGTAGCCACAGGTTGCATGCTACGTGATCTTTGAGAAAGTCCAGTCACATCTACTCAATCTTCTGGAATTGCCAACAGGTGTTCCCCAAAATGGAATTCGTGATCCACCTTGAGCTCTGACATGGCCTCCCTAAGGTTAGGAAGACAGTATTATTTACAGACCCTGCCTACCCTGGGACCCTTGGTCTTCTGGGGCATGTTGAAGAGCAGATCCCCAGATCTTCTCTGGAACTGCATAGCCAGCACCCAAGTCTCCAGGCCATTTCCACAGCTCTCTTGTGCTTATTTCCCATTTAAGAGTGAGAAGTGGATACAGTCAGAAGCATATATCTCCCTAAAGCAGTGATAGGACCACCTAGTAGAATCACCACAGAAAGGCCACAACAGGTGGGAGAGGGTCCCCTCTGCTGTGGCTTTGGTCAAAGGCAGGCATGATGGGTATGTGAGGTATGTTCACACAATCTACAGGCTGGAACTCCATGGTAACCACCTCCACATGGCCCTTCTTAAGTCCTAGAGAATCTTTTCCTCCCTTCCACATCTTCATCTAATTTCAAATTATCCTTTTGTTGTTTTGTTTGTTTTTCAAGAAAGGGTTTCTATGTGATGCCTTGGCTGTCCTGGACTCGCTTTGTAGACCAGGCTGGCCTTGAACTCACAGAGATCCTCCTGCCTCTGCCTCCCTGAGTGCTGGGATTACAGGTGTGCACCACCACACCCAGCCAAATTACCCATTCTTGAATCCATGAATCCATCTGTCTACCCACTCATCCATCCATCCTTCCTTCCTTCCATCCATCCATCCATCTTTCCTTCCATTCAGTTATGGTCCAGATCTTGCATATGCTGTAACCATGACAAGCAAAAATGAATTAAATGTCTCTATTTGGATATCTTCTTTTGAAATATGTTTATTTCACTTTTTCTAACAGTAATATAGAAACAAATAATCATAAAAATAAAACTGTAAATTGTCCATTGATTATGTAATAGCACTTGGTATTTCTACAGGGGTAGATCTTGGATGAGGCCCTCTAGGCCTCTGTGATTGCTACTGAGCCCATGAAGGCATTGGACATGACCCTGTGGCAGCACAGTGGATATTTCGCGTCTCACCTGAGGCAGGGGGTCGTGGGGCACAGGGCATGGAAATGGCTAATGAGGAAACAGCAAACAGGACTGTGTACACTTAAGAAGCCAGGAAGCTGGCTGTGGAAGGCTGCTAATGTCACCACTGACCTAACGATATCTCTGCAGAGATTGTACAGTCACAAGGAACAGTTAATGGTTACATCCCACCATGCAAGGCAGGGAGCTAGCAGGTGCTAGGCTGCGTGTAAGGAAACAAAAGAGTTTTCCCTTCCACTTTCTTCATCTCCTCCCCACCTCCCCTCCTCATCCCAGAATAAGAGTCTCTTGGGATGAACAACTTAAGCTGAGACACCTAACCTAGTCAAACCCATTCCTAGGACAAGGTTTCCTCAGAGAACAAAAGCAGGAAGAAGATGCTGGGTTGGCCAAGCACAAACTGTTCGACCACATCCTTAGTTACTGACCACATTCAATCTGGTCACTCTGCTTCGTTTTAAACTAACGTGTTTCAGCTACTGTAGTGACTGATGTAAAATGACCGTTAAAAACAAGACAAAACAAAAATTCCCTTTTTAAAAATGTTTTTGAGATATAGTCTCATGTAGCCCAGGCCGGCCTGGAGAACTTACTATGTATGGTAAGCTAGTCTTGAACTCCTGATCGCCCTCCCTCCATTTCCTGGGTGCTGAGACTAAAGATGTGTACTGCCACGCCAGGCTAATGATTCATTTCTTACAATCAGTTTGGCACTGTTTTTAGAATACAGGATGGGCCTTCCTTATTTTGCGTGTGTTCTCTGTGACACGCTGTGTGAATATCAGCTGGAGGGTGGCTAGAGGCAGAAGGTTAAGGCCTCCTGGGACTTGGTAGTCTTTGTGTAGTAAGGAAGGGACTAGGGTCAAGGCCTCTGGACTTCAGGGCTCTTAAGAAATCTTGGCTACCTTGTTCTACCTTTAGAGAAAGAAACACAAACCCGCTGGCTCTTTGAAATCATAAGGAAGAGACCATTCAGTTATCCTGCCATTCCTGCTTCTCCCTGGGTGTGTTGTAGCGTGGGTGGACACAGCCCGTGGGGATTATCAGGAGGAGGAGACATTATATACAGACAATAGTCAGTGTGGACTGCAGGCCTATGACCAGTGAGATGTGCCAAGGCTGCCATCTGGGCATATGCTGTGAGATGAACGAGTGGGGGCTGAGAGGGAGGGGAGAGAGAAGTTGGCAATGTGTGCGATTGGCCATCAGGACCATGTTTTGCAGTTCAAGTTCCTTGGCAAGGAGAAAGAACAGTCTAGGCCTGACTCACAACGACTTCACCCTTTAATATTCTATAGCCACTAAGCATCTGGGTAAATAGAGGGAAGCCATTCTCCTTCCTGGCTTCACTTTGCCCCTCTGCTAATGAGCAGGCCTCACTAGACACACCCAGGGTCTGAGAACCTTGTGTTAACAGGATTACACGTGGCCAGGTGTGCTGTACCAAGTCTTTCCTGAATTGATGAGCTTAACATTCTTACTGATCTCAAGCTTGCTGCTAGGGGGAAAAAAATACCTTGAAAACTAAACTTCAAACTCTGCCTGGCTTACTCAACTGGTTCCCCATCTGGACAAGAATCAGACAGGTATTAATGAATTAGCAACGCATTAGCTAACAGTCATGGTCAATTAAAATGCATTGCTTAGGTCAGGCCATCTTGGGAGAGGTTCAGGATGGGCTTCTGGGATCCCTGGGATCTTTGGTGTTGAGGATAAGGTGATGCAGATGACATCATCAGGCCCCACCTCCTGGTCTCTGTGATGTCCCCTATGATAGCATTCACTTGTGGGAAATCTGTCTCCTATCTGCCTGGTTTAATTACCAGTGGGTTGTTAGGTGCTCTCCTGGGGTTGTGGGTGGCAGTGAAGGACCTGAAGTGGTCGTGATGGGAGATAGCTGGGCATCGAGGTTGCTCCGCCAAGGGTATACAAGGTGCACGTGTCACGGAGCAAGCTGGAAATAGCACGGCCTTGTAGCAGCAAGGCTGAAGTTCAGTGGGCGGAGCTCCGTCCCAGGAATGTTGGCGGCCATCAAAGAGAAGCCTGCGTTCCTGTGTGTCATCTCGTTACATCTTTACATTTTCCTGTCCTAGCACACACATCCCTGCCCAGGTTGCTGAGTCACCTTCTTAAGGGCAATTAGAGCCAGGACTCAGAGGGTAGTAATAGCACATGAGAGATGGATACACTTTATACAATCTCATCTTCCCAGATTCCCTTGAGGAGAGCTTTCTGTAAAAACAAGCTTTGCGGGGAGGGGTCCCCTTTGGAGTACAACATCGTAGCACCAGTGATTTTAGGACATAGGCGGGGATGGCCACGAGGAGACTGCTGAAACCCCTGGCTCACATAGTGTCTGCAGACTCTTTGGGTATTAAACATGAAGACCCAGGTATGCAAAGCTGAAGCCCCTAGCGTACTACCATCAGGTCCTGGGGCCTTTCAAGTCCCTAACACGGCATCACGGAGACCCACTTTGGGTAACTTGGTCTGAGACCCCTCTTCCTCTCACCCCTGGCTCTGGTCCCCCTTCACCCCCAAGGCTTCTCAGCAGAGAGAGAACCTTCTGGTGTTGATGTTCATCTTGGTGACACCAATGAGCTTGAGTGGTGTGGAGAGGCTGAAGGAGGATGCCAGAGGGGAGTCGCAGAAGAGGTCGGAGAGCTCGTCCCGCTCCTCCAGCTCAAAGGCAGCATCATTGAGCATTCTCCTGTGCAGGCGGCAGGTCTGCTCGATCTTCAGCTTGCTGATGTCTCCACGGAGACGCATGAGCTGCCTGGCCAGCTGCTGGTCCTGGAGCCGCATCTCTGCCTGGAGAGAGGGGCAAGGGGGGGAGAGGCCAGACATGAGTTAGCAGGGTGCATTTGGTGGGTGCAGCTCCGTGAGCTCTGCTCAGGGCCCTCATCATTAGGAATCCTAACTGAAGTCATGGATCGTTGGCAGGTCCATCTGGCAGCAGGCGTACTTCCTGGCTCAGCGAGGTGACAAGACACTGCGGATGGCATGGGAAAGTATTATTGCCCAATGAAGCCTTGTGCCAGGCTAGCAAATATGTCTAAATATTTCTCCATGCCAGTCCCGCCTTAATGTTACTTCTAGCTCATTCCCAACCATTGGTGTTCAGGGTGGGAGGTTCAAGCAGAGTGAGACTACAGAGGAGTAACAGACACCAGGTCCTGGGTGGGAAGGAGAGATGTGATGGGCAGGACAGAGGGGGCTTTCTGCTGTGACATCCCGATCATGTATGTGAGCTGCCATAACGTGCTCTAGTTATCATTTGAAAGTTCATACATTTTACAATGTATTTTGACCATGTCCATCTACTACTACTGCCCTCCAACTCTCCCTAGAGCCCTCCCGCTCTTCCAACCCATGTCCTCCTTTGTGTGTGTGTGTGTTGTGTGTGTGTGCTGTGTGTGTGTGCGGTGTTTGTGTAATTAATAACCCTGATTGCAGTTAGCACTGTCCATCCATATGCACACAGGCTTTGGCCATCTACTAGGGCATGGGATATTAAAGAGGAATGATTCTCCCTCACTCTGCACCCTGCTAATTTTTCCTTTCATCATATCTCTTGCAATGACTCACTGATCTATGTTTTCTAATAAAGGCTCCAATCATAAAATGGAGCTGATAGTTACAAGCCATTTTACTATGAATGAGGTACCGCTAACACACTAGAGTTAATCCTTACGAAAGCCTGTGGAGTAAACTTCTTACTTTGTCACAAGTCACAGATGGGAAGGTTAGAGTCAACTGTCAAAAAGGCCCTTGGTGATAAACCTGGGATAGAAGCTCGACCACGGGTACGCGCGGGCTGACAAGTCCGTTCTGCCTCTTAGGTAGAGTGGAGCCTAGGGTCCAGAGCTGATTAATGCCCGGGGACCCTGTAGAGGGTTTATGATGTGCTCAGCATCTCTGTGTATCTCTGTTTCCTGTTAAGAAAGGGGTGTGCTGAGAACAACTCCCAGCAACCCTTTTCAAAATCCATCTCCACACCAAGCCCTGCCGGTACCTCGCAGCCTCCCTGAGGTAAGGGCAGTGAAGGTCTATATTCTACAAGTCAGGACACTGGAGCTCGGAGGGCTCCCAGGTGTGTCTCAGCTTCACAGTTGTGACTTGACAGAGAAGGAATGCAGCAGCTACCTCACTAGGCTTCCTGGGGCAGCAGTTTCCCATTAGCAAAAGCTTTGTCACTAAGACAGGCCACCAGCTGTTCCTACTTGACCTTAGAGCCAATTCCAGCCTGTCATTTACTCTACCCACACCTGCAAGTGGCTATTGTTTCAGTACCTCTGTGTCCTCAGACTCTTCTCTGTAGCCTTCCAGGTGCACAGGAGCTGACCGAGCCCCCCTCCCAACACACACACACACACACACACACACACACACACACACACACACACACGTACCCAATGGTTATGCAAATGAATGCAAATGTTCCCACTTTCTCCATTGGGTTTGGAATACAGAGCAATTGCCCTTGAAGAAAATTAGTGAGCATTCAGTCCCCCTCTCTGCCCCCTTTCTCTCTCTCTCTCTCACACACACACACACATACACACTACATAAATAAACCAATAATCTTTTTTTCTTAAATGTGAAGGGCTAAGACTCCAAACTTTAAAAAAAAAAGTAAGATCCACATAATATAAAATGTTTCCTCTTGGTCATTTTGAAGCACACAGTCCAGCAGTGTTAAGGACATGCGTGGCTGAGCAACCATTGCCCTCCTCACCCAACTCCAGAATTTTTCCATAGTTCTCAACTAAAATATGTGCTCATCTCTTCCCTCCATTCCACTGCCTGCCTCTATGAACTAGATGAGTCCCCCCCGCCCCATGAGCAGGATCCTACTGTGTTTATGCTCACGTAATGGGTTTATTTCGTTTCCCATTATGCTCTCTGAGTTCACATGGCTAAATTCCCTTAGCAATGCCGAAAGGACACAGGTCACTGTGGATAACATGAATGACAAGATCTGTACCCTGGCTCTCTGACTCCCTTGCACTTGACCTGAGCTGTTTCCCTTACTCCCCCTCCACATCCCCTCCCCTTCCCTGACCCCCCCCCCCCCACCCCAGACCAGAGGCATCATATTTAACTGTCTTACAGATGAGGAAACTAACTCAGGCCCAGCCCTCCTGGGAATGGTGGCATTCCGATCCCATCTGGGTCACACAGTGGCTCTCCCAGGATCTGCAAGGAGGGCCCCTCTCCAGCTGGCCAAACCAGTCACTAATGCTTCCTGAACTAATGTCTCCAAGAAGAGATCTCCAGACCAGACAAGAAGCCTTACATGGAGGCCACACTGGCTGAATGCAGGGCGGCAGCTACTCATGGCCAAGTACTTCCCTCTAGGCCAGCGTGGGACCCACAGGAGCACCTAGGCTGGGACACTGGTCCTAGACTTCAGCCTAGGGGACTCAATTCAGCATAGGTCGAATACTGTCCTCTAAAGCTAGGTGTAGAATAATGTACTGGTTTTCCATCCCTCCCTCAGGGTGGCTTGCCCTCCTTCTGCGGAAGACAGGCACAGGCTGGATTCAGGGGTGTGGTCTGTTCTTCCAGTAATCCCATAATCTGGGCACAGTGCTTGCTGAAAGAGTTGAGATGTCACTGTTCAGGGTTAGGGTTAGGGTTAGGGTTAGGGTTAGGGTTAGGGTTAGGGTTAGGGTTAGGGTTTCGGAGGATCGTAGGGAAAGGGTCTCCAGGGACCTGAGGTGAGAGAGCCAGTGCTGTTGTTCAAACTCCTCTCCTGCTCAGATACTGGTGATGTTGAGGCCTGTTTCTTCAGGTAGATGGTAAACCCTCAAGGGTAGGATTAGCTAACTAAACAGTAATTACAGGGCTCTGAAAAAAGAAGGGTGAGATTTCCTGACTTTGGAGCCCACTGTAGAGTGAGGAGAGGCTGAGGGGAGATGAAAGAAGAAAGCCTGAGAGTCCGCTGGGAGAATCCAGAAGAGAATCTCTCAGGTAAAAATACGCCCCAGTTTACCAGGAAAAGATCACACCAAGAGCTTCCCTGAGGAGAACAGTAGAGCTCACACTTACTCTATGAGGGGTGGGATGACAATGAAGGCCGCAGAAATCACCCGGATGTCGCAAATAAACTCAGCGGTTACCATATGACCAGGAGTTTCACCCACAACAACTAGAGGCAAGGACTCCAACTGCACACCCCAACTGCAAGACAGATGAGCGCATTCTATCTACTCCCTTAGCAAGGAGGAGATTGGACATTTGTCACACATGGATAAACCTTGGGGGCATTATGCTAAGTAACATTAGCCAGCTACAAATGGACAAACATGTGACCCACATATGTGAAAGCAGCTGGAATAATCACATTCTGAGCTGCTGGGCAACAGAAAAGGTTTTGCAAGGGTGTGGAGACTGGCGATCAGTGTTCAAAAGTCAGCACAGATAGAAAGAGAATATCAAGGTGAAAGGTATGTGTCTAGTCCCTAAGTCTGGGGCTCCTGTGGATGCTGTCGCAGTCTAAGGGCCTCCATTTGTCTCTGATGGATGCTGGAAAGAAGTGGGTGTGAGGGCCAGGAACTATCTCAGCACATGTGAAGGGGCAGGGCGTGTTCCATTTCCACATGGTTGGGCAGCTGAGACCTAATTCTTTTTTTTTTTTTTTTTTTTTTTTTGAGACCTAATTCTTGAGGCTTGCAAACAGTCTTTGTATTCTGTCCGGGTGTTTGCCTAGCTTCACTCAAAGGTCAGCCATTGTTATAATCAGATATGTACAATGTCAGCCATTGTTATAATCAGTATTGTGTTGGAGTCTGTGTAGAGCCAGAACAATGCAGCACGCTTTAACCTTAGTTTTACCCCTAGGAATGCCGGACTGATGAGGGTGGAAGGAGGCAGGTGGTACGGGTTAGGTGTCTTGCTCAATGGAAACCTGAGTTTCTGGGAACCTGTAGAAGGAAAAACTCAAAGGTTCCCAGAAGCAGGCTCCACATTGTGAACTGGTGTCCAGGGGAGCTGTGGACTCAGGTGGAGGTGGGCGTTTCCTGGAGAGGAGGTAGCTGGGCTATAGGTGGGAGTGGCCTCTCCCCACAGTGGGGGAAGGCCCTGTGATCTGTAGCCCAGTAGCCTGGCCTGTGGGCTGGAGAGCTGACAACCTGGCTCCAGTCCCCTGGATTGCTTCAGTAGGAAGGAGGGCACCTGTTCTATTGCCTCCTCTGTTGGACCTGGTCTCCTTCCTGGGCCTGTATGGATTGGGTAGGTCAGACCAGAGACCAGGGCTAGGAAGAGCGCCCAGGGCCCTACAAGCACTCCTGGGGAATTCCTGACAAGTGTGAAGCTCTAAAGATGTGATGAGGGTTTCAAGTTTTCATACTTGAGGGTCCCCAGACAAACTGTTTCCTTCTCTATGAGAGGCTGGACTTTCAGAGCTACCAGAGGCTCTGGCTTCCAGTCCCCAAACAACCCATTATTAGGGTGAACATCTCTGGGCAGGTGTGAGCCCTTTGTAGACAAGGGAAAAGGATAGTTGCCCCCTACCCACTCTCCCCTTCTTCATCAGCACCTGGTGTGTGAAGGACGACAGTGCGCCTGGAAGGGGCACACAACAGAGAGAAGCAGAAGACGTGAGGAAGTGAGGATGGGTGGAGACTTGAGTTGACATCTCTCAGAAGACGACAGTAGCAGGAACATTTAGGAAAGACAGGGGAAATACAAATCAGAAGGGCAGCAAAACTGGGTATGAGGCCACACACCGGTGACTCCAGCCTGTAGGAGGCCGAGACCGGCAGAACACCAGCTCAAGCTTAGCCTGGGAGGTGTTATAAATTCTGGCTAGCCTGAGATGTAGGGTGAGACCCTGTTTCAAACAAACAAACGAACAAACAAACAAGCAAAAATCTGGTAAAGGCATAAGGCAGACACACACACACACACACACACACACACACACACACACACACACTGAACTACCTTGACTGCCTGAGCAGTTAATGTATTTCCATATTTACTGAAGGACTGTCCACTATAGCCAAAACATGGAATGGACCAGGATGTCCACCAATGGATGAATGATGTTTAAAAATGCAATTTATTATCCCACCTTAAAACTGTGAGACCTTCATGTTTGCAGCAATGTGGACAGAACCAGATAACACGTTGTGTTAAGTAAAATAAGCCAGGCACAGAAAGACAAAAACCACATGTTCTTACTCATCGGTGGTAAAGTTAACGTTAGAGACCCCTGAAGGCTGGGAAGGTGATGAGGAAATAGAGAAAGACTTGGCAATGGGCATCAAGACAGGGAAAATCCATTCCACTACTCTTCTGGTAGTACTGGGGATTGAACCTACGGCCTCATGAATGGGAGATAAGCACTCTACCACTGCAGTACAGCCCTAGCCCAGTTCTATTAGTCTGATGATACCCAGACAATTAGTCTAACTTAAGGAGGAGTGTTCCCACCACAGAAGGGGTAGTGGAAATGCTCGTTTTGATTCAACCACCACAAACACACTTATCTAATTATATACTACCATACCCCGTAAGAGGTCCACACATGTTGATTTAAATATATATTTAACATATACTATAAATCATATGTATATACATGCTGATTTAGATATATATTTAATATATAATATATATGTCAGAAAGGGATTATCCATCCTAAAGACATGCTTAGACTTAATTAACCCTTTTGATACTTGAGACCACCATGGCTGGCCTGTGTATAAGCATAAGACCCCTCCTCATACACAGTGAGAAAATTAAATTCTCGGAAGGAGGGCAAAACGAAGTTGACTTTGGAGAAGAGCACAGCCCTGTGCCAGGAGTTGAGAGGATTTGTTGAGTAAGCAGAAGGCGCCTTCATGCTTACTGACTGAATGAACAGTGGATAAGGCAGCCATTTGGAGCGTGTGCTCTGAGGCTGGGCCGATAGGAGTTCAAATCCCCATGTTGATAAGTAGCTCTCCTACCTGTAAAACAGGGGCAATGCTATCAAGAGTGCTGTGAGCATGGAGTGTTGTGCCTGGAGGAAGCACACACAGCGCTGACTCTGGCCTTTGGTTACCTTCTTTATTTTCCTTTCTCAACACCCTGACAGATAGGTACTTGTCACCCCCGTTTTACGGTGACAAATTAGGGAGGACTAGGTACACTGCAAGTAGGATGTAGTACAGTGGATCAGAAGTCTAATCTAGTTACAGATGGACGCTTTTTCCACCCCACCCATGACCAGTTACTGGGCCAGCTGCTTTACTGTCAGCTGTGGCTGCTCAAGAAATCCCCAAACCGCTCCAGGTTTATAGCATGGACTTCCATAGAAGCCTGGAGGGACCTGTCCTACACAAATGCCCTGGGTGCTCTCCCCTCTGCTAAGCAGGGCTCCACCTGCAGGTCCCAGGGTGATGTCTGCCTTCTCTCGAGGGAGCTGTCTATGAACACCAGAGCCCATCTCACCTGCCTCAGCTCCACAGCCCAGCCACCCAAGGTCTTCATCTTACTGCTGGGATGTGGTGTGATGGGAAATCCCCTCTGGCCTCCCGTGGTTGCCCTGCGCTATGCCTCTGTTGAGCTGCAGTCCACCGGCTCCTCTGTTTCCTTCTGGACACTGCATGGGAGAAGGAAGGACTGTGGGCAAAGCCTTGGGCTGGGGCCAGCTCCGTCCTATTGGCGACGGTTCTCAAAGCTCTCAGGTTCAGAGGCATGTCTGGGGATGGAAGGCCTTAGCTCTCTCATCTTGTTCTAGCAGACTCTTTTCTGCAGCCTGCAGGGTGAGGCACGCCTTCCAACTACAGTGGCAAGACAAAGGAACCCAATACTTTTCTTTCTTTGACCTTTTATTTTTAATAGGCCTTTTCTCTTTGAATACACACAGAGAGAGAGAGAGAGAGAGAGAGAGAGAGAGAGAGAGAGAAAGAGGGAGAGAGAGAGAGAGGGAGAGAGAGAGAGGGAGAGAGAGGGAGAGGGAGGGAGGGAGGGAGAGAGAGAGAGAGAGAGAGAGAGAGAGAGAGAGAGAGAGAGATTCTATTTTATAAATTTCTGGAAATTATGGAAAAATAGAAACAATGACATTAGTAAGAAGAAATGAATGTCACCTGTGCTCTGATGTCTTTCCCCTCCTAGTCCTTTATCTGTAAATTCTCTATGTATTTGTTGTTTGTTTTGAGACAGAGTCTTGCTGAGTATCCCTGGCTGGCCTGGCACTCTCTATGTAGCTCAAGCTGGATTCAAAATAAAAGTCCTCCTAACCTCAACAAATTAAGTGCCTTCCCAGACGAAGAGTCTGTTATTCATGGGTAGAAGAGACCAGGCTTGGGCAGACAGACATCTGGACTCTTATGAATCAAGGCCAACTCTGGCTGACTGGCTTGGAGTATTTTATCCCCTTCACCTGAGACACAAAGGTCCCAGCTACGTGTTCTGAGGTGTGGCTCGCAACCCTGTGGGGCCTAGAGCATTCTCTTCTGAATCCATGAGGCTTTGAATGTGAGCCTTTGGCAGCATGTGGTCCATAACATCAACACATGATAGGCCTCTGAAACAGGAAAGATTCCTGGCCCCGGAGTCAGGTGAGTGCCATTCTATCAGGCCTAGCCAGATCCTTGGCTGTCAGTTAACCCCTCAGTCTTCTCCTTTGTAAAATGGGAGGATCAAACAGTCCAGGCTTCTGGGAACCCTCCATGAATGCGCTCTGGGACCTTAGAGACCTCTCTCCCGGCATTATCACTCGCCTCCACCCCACACAGTGAGCTGACCTGTCATCTGGCTGGGTGTCCAGCAGATAAGGATCATGGGAGCTGGTGTCATGCATGCCGGAGCTGTGTGCTAGCCAAAATTTACCACTGAGAACTCCGACTGGTTATCCAGCTGAGGCCACAGGACGCCACCAGAACCTGGGTCTCCGGGTGGCTGGCGGCTCTGACACACAGGCTCTGCCTGATTAGCACCTGTCAGCTTTCTTCTTGTTTTCTAACAACTATAAACACCTTCTGCCTGCAGAGACCAAACACCTGCAGGAAACTAACAGACAGTGTGGGTGCAATGGATTCTCGGGTTCTCACCACAGAGTGCATCAGGAGCCTGGGAGACTAAGAGTTTTACTTTTGTCTGCCCCTCACAGAGCAGAAGGTGTTCTGGGCCCTGTTCCTTTTTCTTTCTTTTTATTGTGTTTGTTTGTTTGGTTGTTTTTTGTTTGTTTATTGAGACAGGTTTCTCTGTGTAGCCTTGGCTGTCTTGGACTTGCTTTGTAGACCAGGCTGGCCTCGAACTCACAAAGATCCACCTACCTCTCCCTCCCTGAGTGCTAGGACTGCAGGTGTGCGCCACCACTCTAGGCTCTGTTTCTTACCTCCTTGGCTGTCAAGGGCACTCCTGAGTAAGACTGCGGAAACAAGACAGAAGGCAGGCGACTGGCCGTGACACATGACTGGTAGGAGCTGAGGACTCCTGCTGCCCAGAGCCATGGACTTCCAGAACCGCCACCACCTCATCCCAGACCACCCCCACTAGGCTACCTTCACTGCAGGGGCAGTGACCTTCTGGTAAGCAGAGCAGTCTAGAATCAGCAAAGGATCACAATGGCTATTTTCCAGGACCCTGAGGACAATGAGTTTGTATACCTCTGCCTGGGGGTGTCAGCTGACCCCAAACCACCACCACGCACAGAGGCTGCAGTTGCTTAAAGTTGGCTGGCGATATGGTCTCTAGATCTAGTTGGAGCATATGGCAGGAATTAGTTGGATATCATATATTTACAGTTTGAGAATCAACGAATGCATGGAGATTCAAGATGTGTATTGAGAGAGCAAGAAAGGAGTCAGGAGATCAGATGGGGGACGTGGGATGACCCCAAAGCTTAAGTGGTAGGCCCTGTTCCTGCCGTAACTGCTTCCATGTGGCCCAGGGCTCAGCCTGCAAAGTGTCAGAGTGAAGGAGCTCAGTGCAGTGGTCCAGGAAGCATACTCCTTCAGAGACGGCCTCAGGACCTTTGCAGATTTGCTTCCCAATATCCCCAGTGCATTAGCCAAAGGCAAAGCCATTCTACTTTAGGTCGACAGGGATGTTGGCAGTAACATGCCATACCTTGGGGGTGAAAGCCAGGATGGACTGTCAGGAGGGAGCCTCCAGCCCCTTCTTTGCTTTGGAAACCTGTCCAGATCCTGCAACCTCTCTCTCTGCTGGCCCCAGAGGAGGCAGGGGAGGGTAGACAATGCTTCCTGTGCACAACTGCCTCCCTGGCTGTTTTAACTTCTCCCAGAAGGACCACAGATGGGATGGAGGCACATGGCCCTCTGCTAGGACCAAAACTCCCATTAAAACTAGGGCCTGGTGGCAGAGGCCTAAAACTGCATCGGAGGCAGGAGGAGTTCAAGTTTAAGACCTGCCTGGGCTATAGTGTGAATTCAAGGTCAGTCTGTGCAACCTAGCCAGACCTTGACTCCAAAAGTGTAATAGGAGGAGGGCCAGGGATAGAGTTCCATGGAGGGGCACTCGCCTAACATGGGAAGGAAGGTCTCTAAATGCAATTCCCAGGACTATAGACAAGCTTCCTTTGAGTTGAATGTTGGCAGTGTGGAGTGGGGGAAGCCCACATACTGACTAGAATTGCAGTCTGTTTCCTCAGACACGTGGGAGAAAGGCTACATTCCCAAATGAGCAAATGCTCTGACAAATAAGCAAGGGGGATGTGGGGGCAGGTACAGAGAAACCTTGATTCGGCATTTAAATAAACACAGCACAATAAAGTTTATGGAAACTACTTTCACTGGGGCTTTAAAAGTACATGGATATTAAAGGTACCTTCTTGATGGTGAACACAGGATAAATTAGGGGAAAAAATAGCACTGAAACAGAGAAGAAAGCACCTCAAACACCTCAACCGAGCTGCTTCTGGCTTCCAACTAGGTGTTTTACGAGCTGCCTTTGCTGGTGTCTGATCTTTGACAGGGCAGAATTGGACACTGAAGCTGCTGTGGCCTCTGGTGTGTGTGTGTGTGGTGGGGCGCGCATTGCTAAGCAGGTGGGGTTCCTGCACCACTGTGCCGGGGATGCCTAGTGATCATTGATTTTGTGGGGGCAGGGACAGGACATGGAGCTCAAGCTTGGGGACTCCAGGATCGGATCTGTCCCCTGAAGTCTCTTCACAGTCCCCCGGGGTCTCTTGATTCCCTGTTACTCTAGATGTGGTACGGCACATGACACGTAGTGTCCCTTGGAATATTGGAAATCCCAAATCCCAGACCCTATCTCAGACCCTCAGAACATAACCCTCACCCATAAAAGAGACGGGGGTGGGGGTGGGGGCTCTGTATGCACATTTGGAGCTCCAAGGCCAAATGGCTTTTCCAGCTGGGCCTTCCCCAGTCATTTTACCAGATTCCCTCCTGCATTTCCCAAGAGTGAGAGAGCTAAGTCTGAGTCGTGGCTTATGTCACTTCCTAGTCAGGTTCACTGGCTCCCAGGAGCTTCATCGAGCTCATCTGTGTGGTGAGAGCAATGGCGCAAGTGCACGGGACCTTTGTAAGACTGACCGGAACACAGTGGTCCTCATTTCCTCATTCAGCCCATGGAGGATGCTGTCCTCTGCGGCAGCAGCTAAGACTAGCATTGGCAAAGTGACCTGGCGGCCCAGGGTTCAAATGCCAGCTTCCTCATTCCCAGCCGAGCGTTCCTCTCTTGAGTCTTTTTGGTCTTCTTGAAAATGAGAGTTTGGGAAGGCGGGGTCACATGACAATGAGAAGTGAGTAGCATAAGTGAAGTGCCCCCGGCACACAGTGAGCACGGTGACACATCTGCTGTCCTCGTTCTCACCAGCACCCACCCATGGTCACCCAGGAGAACTGAAAGCGTTACGCAGATATAAGGCACGCCACTAATGCACGTATTTCTTGTGTCTGTACCAGACAGCCTTTGACAGCCAAATTAGTCCTAACCATGACTGTCTTGCCCTGGGATCCTGCAGTCTGAGTTACCTAAATATGGCTGGCCTCCTCTTCTTAGCCAGCATTCTGGGTAGGACACCATTGCCTCATTTGGTTTGATGTGTCTTGGCAGCAGGCGTGAGTGTGCCCAGTAGATCTCAAAGTCCTCAGCCTAGGCTGTGTGCTGCTTTAATCACCCTTTATTTGATGGTTCTAGATGTTAAGCATCATATCCTAGGTGTTCATTTCAATGGTCTGGGGTGTGGCAGGGGCTCTGGGATCTTGGCAAAGCTCCCATGGTACCTTTCTATCTACAGGGTGATGGGAGGTGCCTAGCAAGTTTCAAGGACACCCCTACTGTTTTCCATTCACTCAGAGGAAAATTTTCCTTGCTCCCCACTCCAAAGGGGAGCCCACAAGGAATGTGAACTTATTTAAACAATGAACAACTCTGCTCCTAGAAGCAATAAACTCTCAGATGAACCCCAAACCAACAAATTGCATCCTTGGCTAATGGGAATATTTTTTTTGTTCCTATGTGAAAAACAGATCAAAGCAGGTTAGCCTCAGGAATTCAGGGTACAGCTCTCAGGGTCTGTCTCTGGCCCTGCATGCCCACCTCTCCACCTCTCATACTCTTGTGAGCACCCTGGGGTCACAGAGCAAGAATCCACAGGGGCCCTGTCTTCTGCCAAAGCAGAGAGCAAGCATACCCATGGTTGGCCCTAACAGCATACACAGTAGAATAGTATTTTCTGAGCAGTCTCAATGGCAACTAAAGAGGTAGCCAAATAACCAGATACCCAACCTCCTGAGCTGCTACCACCCTGAACCCCAATGCTTTATTTCGACCTATGAGGAATTTCAGGCCCCAGTGGAGAAACATCTTGCAGGACTCAGAAAAACAAACCAAGAAGGCCTCTGCTTTCCTGTCTGCCAGAGAGTTACCCCAGCAGTAGAAAGCAGCTTGCCCTGGACTGCTGGCTCCTTGGGAGTCAGATGGTCCTGTAGGTGATTCACAGAAAGCAGCTAAAGCAGGGGTGGGCGTGGATCTGGCTGGCTTTGTTTCAGGTCTGGCTCTGCTAAGAAGCTGCTGTTATTAGGGGAGCCTAGTGGTTTTCCTGGGGCAGGATGGACAATGCCCCACCTCCTTTCCCAGGATTTTTGCGGTGGCGGTGGCGAGAGGTTCCGGATGGGAATCTGTTTTGCTTGTGGGCAGTAAAAGGATCCAGCTGCTGCCCAGCTCAGCATCCTCTCTGCCTTTGCTCACTCATGCCATCTGGAATGCCTGACCCACCCTGACTTCTGGGCAGACTCTTAGTCAACATCCTTTGCCAAAGCCTTCACCCCAGCCGTCACCAGTCATTTGTCCCCTTCTGGCAGCTCTTGTACACCTTGAACTGTTAATCAGCACTTCCCACGCCGAGTCCCAGTACTTACAGCTAAGAACCCCACACTGAGAGTCCTTCCTAAAGCGGGTCACCCAGGGAGACCCACTATCTAGCTAGTGTCAACTCCCAGCTCAGGGAAAGAGGCCACTTGCTTGCTGAGTGAGTAGTGGTCCTCAACCCTGTAGACAACTGTGGTTGGATGGGGGAAGACGGTTTCAGAGAGAATTAAGTACAGGTAAACCCTAGGAATCCCCTGCATGTCCGGGAATAAGAGTAGGAGACTTTGATGCTGGCGAGGAAAGGGAGCAACACCTTAATGTGGGCTCAGATCCCTTGGGTTAACACTGGCTTCCTTGCTATCTTTAACTAGGGGCTGACTGACCCAGACCCCATGTATCCGTTGAGAAATGAGATCTACCCTTCACCATAACAGCAAGATGAATGTGCAGAGCAGAAGCAGGCAGAGACAGAGGACAAACATCGCATGGGAACACAGGCAAAGTCAGACAGAAAGAGGGAGGGAGGGAGCACGCCTGGCACACTTTCCACTGGGCCTCTTGCAGGCCAGCTACTTACCAATTCTTTTCTGACCCAGGTTATAGCTTCATCAATACTCCGGAAGCCTTCTAGCTTGCCCGTGGTCAGTGGCCTGTCACCCCTGCTGGCACTCCTGGCAGGTGGGAGAAGCTCTCTGGGTTCCCTTAGAGGTATCAAAGGCTCTCCGCCTCCTCCACAGGCTCCCTGCTCCAAACTTGCCTCTTGCTGGGCAGCTTGCCTCGGGAAAGACCATGTCTGCTCCTCCAGTCTGGCCTGCCACTCCAGGTAGGAAGGTCTTCGGGTCTCTAGCCTCAACTTCTCAGTGAGGGCCTTCAGGCTGAGGAGGTGGTCATCGGGAGGTACGGCTGCCCCCGCCGGCCTGTCTTTCTCACCCACTTCTTCCACTTGGATCCGGGGCACAGACATTTTCTGAGTATGCCCTGGTAGCCAGACATGAGAGGTGGGGGAGCAGGGCACTCAGGAGGCTTGCTGGGTAGCAAGGTCAAGTCCTGCTCTGCGAAGGGCTCATACAGCTGTGGCCATGGCTCCTGAAGGCATCGTTGGGATGGGAGCGAATCTCAAGGCTCGGCAGCACCTGGAGCCAAGCAAGGCTGTAAAGTGTCTCTCTGAGAGCAGCTGTGCAGCTCAGGGTCTATGATTTGTCCCGTAATCCTATGGAGGCCATGCTTTTCGGAAGGCAGGTTCGGACAAGACAGCCTTCTCCAAGATCGTTCTATGCTTGCTGGATACGTGTGCAGGTCAGAGACGAACGAAGTGCCAGAAGTGGGCCTGTAGGAAGGAAAAAGAATCCTATTGGCCCTGGTCTCACTCCCCAAGAGGGAAACTGAGGTTCAGGAACAGGACTTTTACTTGCCAGTTCTTGGCAAGAAACGAGGCGTTTTTCACAGACTTCATGCTGAGCAATTGGTAAAACTGAATGGAGTTTCACTGTTTGTAAAACCATTCTCTCTCTCTGAACTCATGGAAGTCCTTGAGGCAAGTTTAGAGGTTTGTTTTAAAATACCCAATTCACAAAGGAAGAACCCAAGTCTCCGAGAAGCTAAGTGACTCACCAAGCTAGATCCCTCAGCGAGAAATCAGGGGACAAGGCCAGCTGGTCTGGATCTCAGGGCACAGGTCTCTCCTCTGGGCAGGTCCTCAGAGGCAGCCGACAAGCCAAGTAGGATCCTGCACGGACTCAGGACAGGTGTCTACTGCCCCTGGCCACCCTCCACAGCCCCACCCTCCATCCACACTCAGCTTCCGGCTCCAACAACAACACCTGACCTCACCTCTTCAGAGAAAGCAAACACATCAGAAGCTGCCAGTGGGAGGCTGGGCTGTGAAGCTCACTCTTTTGGAAAGCTGTTTCTCACTTTTACCTAGAGTGGTAGCAGCACCTTGCAAGGGATCCAGCTAATGTATGCTCTGAGCTGATCACCATGGCTCTAGCGGAAGGGTATAAGGCAAGACTCAGTCCATCCCACCAAGGTGTAGGTAGAAACGCAGCTGAGTTAGAAACAGGCCCGAGGCCTTGCGCTTTAGCATCTCATGCACAAGAGCTGGTGAGCTCTAAGCATGAATGAACTAGTGTGCAAACACATCCCAGGTGAGACTCAGAGGAAAAGCTATAGGCTCGGCTTCTTGGAGCACATGCTGTCCTTGGGTGGAAAAGGAGGGAAGAAACAGAGATGGTTATGGACTTGTGTGTGTTTTAATCCCCTGGCTTCATGGTGACACAAAGAGGTCACGGTCATGCCGCCCTCACACAGGCACTATCTCCACCCTGATGATGATTTGATTTCTATCTCCATACATTTTCTATTTGAGGACGCACCGTTGTTACCTCATACAAGCTCAGCCTTCTTCCCGTGAGTGTGGTCCACTTGAGATGTGGCTGTGTTTCTTAGTGAATGGATGGAATACAATTGTCTTTCTGCGTATTGAAATGTATGAAACTGTTTCCGAATTTTAGGGATCGTGAATAAAATCAGCATAAAAAGGAAAAGGGGAGAGGAAAAAAAAAAAAAAAAAAAACCCTGCTCAAAGACAAATTGGTTCAGGTGACCATGACAGGAATTGGGAGCAGATGGAGGTGAGGACTGAGAAAATCAAGATGGGGGAAGTGCGGGAGCAAACTGGCAGGCTGGATCATTGAGGGGTTCTTCTTGACAGATACTCAAGAAGGTGAGAACAGAGCTTTCTGCCCAGGACCACTCCTTCAAGCCGAGGCTGTGAGGAGAGCTAACCCTCCCCAGGCCCTGAGCTTACTCCCATTAGGGGGTCACAAGGCAATGAGGAAAAGCGTTCCACCCCACAGACAGCAGAGAAGCCCAGTTTCATTTCTTGCCTTATTTGGGTAGATAATGGTACCTTGAAGATCACTGGCCCCTCCCGGGGATTTTGAGCCCATCCCTCAGCAGCCCCCTCAGCTTCCCAGAAGCTCCAAGTGCATAGCCAGAAAACCTTCTTTAGAGATGCTGAGCTTGGCATCTGAGCCTAGCTCCAAGCTGTCAGGCTCAATGAGCTTCAGTCTGGCTTTCTGTTAAAAGGGGTTGATAGTGGCCTGGGGAACACTGTCTGCTCTTCTAGAGGTTCTGAGTTCAATTCCCAGCAACCACACGGTGGCTCACAACCATCTATAATGTGATCTAATGCCCTCTTCTGGCCTGCAGGCATACATGCAGGCAGAGCACTGTATGCATAATAATAAATAAATCTTAAAAGGGGGCAGTGGGGGGGATGGGGGGGGGGGAGGGATGAGTACTATCTGTCTCTTCACATATTATCTCTGACTGTTAGCATGCTGGGACTCTCCTGATATTCTGGCCCTGCAGTTTCTCATGATGGCCTCCCAAGGGTGAAAACTTGGGAGTGGCTTTCTGGCGCCTGCTGTCTGCTTTTCGTGCTGAGGTGCTCAGCCTTCATTCTGAGTACACCTGGAGCAGCTGAACCCCAGACAGCTTCCTTCCCCACACAACGGAAGCTCTGGTACAGCCAGCAGAGCTTTTTGGTCAAAGTCCAATTTAGACAGGCTGATGAGCAGCTCCTACTCTTCAAATCCTGGGAGAGACAACACAGAGGGGATGGGCCTTCCTACTCCTGCACGCTTCTCTGCAGTGGGTGGCAGCCTGCAGGGTTAGGTAAGGGTCCCCATTTGAGTCTCACCGGGTGGCTTTGTTTTAATTACTGTTTCTGAATAGACTCGGAGAAGGTCTGAGCAAGAAGAGTTCAGTGAGCTGACTCGGCCGAGGGGAGCCTTTGATCTACTTCTTTCATGAAGTACAGGGTATACTTGGTCTCTTTAGGCTCACCCTAATCCAAGAGGCAAGGGAGAGAGTGGGTGCTACAAAGTGGGGGAGCACAAAGAGGGGAAAAGTGAGGTGCTTCCACGAGCTGGCCACACAGTTGCCATCTGGGACCTGGACACACAGCACCACATAGTTCCAGCCTGTTTCTTTGTACCCAGCTAGCTCAGAGCGGGAAGACCGCTGGAGAAGGAAGGCAATCCCATAATCCCACCAGGCTCAGGTATGCCTCCTGTACCAGACACCCCATTTGTAGCAGGGACAAGCCTTGCAGGTGTGCCAGCCTTTCTGAAGAAATGCTGTGTGATCTTGGGGTCCCACTCTGCACACAGCACATGCCAGCCATTCTGAAGAAATGCTGTGTGGGTCTGGGGACCCACTCTGCACACAGCACATGCCAGCCTTTCTGAAGAAATGCTGTGTGGTCTTGGGGACCCACTCTGCACACAGCACATGCCAGCCGTTCTGAAGAAATGCTGTGTGGGCCTGGAGACCCACTCTGCACACAGGGCTGTTCAAACATGCTCCCTGGCTTCTAGGCCAGCACAGGAGGCTTCGCCAGCTGTGAGCTAATTCCTAGGCTGGCTGGGGGAGGTGGGTGGGTACAGTTCCATCCCTCAGCCAACACCTTGTCTCATTATGAGATAATTTGTTCATCCGGAAAAACCTTCAAACTCACTTCCCCAATGGGCTCCTGGGCAGAGGAAAGCTAGGGGTCTGTTGACTAATGCTCTCCACAACTCTTTCCACTGGGGCCCATCATTTCCTGTTCAGGAGATACAATCTAACACACACACATACACCCTCTCTCTGCCCGCACCCCCCTTAAATCCCATAACTTTGTATAGCTGTTTCTTCCCCCACTCCTTTCTCTACCTCAGTTCTCAGGGATTTGAGGCCCTTCTCCTTCCGGGAGATTTCTTTAATCTTTGCTGGCTGAGTGCTGTGTTCTGGTAATGACAGGAACACAGGAAAACAATGATGTCACTGGGAGATTAGCTAATACTTGCTCAGAGCAACCATACCAGGAGTCATTCTAAAAACCAAGCCTGTCCTAACACAGGATGCACAGATTACTGTCCCCATTGTACAGATGGGGAGACCGAAGCCCAGACAGATGTGGTCATTTGCCTAAGGTCACAGAACTAGTCAGCAGTGAAGTTGGGACTTGAGCCTTTGCTGTCTTTGTTTAGGCTATCACTTAATGGCTGGACTTCTTGCTCCTCTTAGACCATCATATTTATAACAGAATCTTCTTTTTATAAGATTTACTTATACATGTGTATGGGTGTTTTGTCTTCATGTATGTCTGGGCACTACCTGTGTGTAATGACTGAGGAGTCCAGACGAGGTTGTCGTATCTCCAAGAAGTGGAGTTACAGACAGTTGTTAGCCACCATGTAGGTGCTGGGAGTTGAACCTGGGTCCTCTGGAAGAGCAGCCAGGCTCTTAACCACTGAGATATCTCTCCAGCCCCTACCAAACCCTTCGTGCTGGTCTCATCTACCACACTGTGATGTTCACAGTGTGACCCAGTACTTGGATCCTGGATCCAGAACTTAGCACAGTGCTGCCATCTGTAACCAACCCAGAACGAGTGGTCACATGGAGCAGACCCCTGTCTCTGTGGCCTGTGCTTGCTCATGTGTGTGTGCCAGCTGAACGGGCTCAGAGAAGCAGAGGTGCAGCTCCCGGGCTTCCTGTGCACATCTCCTCTATCCGTCCTCAGCAGCTGCCACACCCACCCCTTCCCTGCCCTGACTGGGAAGTGCCCGAACAAGAATATGTCTGAACCGCTGTGTGCCTGGTCACAGAGATCTTTAAAAGCCTCTTCCCGTCCCCTTCTCCAGGCAAATCAGGAACAGACTCAGCTTGGGCCCTGTCCTGAGACTTTGAACTGAGGAAGAGAGAACTTCCTTGGTGCTCAGCATTGTATGGCGGCCATTTCCACTTGGTGGCTTCTCCTGCTTTCTGTCCTCCAGAGGGACCACTCCACTTTCCTTAGAGGAACCCCACCCCTCAGTTCCTAGGGCACTGGCATCCCCTCTCATGCCAGTAATAGTCATGTGACTTAACTGAGCTAATACCCCAAGCTGGCTTTCCTTCCAGCAGTCACTGGGGGTTACTAGGGACCTCTTGCTATCACAGAGAAAACATTTGCCGGTGTATAACACCAAGCACACAAGATAGTTTGAGCCCCACCCCACCCCCCAATTAGACCTTGTTAGAAGCCTGATTGTGGTGGAACATTGTTCTCTGGACAGGACAAGACTGTTGATCTTTTGAACTCTCAGCAGCTGACAGAACCCACAGAAGACCTACACAAGACTGGGCTCACTGGTGGTCTGTCAGGGGAGGGAGGAACTCACGAGGCCCACCTTTCCTGAGGAACATAAGCAATCAACAATTGCTAGCAGGAGGTGGCATTTTCTTCAACAGTGAGGAAGGAGCCTGGGTTCTTACAGGTGACTCCAATTGTCACCTAACGCCATTGGTTCACTAAGCTAGGCATGGGTACATCATTTCTTTGGTCCGTCACTGGTTCCCCACCTGAGGTGAACAGACATTTGTTCGGTTACCCGTGACCTACAATGGAGACTCTGATGCTAGAGCTCTTCAGAGTCTCCTCTGGGACCTCAGCTACTCTCAGCTGGATTCCCAACAGTTATAACCGGCTACCAGAAGCCCATAGTAAGGAAAGGAAGTGAAAGAACATGGCAAACGCTTGCTGGTATTGGCTTTTGTTTATTTTTATGCCACAACCAAGCTTCTCCTTTGCTTTCTGCAGGGAGCTCCCATGCTGTGCGGAACCAGAGGCAGGCCAGACAATCATTGTGGTTTTCTCTGGGCCCACCAGACCAACCCCCAGTCTCCTTCTACCAAGGCTCTGATTGCTATATTTAAGTATGTGATTTGAGCTTGGCCAATCAGAGGCTCGGGCCTGAGCTCTGAATTTGGAGTGTGTGAGGCCCAGATGAAGAGCCAGTGAGAATTCACACGTGGCCACATAGGTGCCAGTCCCAAGACAGTTGTGAAATGCAGAGGTTTCTTAGCCAATGGTCTCCACTAAATAACCAGGGGCTGGCTTGGACTTCCGGTGCTGCCCTGTGTCTGCCTGCTTTCTTCCTTGGCCTTTACCTCATCTCACTGCCTGTGGCTGCCCAATAGCCCTACAACCACACTGCTTTCTGTTGCCTTGGCTAGAGTAGGGGCTGTGCAGCTCACTTGTATGGGCGACAAATATAACCGAGAGCCAAGCAATGCCATGAAATGTTGTGACACCCAAAGGACTTCTTCTCCCACATGTCCACGTGTCCCTCACACAGAGGCACAGCCTGTGTTTGAGAACAGGATGAGCAGTAACAGGATGTAACCTCTTGATACATTTTTATGGAGTCTGTCGGCATTCATAGTTGCTTCCTAATTTACAGTCAACAGCAAGTGGCACCTGGTGAGGACAGGGTGACAGTTTGCCATGTGTGCCTGTTTATGCTTCCTCTGCTCCTTCTAGCAGAAATGCCATCCAGGGGTCATTGTGAGGAAGATGACGTGCTCTGGGCCTCCGCTAATGGGCTGCAGCAGGGTGCTCAATTGGAGCAAGCATTTGTATGCCTGGATGGCTGTTTGGAGATGAGCCTCTCTTGGGCTACCACAGCAAGGTGACAATCCCTGCTGTCACCTGGAAACTGTTTTTCTGCTGCCAGAAAGAGGTACAAGAACCCCAGTGCTTTGGGTTGATTTTACAGGTTGGAAACAGAAGACCTGTGTCACAAAACCCCAGCCCAGCGACACCAGAAAAAGACTATGATCTTCATCCAGGAAAAGAGGCACATTGTTTAGAACATAGGGATGGATGGGCACCCAGGCTCAGCACAGGCAGAGAATCAATGATGATAGTCCCCAGAGGGCTTTACCACAGTTGAACCTCAATTGTTCTGACTTTACAAGGTGCTCCCCAATGCTGAAGAGGCTTGTTCTTGGGAACAGGATCCTGCTAGGGAGATCTGGAAGTTTTCTATCTTCTGCCACATTCCCACTGATGCCTCACCTTACGCCTGAGACCAGGTATACAGATGCCTTCTAAGCGGTCCTTTTCTTCACACCCTTGCATGTTTCTCTGGGGACTCCACAAGTTGTGACCCTTTATCTTCTACAGTGTGTCTTGGCTCCTGCCCTGGCAACTGTGCTACTAGGTATTATTTATGAACACTGCCGAGCTTCTAATACCTATCAAGTCAGGCCCTCTGGGGAAAGAGCATTTCATGAGCCTGAAGACCTGTGACTGCATACTTATCTCAACATATGGGGAAACTGAGGCACAGAGATGAGAAAGAACTAGTTGGGTAAGGATTGGAGCTGGGTAGGTGTGGATAGGATGATGGTGGCAGGGTGGTTGAGCTTGGGGCTCAACAGGACAGGGCTCATATACCTTCTGGCAGACAACTGTTAGGAGATAGACAGCTCTGTCTCAGCTCTTGCAGTCCAGTGATGTTGTCCCCACCTTGAGGACCGCCTTGACTGTGACTACATGCCACATGTATACAATAAGCAAGGCTGTGTCAGGTCCTCTAGACTACACAGTTGGGCAAAGTGAGTTGGGATCTGAGTGGCCAGCCTATAGCTTACGCTATCTTGGTGACAGCCCACACCTCCCACCACATTCCCTGGGGATGTCGCACTGTTTTCTAGAACATGCTATCTGGACAGGGCTGGCTACTTCCCTTCTGAGTCCCATCTATGTAGAAAACTTTCCACCAGTTACTTAGTCTTTAGTGAAGCTTCCAGAATGAAGAACTGGCCACACCATGGATCAAACGCCCTCAGGATCTGACTTTTCTTAGCAAGGCAGGTATAGGGAATGGGCAGTCCTCAGTGAGTCTGGCCTTCACTCTCCAACACTATGTGGCTGCCCAGTACTGTACAGCTGTGCCCAGCCAGGCCTGCTCACTGGATAGGACTCACATGAGTACAAGGAAGTCTGTGTCACTCGGCTGGGTGCGTGTCACCAAGCGGCAAACTCCATCAGAACCTTGTGGCCCAACTAAGGACAATGTCCTTGGCCTCCTAATCCACATGCTAGGGCAGGCAGCCTCCACAGCTCCATGTGTTTCTACCCACAGGCTGTGCTCTGAGCAGCCTCCAAGGCTGTAGAGCAGAGGAGGAAATGAGCTGAGGTCACAGCCCGCCCACCCCTTCTTGTCGTCTCTTTCGGGTCTGGGGTCCTTCTCTGAAGCTGCAGACGTCATAGCGCGCCATGCGGTGGATGAAATGAAGAGGGGGAAAAGCATTCAGTGGGCTCTACAGTTCTCTCAGGTGGCGGAAGTGTCAGTTCTGGGCTTCCTGGGACTGGCAGGCATATCTCTCCAGGTTTAATGATAAACTCGATGCTTATCTTACACGGGGTGGGGAGCTTCTATCCAACTCACCCAACCTGAAGGGGTGGCCTGTGATAGGATCACCCACCCGTGCTTGGCAGATGTGCCTCAGCACTGACCAGCCGGGGATGGGAGGAGGGGACACAGCGTCCCTCCTCCAACCCCCCTCTCTCCCCTCACCCCTGCTAACACAAGCTGAGCACTAACCAGAGCCCTTTTCCTCCTCCTTGGAGTTGCCATGGTGACTGAAGCAGGAGGGACACCCGCTGATCTGGCCCTCTGCCAGTCATCTTTCCCCTTCCCAGGCCCATATTTATTCCAGCTCATAGTCAGTATTGCTGGGAGCACCTGAAACGGGGTGTCCTTGGCCACAGTTGTGGGCAGGGAGAGGGCTAACTGTGTGGTGTGTGTGTGTGTGTGTGTGTGTGTGTGTGTGTGTGTGTGTGTGTGTGTGTGTGTGGTTTTATTGGCTGTGAGATGGCTGTTTCTCTGTCTGTCTGTCTGTCTCTGTCTGTGTGTCTGTGTGTCTGTCTCTCTCTCTCTGTGTATGTGTGTGGTGTTTATCTTGATGGATGTATGTGTGTGACTGTAGTCGAGCAGTTTTTCTCTCTCTCTCTCTGGGGGTGGGGTGTGTGTGTTTATCTTGATGGCTATATGTGTGTGACTGTAGTGGGATGTCTCTCTCTCTGTACATATGTGTGTGTGTGTGTTTATCTTGATGGTTGTATGTGTGTGATTGGGGTGGAATGGTTGTCTCCTCCCTCTCTCTCTCTCTCTCTCTCTCTCTCTCTCTCTCTCTCTGCATGTGTGTATGAATGGTGTTGTCTTACTGTTGATGTGTGCATGTGTTTATGTAGTATGGCGGTTGAATGAACACACTGGCTACCCAGGACAACCAGGAAGCCACCTGGGTGCTAGCTGGATACTTCCTTCCTGTAATAAAGCATCGCAAAAATCCATTCCTTCCTTCCAAAGAGGCTGGTGTCTGGCTCTGGGCTGGGGGGTCCTCTGCAAAATAGCTTTATTACGGGGACACTTAAGCTTAAGGAGAGTTCAGCCACATGACTCTTGAAACTTGTATGGTGTAGGAACAGACTTCTGCCTCTGTGTAGGGGGCTGGCTCATCCCTGAACTAACTGAGGGAGGTAGTCCTGATGCTAGGCCTGAAGGGTCCAGTGTGGGGGGACAAGATGGCGGCACAGAGTCCATATAAGTATGGAGGATGTGGGGCTCCAAGGGGCAGCATCCTGCTTGGGCAGTCCCAGGTGTTCTCCCCCTGGGATCCCAGCATGTCTGAGGAAGGTGGAAATAAACACTATTTGGTGAAGGCTCAGCCTGGGGATGTGAAGGAAGGCATCAGCTCCAAGCTGCTGCTGAGCTCACAGTGAACACAGTATGCTCACTGCCCTCTGCTTCATTCTAGGATAGCTTCTCAGATTGCAGCAGCACTGCAGTGGGCTGGCAAGCAACGGAACCCACTTACCTGTGTTCTCCCAGGGACCTTCACCCAGAAAGGCTTGGTTTGCAGTGTCCTGTGCTAATGGCTGCCCTTCCACTTGGGATTCAACGCTTCTCGCTGCACACCTGAAATAAGATTATCCACAAAGGTTTTCAAACCACACTTCCATTTATAAACCTTTTCTGTGGCCTGAGCTAGAGAAAACTTACCAAGGGTTAGACCCCCATAGAAACCCCAAACCAGAGATAGACATCATGCGACTGTCCCAGGATCACATGGCTCCATTTGTGGGGCTACCTAGATTTGGACTTGACTCTTTGGACTCTAAGCAGAGTCCTGCTTTTATGGTCTAAGAAACGGGGAGCCTTGTTTCGCCACGCTGAGACGCTGTGAGGGAAGAGTCTACTAAAAAAATTATTTATAAAGACCTTTGCAAATGCAAAGTGCCAGGTTAGTGCTGAATAATTAATAGGCTTGGCTCCACGGGCCTCCTGCAAGATGCCTATGAATTTGCATTCATTTTGCCCAGTGAAAAAAGTTGCTGAGAAAACCGCCCAGAAAGATGTGTGCCTTCCTACGGGTCTGGGAGAGATCATGGCTCCCAGGGTCCATACAGCTAATTTTCATCATCCCTGAAAGGAGGGCAGAAAGCATGGAGCTGCTCCAAGGAGAAGGACGACTATGGGGACACCCTGACTCCTCAACATGTCCCCTATATGTCCCTGGGCTAGAGGTTCTCTGGCAAGTGTGGAGGAAGGTACCTGAGAAGGAGAAAAAGAGGGTGAATGGGAGCCTTAAGAACTGAAGAGAAGAAAGGGGGTCCTCCTTGATAAGGCAGTCTTGTCACTGTCCCAGCCAACCACCCCATGTGACCACAGAGCTCTCTCCAAAGGCCACAGTGGCTCCAAGGAATCAGGCACAGAATGGCCTCTGGAGCAGTTAGTGGCTTTAAAAGCAGGAAGGCAGCTGCAGTGTGTGTCCTAGCTACAGGGGCAGAACATGCATCCCAGGAAACTCAGGTATGATGTCCCAGTTAAGGATACAATGGCCCGCTGGAAAATGTCCCAAGGTGGCATTTGTCCCCAGCCCCCTAAACAAGGCAGTTAGGCCTATTCAAGTCCGTGATAATAGGTCCCAACTTCAAGTGAGCAAAATCAACAAAGCCTGGCTCAAGTGGGAATCTGTCCTATTTGTTTTCTATCTCATTCTGCAAGCTCCCGAGGTCCCAACTGTTTTGCAAGGATTTCTTAAGAGGATTCTTCACGCACAGTGTGTCTACTTGAATACCACACCTCCACACCCTATCTGGGAATGCTGACCGGCCAGGGTTGGAGGTCTTCAGGTTTTCTGGAGTTTGGATGGGATACAGTGAAGGGTGCAGTAGGGTTGCCGCTGATCTAAGTTGGGGTGGGGGATAGGAACATCCAGGGTGGCCTGCAGCTGCCTGCAGGAGCATGCTGTGCCCATACCAGGCATGGAGAGGTCCTTTGTTCTAAGTGATTGAAGGCAAAAGAGAAAGTGGATTGTCTAACCCTGTTCTCCATCCTGTCAGTAGAAGTAGCACCTGACAGGCCATATCAGGAGAGGATCTGGTGCTTCTGAGAGATACGAGAGAGGTGAGGGATGGGGCAGAAAGAGATGTTGAAGCCTGGCCACTAACTACTTCTGTGATGTTGGATAGTCAACTTAACGTCTCAGGCTTAGGGCCCTCACCCATCAGACAAGAGGATCTAATGAGATAAAGCATGTATCTGTCACCTCCTGCCTTGGACTGTGCCTGGCTGACTTGCCTTGCCCCTTGGGAAAGCAGCTCCCTAACCATTACCGCTCAGCAAAGCCATGTCTATATGTTCTAGAATAGGCAGGCAAGGGCACCAACTCAGTGTCACCTTTCACCCTGTACAAGTTGCATTTAGTCCTCAGATGCCCTGACCAGATTTCTTTGTTCCTTCAGGCTAAGGCCACCTTTATAAGAATCCTCCGCGTGATGCCGTCCTACAAGGCTTTGCAGGTAGAGAGGAGTTCTGCGGGGTTCCACCGGGCTAGCTGTCCTCCTTCCACAGTTCCCTGGGTAGGAAATCCCCTCCCCTTCCAGAGGCAGCAGCACAGGTGTGCTGTTGTTCTCTCTGGTGGCATGAACAGTCAGCAATCAGCAAAGCAAACGTTTTTTTTTTTCTGGGCTTTTTGAAGACAAGACGTATTCCAGAGGGGTGGGTTGATGAGTGAAGAAGTTGAGGGACAGATGGACTTGGAGGCTAAAAGCATCTAGGGAGTACTCCAAGGAGGCGGGGATGGTCAGAGTACCAAGAGGCAGATAGATGGGAGGTCTGAAAGCCCACCCAGGGCAGGCCCCCCATGATCTGCTGAAGTGTTGGAAGCAAACACATCAAAAGATACCTCCCTGTGGGCAGAACTTGCCCCGTCAGGCTTTCTTTCGCTCAAACTTGGTAACAGGCTTGCTGTCACTTTCCCCGCCATGTTTTCAGCAGCTGCTACCAACCAATCGACAAGACAGATGAGGCAGACAGCACAGCCAGCTTTGTGCCTGGAGCATCTGCCTCTCTGACTACTTGGTTTGCTCAGGCTCACATCTGTCTTGTGTCCCCAGGGTCTTGCACCTGGGCATGCTCAAAGGCTAGTCATCTGATGTCACTTCTGGCTCGGTGGTAGATAGAGGAAAGCCCTACCCCTGCACCCCAACCCTGCCCCCCCCCCATCCCAGCCCCACCTCCTGTACCCCCACCCCACCCCACACCCTGCACCCCCATCCTGGCCCCTGGCCCCCACCCTCGTTGGCCTCCTGGTCATACGGGTCCTCATCAAAACTTGCTCAAGGTTTCTAAACCCACTTTGCCACCCCAGGTCCCTCCAGCTGCAATTGGTTTGTCCCCAGGCACTTCTCAGAGGCTCTGATGACTTCCTGGAATGAGGAAGTACAAGCCAGCCTTTAAAAGTAGGAGCACTGACCCCTGCACAGCTAAAGCCTGGACCCAGGCAAGTCTGCCTTCAACCTGGAAAATAAGGTCTGACCTAGATTTTCCCTACAGTCCCACATAACACACCCTGGTAGGGAGTTCTGGGGATCCACCACCAACCAGCCCCCACATATGGATCATGGTACCCTGAAAAGAGTTTTTAGCTCCAATGAGGAAAGAAGGCTCAGTCTATACCTGTCCCATTGGGTGGTACTCTGGAAGTGCCTCCATGAAGGTAGTTAGCACAGGCAAGGGGACTCCTGGAGAGACTGAGGTGTGAAGAGGACCTGATACAGGGAAGCTATCTTAGAGAGCAGGGCCCTCTCCCCTGATGCCCATGGGACTCAGGGTGAGTGTCCACAGAGCTGCTCCTGAGGTGATCCAGCATGGTGGCTGGGTGGGCATGGTGGCATGGTAGGGTGTGGTGCTCAGGAGGACAGGATGGGAATAGAGTGTGAGATGAGTCCTATCTCCTTCCCTTTGCTCTCTACTCAAGAGAGAAGTGGTAACTGTTATTGGGGAGAGAAATGGTCCTAAAGGGACAGGACCCCTGGCCCAGGTCCCCCAGAGCCTGTCAGCCTAGCCTTTATGGAAGCTTAGGGGAGGCTACAGGTGACTGCCAATTAATGAGGCTCAACTGCCACTTCCTGCTAAACTCTGGCCCACTAGCCTGTCTTACTTGTTCCCCACGCTGAGCTATTCTCCTCCTTCCCGGGGTCTCCTTCATGATGGGTCTGCCTTCCTCCTCCCTCGTTGACCAGAAGTGCACTTGAGTATGAGATTCCGTGGGTGTTCCTGTAGTCCAGGAGGCCAAGGATGGTCGTGAACTTCTGACCCTCTTGCCTCCAACTCCCAAGCACTGGGATTACAAGCAGGCACTACCATGTCCGGTCTTGGCCTTGCTGGGTAACAACGCTGGGCTTTATGTATGCAGGGGGCTTTCTTAGGCAGTGAGATGAGCCCCTGGAGACCGATTTCACGTGGGTGTGAATAGTTTCTTCCTGTCTGGGGGCCCATGGTGGATTCCCTGGCCTCCTGAAGCAATCTTCCTTTAAGAGCATTTGTGGAGTGCAGGAAGTTAGGCATGTGGATGCATGCTGCCTCCTCAGAGGGTAATTTTAAGGTTCAAGGGACCAAGGATACGATGGGTTCTCAGCAGTGAGATCAGTAGAGGCACTCTGGAAAGAGGCGCTGTCACTTTTTATTGCTTGAAGCACAGCGTGTAGTTGCTTTGCCAAGCTCTTGAAAACTACTCTGGCAGGATCTCCCATCCCGAGGATGAGGACAGGCTAACTGGTTCCCTGGTTACCTTGGGTTTGCCAGGGCTTTGACCAGTGAGTCCCAAGCCTGGTAGGAGGAAGAGGAGAGGGAGAGAGGGGAGGAGAGAGGAAAGAGGAGAAGAGAGAAGGAGAGGGGAGAGGAGAGAGGAGGGAAGGAGAGAACTCGGGTGTGTGGAAAGGAAGCTACTTTGGAGACACATCTACTGGGTGCTCACTCTCTCTGTACAGGACTTGGTTTTCATCCAGGATTCTCCAGGAACGACGGTTTAGTGGAGGGAGGGATGGGGACAGAGAGAATCTGCTGTGAGTGTAAGATGCTGGGGACACCAACCTGTAGCCAACTAATCTTCCCGATGTCCCCAGGAGGGGCTATCCACAACAGAATGGGTGCCCACAGAAAGCACATCTGAGAGAAAGCTGCTCCCCCATGCCCCATCTGTAGACCCTTGTTCTTTCTGGCCATTCAGATGCCCAGCTTCATGGCTGGCCTGCTCGACATTTGGGTGTGCAGTCCCTGGGTATGCCTGGCATCACTCTTGGGATGCTATGGAGCCAAGCGCCCTGGGTCGCCTCAGAGTTAGGGATTGAACCCTCGAGGCTAGGAACGTCTCCCTTAGAAGTGTAGGTGTTGGGGTCACCGGACTAGATGAGTAGCTCTGGATCAGAGTCCCAAAGGATTTCTCTCTCTGTCACAGACACACCCCTCCCCACCGAAGTTCCCACCGGGAATTATGCATAGCCCTGGAAGGGTCAACAGAGAGCTGGGACCTGAGGCATGGAGTCCACACCTGGTACACCATGCCTTCCAGAGAGGCCTGAAACCCCAGGAGCAAACGAGAAAGGATCACGCTGTCCTATGGCGGTGATCCCCCTCCAGGGCTGTGGGATCCAGAGCCCCCCCCGCCCGACCCTCCCCGCCACCGTCCACCCTGAAAACGTAGTCTCTGCCAACCCACACTGCCCTGAACCCACCTCTTGCGTCCCAAGCCGCGTCGTCGGAGGTGTCGCGGTCCTTGCCGCCAGCCCGCGCCCGCCCTCGGAGCTCGGCTCCCGCCTCCCGAGCTCCCACCTCCCGAGCTCCCGAGCTCTCAAGCTCTGCGAATTCTCCGCACCGTTCTTTTTTGAAGGGACGTTCTTTTGCGTTGCGTCAGGGCGGTTGCCTGGCGACCGCAGAGCAATTCTGCCGCCAGCCTCTCGGCGCCACGGCCCGCCTCCCATTCAAGCCGCGGCAGGTCGGCCTCTAGGCACTGCTGGTCCGAACGCGCCCGGGTCCTAAAGACCCCCAATTCTCCCTCCCTGTGCAGGGCCCAGTCCAGCCAGGAGCTCTCGGCAATCCCCAAACGAAATCAAACGCAAACATTCATTTTTTCCCCCATTAAGATCAGAGCCAACTGTCCCATCTAACCACCACCCCCGACCGCACATCCCCGCCTCCCACCCCGCGCACCCTAAGCATGGCAACGTGGCTTTGCCACTGTCAGCGGTTTGCTGCAGGAGTGGGCAGGGAAAACTGGATGAACTCCACCCAGGAAAGGCTTGGGTTCCTGATCTCAGCAGCAGCCACCAAGTCAGACAACTGGCACTGGCCCGTGCCTGCCACACCATCATAGGACTCTAGCTGGGTGGGCATTTGTGGGCAGTTCTGGCTTACCTCTCAAGTGGCAAAACTGAGACTGGCAACATAAAGGGAAAAGCACTGTGGGTAGTGCTGACAGGCCTGACCCGCACCCTGCTGTCCTATTAACGACCTGTGCCCCATTCTTGGACACTGCAGCAGCTGCATCTGTCCGAATACTCTCAAAGTCAGTGCCCTGCTCCGTGGGCACCTCGAACTGCTACTAGCACCTAGCGCCTACAGAGAACAGAAGCTGGTCTGTCCTGCCTGCAGACTCTTAGGACCATCCTGACTGCAGGCTGGGGCTAGGGGGCCACACAAGAGACCAGCTTCCCCAGGAACAAGAGGTTTTGGGGTGATGCCAGAAGATGGCCTCCTTGTCGCGGACCACCTGGGAGCACCTTCCCTAGATCCCGAAGGGTGTAAGGGTCTTTTCAAGTGAATAACTCTAAGTAATTTCCATCCCGTCTTCTCTTGTCCAAAGGCAGCCTCTGTTTCTTAGTCATGTTGCTGTGGTTTTCAGGGATGGCCCTTACCCTTTCCTGCTGGCTAGAGAGCCACTTGAGGTGTGACCTTCAACACCGAACGTACCCCTCCCCCACTCCCCACTGTGTCTGGACTCTGGGTAGACCGAGTTAGGGGTGTGGACAGCAGTATGAAGATTATCAAGTGGCTAGTTAGCTAGGGGCCACGCCTGCCACCGGAATGCTTCTGTATGTCAGCTGATGTGAAGGCTGAGAGACGCTAGAGAACTTGCTTGAGCTCAGTGTGGGCTGAGAACCTCATGGAAGGTTCTGCAACATGTTCCAGGGTGTGTGTGTGTGTGTGTGTGTGTGTGTGTGTGTGTGTGTGTGAAGCCCAGCAACCCCTGTGACTTGTACACAACCCAGGGGTGGAAGTAGGGCCCTCCTCCAACAAACAGGCAGGACACAGAGGGGTGGAAGACCAGGGCCTTAGTTTCCTACAGCTACATTTGAGGGTCGCCCTTTCACCTGCAGCTAAGCTGAGGCAAGCAGAGGAAAAATCTACTCTTTACCTTTGAGGTTTGGGAATTAAAATACAAAACATCCATCCCATCATCATTTTCCTGCACTGGTTCTTCACCCATCCAATAAAGGCATACTATCTGGCAAATATTAGACTCTACTTAGGGCTCATGAGGACCACCTTAGATAAAAGTCCTTGACCTTGCCAGGCTACGAGGTGGGTGGTGACACTCTTCTCTTCCCCCGCCCCCCCCCTCTCCAGAGAGCAATTAGCATGTCAGGTCCTGGGTTAGGGTCTATCAACCTCCACCAGCTGCTCCTGGAAGAGACTTTTCCCACCAAATGATAATACTGCGACTTTCCAGAGGAGCCAGGAAGTGGTTGTCATTGGTGCATTCCTTCTTATCTCTCAGAGAGGTCCATTCAGCAAGGAGGGCAGGCTCCTGTCCTGTAGGGAGCCCATTAGGTCCACTTAGGGGCCAGTCATCCTAGGCGCGGGTGCACACCTTGTTACTAGGAAGATAAGGAACAGAACATGCTCTTTGTTGCTGGGGTCAGAAAAGAGGCAGATGCCTTCTGAGCCCAGGGAAGGAGTTGTGTGGGTGTGGGCTAGGAGAGGCTTCAAGGAGTTCTCTAGGTGGGGAGGAGAGCTAGAGAGGAAGAGAAGGACCTAATTAGACTCAGAGGAAGTCCACTTTGCCTCAAGTCAGAAGTACAGGTGCCAAGGCCTGAGCTGTGGTGTGTGGGGCAGTCCCCAAGGCAGTGGGGTTAAAGGGAGGTCACAGTCTACCTGTTTCAGGAAAGTTAGCTGAGAAGTGAGACAGGAGACCTGTGGTCGGGTGATTTTCCCTTCATTGGAGGCAGGAAGCAAAGGCACAGATGCTGAGGGCGGTGGGGGGGATGGGGAGGAGGATACCAATGGGGGTATCAGAGAGAGGGACTCAACAGAAATTCAGGGGTTAAGAGGACCTGGGGTCAAGTCTTGGCCCTGCTGGTGTTTGCTGTACGGGAAGCAGTCACTGGAGTCCTTTGATATGCAGTGACTTTGTGGATAAATGAAAATTATTTCCTTGATGTTGGCTTGATTTGCAGGTAAGAGGACTCCCAGGATATATGTGGTACCTCTACCTCGGGCCTGTTCCTGATCAAGGGTTGCAGGCTCAAGAGGTGTCTTTCACAGTTCCCACTTCCTTTTCTAAACTATATTTTATTAATTTATTCATATTACATCTCAATGGTTAGCCCATCCCTTGTCTCCTCCCACTCCTCCCTCCCTCCCGCTTTCCCCCTACTCCCCTCCCCTATGACTGTGACTGAAGGGGACCTCCTCCCCCTGTATATGATCATAGGGTATCGAGTCTCTTCTTGGTAGCCTTCTATCCTTCCTTTGAGTGCCATGAGGCCTCCCCATCCAGGGGACATCCTACTTCCTTTTTGCTCTACAGTCTGGGTAGCAGGACCCAGGAAGTTCCTGGAGAAATACCTGGCTCTGGGGCTGTGGACATGGCTCTGCCTGTAAAGTGCTTGTTTGCCTTGGAAGAAGGAACTCCTGAGGTCAATCTCTAGAACCTGTAAGAACATTCACTGTGTGTGGTGATATGTATACATGCACCCACACACACATACACACACACACACACACACAAACACACACATACACACAAGCACACACATGCACACATGCACACATATATAACTATATGCACATGCAAACACATACACGCATGTACATACATGCATACACACACAAACATACATTCATGTGCACGTGCATGCACACGTGCACTTGTACACACACACACACACACACACACACACACACACACACACGTCATGATTGGCTACTTTCCAATGTGCATATGGTCTCTTCTCTGGTCTATAAAACTCAGATGGAGGCTGGACTGCTAGACTCTGGAGTTCCTTTGCCCAATTTACATCCCCAGGGTGGGAAGACAGAAAAGAAAGAGTGTACTTCATTCCCTTTGCTTCTTTGAGTTGCATAGTCCAAGACTGGAGGGACCCCACAAGATGTGAAATCAGAGCCTGGCCTTTGTCTTTCTTATAAATGTCTATTTGTCAAGGCAGGAGGGAAGAACAAACCTTATTTCAAAGTTTATTGGTTTGATTTTATAATGTTCAAATATTTAGACACATGGCATGTGGGCCTCCTTCACTGCATTTGCTCTGGCCCTCTCAAATGTCAGGGGTGGGCATGACTGCAGCCCGTGTTGCTGGTTTGTTTAAGCAGCAGATGACATGGCCCCGTGTGCACACGCCCTGGCTGCCTCTATTTTCTTTCCCATTTCCACTGTGGCCTCTCAGAGCTTGTTCTCAGCTCTGCCTCCCCGCCCCCCCGCCTCCACCCCCAGCCCCAGGCTCTGTGATGTGCCTAGGACCCATCACTTTGGCAATGGCGGGAGGTGGTGAAAACAACCCACACAGCAGCACGGTTCTGGTGGAGAGTGCAAACTGGACCAGCAAGAGGCCAAGGAAGACTGATGAAGAGAAACAGTGTTGTGAGGCCCACGTGAGCATTTGCTTTGAAACACTACTGAGCAAGGCAGGAGGGTAGGAGTGGGCTCCATATTGAGAGAAACCTGCTTATGGTAGCTACTGTCTTCATCTTGGTGTCTAAATCCCAAGAGAAATAAGGGAGGAAGGATTTATCTGGACTCAGGGTCCATCATGGTGGGAAAGGCTTAGGGTCCAGAGTGGGCGGGTCAGCTCCTGGTAGCAAGAGCTTAAGCAGTGACTTCTCAGGTGGCAGTGACAAGGAAGTCAAGAACTTAGACCTGAAGTAGACGTAACTATAATACTCAAAGCCTGTCTGTAATGGCCTACCTCCAAAAGCCCTTAAACATCCTACCTCCTAAAAGAGTGCCATCAGCTGGAGACTCAGTGTCTAAACACATGCTCCTGTGCTGGACGTTTCACACTCAAACCCTAACATTATGTGTCCAGCACCATGCTTTAAAGCCCCAGCGAGATGAGCCTACACAAGCAGGCAGGAAGAAGTCTAGAGTACAACACTAGCTCAGTGGAAGACAGGCTGGGGAGGCTCAGTGATTCCTCAACTCCACAGCCTTCCTCACACAGAGCCAGCAGCTGATCAGTGCTGGCACAGACAGGCCAGGCCTCATGAGTTGACTTCATTCCCGTCAGCCAGGCCCCAGTAATGGGTTTGAGGTGGGTCGGGGGAGAAATTGTTGCTTAACAGGATGGATCAGCCTGATCATTCTGTCATCAAGAAAACCTAGACATCAGCAGTAGATTTAGAGCTGGGTGGTGGCCAGATGATAAGAGATGTGTGGTGTCTGCCCACACTGTGTAGAGAGCAGGAGAGAGTCTAAGGGAAGGGTTCTGTGCATCTTCATCTTCAACTCTGAGTTTTTGTGGAGGGTGTCCTGGTGGTTCTAGTACTGATGTGAGCTGGCTACCCTGTTCTGCCTCTGCCTCTTGCTAATGGGCTGCTTTGGGCACATCTATCAGCCTTTAAGCCTCAATTTCCCTATCTATACACCAAGGCTGCCTGCCTTCTATTAAGCATGGTTGTGAGGTTTAGAAATCAAGGCTAATGAATTCCTGGTCCAGTTGATTGGCTGGGTATAAGCAAACACTAATAGTGTTTCTGATCTTGTCTTCCATGGAGACCACCTGAGAAGGGGTGTGGCCCCCCCAAGTGTAGGTTAATTCCTAACAAGTAAATATTCCCTTAGCTGGCAGAGTCGAGAATGTCTTAGCTGGTTTTGTTTTGCTGTTTTTTTGGTTTTGTTTGTTTGTTTGTTTTTGTGGCCTGGGCCTGAGGTTGGCCTGTTTAGAATCTGACACCAGAAAAACAGAACACTACAGAATGAGGGCCAACAGACATGCCATGGTATTCCTGGCTAAGAATGTAGCAGGCCACTCTAGCAAGCGTCAGCCGCCATTTTGCTGACTCCCAGTAAGGAGCCTGCCTCTGTTTCTGCTTCACAGAAAACTGGAGTCTTAAACTGGGATCAAGGGAGTCGGACTCACAGGGGTGGGCTTGCATATCGTACTGGCGACCGTGGAAAACCGAGGAGCACAGAGAGTAGTTGCTTTGGCAGGGAGCATCCAGAGCCACCGCCAGCTAATGCTCCGACTCAGCACACAGCCTGCCTTGCAGATGGTCCTTCAAGGAGGGGTCTGAGAAAGTGAGACAGAGGAGGAAAGAAAGGGAAAAGGGGATGGCGAAGACCCTCTTCTGCATCATCTGCCCTGTAAGAGCTCACTACTTCCCCAGCCCCTATCCTGACCTCAGTTTCCCCAGCCACTCCTCCTGTGGACATTTCTGTACCCTTTAAAATCATGCTTATGGTATAGAAGGGGTGACGTTTTCTTTGGAGCTTTCTAAGAGTGGCGGTGCCTCGGAGTGAGAGTAAACAGTCTCTCAGCCTCAGCCCCTACTCTCCCCCCAAGCTGCCAGTCCAGGCCCAGAGCCCAATCCTGTGAAGTCTCAGGTCTATGAGAACTCAAAGACTAGGCCAAAAAATTAGACTAGGCCAAACAAAAACAAAAACAACAAAAGCAAAAAACAGGCAGAGGCTGAGATTACCGTAGTATGTTCTGGGACCAGAGAGATGGCTGGGCCATGAAGAGTGTGCCCTCTAACAGAGGATCTGCTTTGGATTCCTACCTCCTCCTCTGATAGGGGGAGGCTTAGATTGGACTCTGATGCCCTCTTATGGCCTCTGGAGGCAACCCCACTCCCACACACAATTTAAAATAACAAAAGTAAACTTCTCCGAAACTCTTCTTTCAAACCTCCTTCTCCAAAGGTTTCTTGCTCTCAACTGTTCATCCCAGTCACCAAACATACCACACACACACACACACACACACACACACACACACACACACACACACACACACCCTAATTGCTGCTCCTGGAGGACCTGTTTTTCCTAACACCCAGGACAAGTTATTTTGTGACACACCCATATGGTTATTCATCTCTCATCTGGCTTCTCTGGAACTTTTGAGCTCTGTGAGTTTTGGCATGGCAGTGTGTTCCTTTTTTGTTGTTGTTGTTGGTGTTCAGAAATGTTCCTGGTGCCCAGCACGGGGCTGGCATGTGAAATATGCTATTTGGTGAGCCAGTTCACGAATGGTATAAATTTGTGTCACCTGTGTCTATTTTTCTCTGTTAAAGAAGACATGGAGGACTCCCCATTCCTCTCCATTCCAGAGACATCCACATCTTTTCACAAAATGCCAGCCTCGTCCGTGAGACACGATGGTGAAGGTCAGAAGGGACAGATTTGGCCTTACTGAGCTTCTGGTTGCCGAGGCTTCCTTCAACTGTGGGCAAGTGGATATAGTTGCCATCACTGACCTCTTCATTGATCTCAACTACATGGTCTACGTGTTTCAGTATGACTCTACCCACGGCAAGTTCCATTGACACAGTCAAGGCTGAGAATGGGAAACTTGTCATCAGTAGAAAGGCCATCTCCATCTTCCAGGAGTGAAATCCTGCCAGCATCAAATAGGGTGATGTTTGTGCTGAGCATGTTGTAGAGTCTGGTGTCTTCACCACCTGGAGATGGCCAGGACCACTTGAAGGAGCCAAAGGGTCAGCATCTCTGCCCCTTCTGCCAATGCCTCATGTTTGTGATAGAACCACAAGTATGACAGTTCACTCAAGATTGTCATCACTGTTTCCTGGACCACCAACTGCTTATCCCCCCGCCCCGCCGCCAGCCAAGATCATCCATGACAACATTGACATTGTGGAAGGATGGCATGATCACTGTCCATGCCACCACTGCCATCCCCACATCCACTGGTGCCACCAAGGCTGTGGGCAAGGTCATCCCAGAGCTGAAAGGGAAGCTCACTGCCATGGCTTGCTATGCTCCTACCCCCCAACATGTCCATCATGGATCTGACACGCCGACTGGAGAAACCTGCTAAGTACGGTGACACCAAGAAGGTGGTGAATCAGGCGTTAGAGAACCCTCTAAAAGGTATCCCGGGATACACTGAGGACTAGGTTGTCTCCTGCCACCTTAAATGTTGACACCCACTCTTCCACCTTTGAAGCTGGGCTGGCATTGCTTCTAATGACAACTTCGTAAAACTCATTTCCTGGTATGACAATGAACATGGCTACAGCCACAGGGTGGTGAACCTCATGGCCTACGGGCCGCTAAGGAGTAAGAAGCCTTGGACTGTCCATTCTAGCAAGGACATAAGAGGAAGTGAGAGGTCCTTGGCTGCTGAGGAGTCTAGCCCCAACTTAGCCCCAACACTGAACATCTCCCTTACAAACCCCCAGAAGGAGGGGAGGGACTTAGGAGGCTCTACTCTCTTGAATACGGCCCCCCCAAGACATGGAGGGAGATGTGCTGACCCACTGATGCCCAAATATTCTAGAAGAGCACTTACTGATGAGGCGGATAGAGGGTAAACTGAGTCTTCTGTCTTCTATTCTAGGAATGAAACAGGGCGAGAAGAGAGGCCCAGGGAAGCAGTGGGCAGTTTCCCTGGCTACCTTATTCACCTTTGGATGGAAGCTGGCTGCCCCCACCCCTAAACTGGCTAGAGCCAGCCAGAGACAGATATCTCCTCTCCTCTCAACTGGCCTTTTTAACCTCTGTCCTTTTCTAAGGGCTAAAAGGGATTCTATGGTCTCCCTCTTCAGGAGCTCACGAAGGGATAAGGCTAGAGAATTGCTTTCTCTCCAGTGCTGCTGGTCTCAGCCTGGCACAGCCTGCCCATGCACCTCACTGTGCCCTCCAGCTCCAAGTGTGCAGCATCCTGGGTCCCTGCCCAGGTTGACTTGTCCCTCCCGTGTATTTGTTCTTCTTTGGCCTAAGCTCAGACTCAGGCAAGAGGCTAATGAGTGTCTCTGCTCTGTAGTTACAAGTTGGAAAACACAACTTGCTGCCTGTTCATCCTGGCTCCAGCTGCAGAGCTCTTTGCACCTGGCTCCTGGAACCCTGTGAGCTGGACCAGGCTGAGGAAGAAAACACAGGGACAGTGCATTTCCTGGACCTGACATCATCTCTCATGGGCCGGTACTTTTGCCTGAGGGAAGGAGACTTGAGGTAGTCTTTGGCTCAGAACCGCAGCTGATTAGTCCTGACTCACTCTCCCCATGAGCTTATGTGGGAAACTGCTTTGGGCTGAAGTGTCAGGTGAGGCCAGGATTTTTATAAAAGAAATAGGGGTGTGGGAAGGGAGGGACCTCTAAAGACAAAGTGGGGTTCCCAGGTCCATGGAAAGCTGATTTTAGAGCAAACAAGGGCCCTAAGCCAAACAGCCTAACTCTGACATTAAGAAGACCCCACAATGTGCAAATAGAGGCCGTGTACCCCCATAGAGCCTATTCCTCAAGGCAGACAAAGGATGAAAAGGGCAACCCAGGAAGCTGAAGGGGCAGATGTGGCTGCTCTCTCCCTGTGGGTGGGCCAACAGCAGCATGTCCATAGTTGAGGAGAACTAACCACAGGTAGGAAGAATGATGTGGGATGAAGTTCCCTCCTTCTCTGTGGTCCCTCTTTGATGGGGACATCTTCTGCCATTCTTCTGTCCTGGCATCATGCCTGGAACTCCTGGAGCCCATTGTCTCTCACCACTGGTTTCCTGGACGCTTCTAGAACATTCCTTTTTTCTTTCTTTCTTTTTCTTTTTTTTTAAAGACAGGGTTACTCTGTGTAGCGTTGGCTGTTCTGGACTCACTTTTGTAGATCAGGCTGGCCTCAAACTCACAGCAATCAACCTGCCTCTGCCTCCTGGGTGCTGGGATTAGAGGCCTGTGCCACCATGCCAGGCTGGACACTCCTTTTTCAAAGAAAACAACTTTTTGCCTTAATAGATCTAACTGGAGGACTTCAGAGTGTAAATACGTCTCATAGACCCACCCCTAACAACAATGGCTGTGATTGGCACACACCAACTAACCTGTGCTTGGTGTGTGTGTGTGTGTGTGTGTGTGTGTTTCTCTCTTGGTTTCAATCATTTTGATTTTTAACTTGGAACCTTGATTTTCACTTTTACTTTATTTTATTTTATTAGATGTGGGGAAAAAAAAAAAGAAAAAAGAAAAAGCCAAGTGACCCTGCCCCCAAAGTGACAATAATTCACATTCCTAGCACACATAGTGACCTGCCATTCTTGTTTTGGCACTTTTTTTCCATGTGTTTCCATAATGAACACTGTTTTTTTAAAAAGTATGCTATATGCTGAAGAGATGGCTCTGTGTTTAAGAATGCATATTGTCTTTCCAGAGACCTGAGTTACATTCCTAGAACCACATCGGGCAGCTCACAACAGCTCATAACTCCAGCTGCAGAGGAATCTAATAGCTCTGGCCTCTGTGGGGACATGCACTCGTGTGCGCACTCTTCACCCCCCCCCCCCCCCCCCCAACCCCCACCCCGCCACTCCCCCTGCGTCACATAATTACAAATTTAAATAAAATATTCAAAAGCATGACATGGGCTGGAGGAATGACTCAGTGGTTAAGAGGGCTTGCTGCTCTCCCAGAGGACCAGAGTCTGGTTCTGCATGGCTCACAGTTGTCCATACATAGCTATAGCTCCAGGGGATCTGAGACCCTCTTCTGGCCGACATGGGCACCTCATTCAAGTGTGTACACAGACACACAGACACACACAGAGACAGACAGAGAGACAGAGGGAGAGACAGAGACAGAGACAAAGAGACAGAGACAAAGAGAGAAAGAATTTTCTTTGCAACCCTTTGAGATGTGACTTGACAGCCACCAGAAAGGTACACGGTGGCTAATGCTGAGACAGCTGCCAGTCTTCTTTGAGGAGGCCATATCCATTCTTTCCCTGAACATTTGTCTATTTTTTAAATATTAATTAATTAATTCACTTTACATCCCAATCATCCCCCCCTCCCTCCTCTCTTCCTGGCCCCACCCTCTCTCTCTCTTCCCCCATCTCCTGAACTTTTCTGTTTTTAAACTAAATTCCAGAGCTGCTTGCTCACCAACTCTTCAAGAAATCATTTTCTCCATCAAAGCTGAAAATCCAGTTTGATGCTAGCTGAAGTACTTCAGAGAGGAAGGAAGACAGCTCGTTTACGGCTGACTGTCGAGATCTGTGCCCAAATCCCAGCTGCTATTGACCACACATGTTATTCCATGTTTCCATACATGTTTCTTTCTCTGCCATTGGAATTGGCCTCTGCTGCCCAGATCTGACCTTCCCCTCCTGATGGGCATTCCAGGTGTTTCAACCTCAGCGCTGTGATGTCTTCCAGCCTCCCTCCCTGTACGTCTCCAGCACAACTTCCCTCCCTGCTGAAATAGAACTAACCGCACATACCCGACCAGTAGGCCCCATTGCGCTGACCTTAACAAAGCTGACTCCTGGTAGTCTGGCTGGCAGGGGAGGGGTGGGGGTTGGCAGAAGCCCAGTGGTATTTTCATTTCTCTGGTTACCAGTAGGGCTCTTCTTAATTGATTTTGTACAAATATCCAAGTCCCATAAACATCCTTTTCAAAGTTATTTTTCCTTTCTCTGCTAGTTTAAAATGTCACCATTTTAACTTATTTTTAGTATATGTGTGGACCACTCTACCCAGTTCACCAGTCCTGCTATTTCTAAGTCAGTCAGTGCCCCATTATTTGAACTATAACTTCATAATTTATCACCAGCCATAGATTTTGCGAAGCACGGTGGCAATTTTGTTTGCTTTCTGTGGATGGGAAAACTGAATCTCATAAGAGGACTTGCTTACAGCCTGCCTCACCAAGTCCCCAAGGCAGAAAGGGTCTTTCCACCGGGCCGCACCTTTTCGTGTCTTCTCTTAACCACCCCCACTTAGTCCCTGGTAACCCACACCATGCATTTTTTGTGTGCTAGGAAATGGCCAAGGAGCTTTGTTTTCTCCAGCTTTGCCATCAGGATCGGCTCCGGTGTCTCTGGCAAGGAGACCCACTAGGCACAGTGGGTGGACGATGTTGTTATTTCAGCCTCAGGAGAGCTAGGTCTCTGAAAGCTCTCTTCTGGCCACTGATGGCTCAGCCTGTGTGTGCCCAAAGTCAGGAGTGTCCCCTCAGCAAGCAGAGCTGTTTTCCAAGAGGCATGGCTTTGTTGCACTTCTCTTCCATACTCCTTAATCTTTTCATTCCTATATCCCTTTCTGACTTGTTCCTTCGACCTCCATCCTTTGCAGAGATGTGTCCTTTGGTGTGCTGTGCCAGGAATTTCATTAAAGCACAGAGCAGCAAGGTGACCCATGGATGAGAAGTGAAGGCGAAACATATTGGCAGGTATGGAGGGATCTAAACCCCAAGCAGTTAATCAGTAGGTACCGTTTGCAGCTGGATCACCCGGAATCCCTGCCTGTAATGGAGAAGTGGCTTCTTCTTCCCTAGAGAGAATCCACCAGTGCTGGCTCCTGCAGCCACAGTGCCTGCCCAGCCCAGCCCAGTCCCTGATCCAGCCCGTCTTTTTATGTGCTTGGTGTCCTGTGGCGTGACCCTGGCTTAGTCCACATGCCTACTACTGCTCTGGGAAAACCCTCCTAGGCACTGAGGCCTCCGAGAGCTTGCAGTGACTATACAACAGCTCACTAGGGTGGGCCCTGCAGCCAGGGTGTCCCCTGGGGTCTCAGGAGGGCTAGCGATTGCTGAAAGCAAAGGCTGCTGACCTTTAAGTTACTGAGAAAGCTTAGTCTGTGGCGTGCTGCTCAGCTCTCGGGATTGGATGCTCCCAGCACTGCTCTAAAACCATGTAATTAGTGGGATTGTGGGATGGAAGTCTGGAAAGGGTTTTCCGAGAAGCAAATGTTGGAGAGAAAAGAGGACTGGACTGCAGATGGGAACGCCTGGAATTTGGTCCCACGAAACTGCCCCTCCTCCCCACCCTGGCTTTTAACTTTAAGAAAAAGCAGTCCTTTTCTTAACCCTGTAACATGGGAGTGATGAGAGGCAGACATGACGATCTCTTCAGTCACTCACTCAGCAACTGTGATCGAGTACGTCAATGTGACCGTTGGAGGCTACTACAGGTACAGTGGCAGGAAAGACTTTATGATCCCTTTTTGTGGGCCTTAACCTTTATCCTAGTGTGTGGAGACAGGAAGCGGCAATCAAATAAGCCAACGGGCAATGTCTCTCTACTAGTCCCTCTAGGAACTGACAAGTGCAATCAAGAAAACAGAGTGGTCAAGGGAGAGGAGGCGAAGGACAGAACGTGAGAATCGGTCAGAGGAGGTGACTGTCTAGACCCTTGGTGGCCAGCCATGGAGATGGGCAGGGCACGATCTACACACATCTGGCTAGAAGGGCTCATGAGATCTGCTGCCTAGGGCAGGGAGCAGAGAGGACTCACACTGCTTAGACACCATGGTTGTCCCTCTGGAAACCGGCATGACCACCTCCTCCAAAGTGAGGTTGTAACGGAACCTGGGATCTGGAGAAGTATATACTGGGGTAAGGTGGGAGCACCAAAGCTGGATTCTGGGACCTCTACTACTCAGCTGAGGTTTTAACTTCATCCCAGAGATGGGTTTCTATATGAGAACGAACAGTTGTCCTGGGCAGGACGAGCCTCAGCTTGATGCCGACTATTGGCAGCTGGGAATGAGCAGGCTGGCTGGCTGCTGCCAGAGAGCACTCTTCCCAGAGCCTGCAGCCACAGGCAGACGGGGCCCAGGTGAGAGTCGCCTGTGACATAACATTGAGGAGCCACCATGCTAGGGACTTGAAAACCTTAGACAGATGTTAGCATCATCCACATTGAAAGACAAGGAAATGTGCTTCAAGCAGGCTGGGCAGCTCCAAACTATCAGTCACCAAGAAATCCGTAAGGACTCACATGTAAGGACTTGTGATATTTAAAAGAATAAACACCTTCTGAGTACATCTGAGGGCTAGCTACTTAACAGACCCGTTGTCACAAGAACCCCAAGAGATGTTTTTGTTGTCTTAATTCTAAAGATGAGGAAATTGAGGTTCAGGCAGGTGGAGGACACACTGGGACTCTTACAGGTGTCCCATTTATAAACTGGGACCTCAGCTTATGGGACCACATAGTGCTGAGGCCTGCTGCCTCCCCTCTAGGATTCAGCTGTTTCCTGTGTTTAACAAACTCCCTTCCAGAAACTCCATACCGCTGTTCTCTTTTGCTCTGTGGGGCCTGAGACTTGAGAACTATTGGGAATCAACTTAGTTGGTCAAACTAACATTTAAGACATGAAATAGAGGTGAGATGATGTCAGCAAGATGGCAGCCTGGGAGTTCCCACCCGTTGTTTACCCACAAAAACAATGATTTCAGGATGACCACAGATGAAAATAGGTCCCAGAGAGGTCTGGAGAACAGCTAGGAAGCCGCAGTCCCTCCGAGGAGGAGCATGTAACTTGAGAAGGGCTGCAGGAAGAGCACAGAAAGCATTTTGGTGCATCATCCCAACCCCAGGCCAATGTAACTCAGTGCTAAGAGGCTTCTCCCTGGCCATGGCTTTCTTCTGTGGGTAAAAACAGAAGTCCTGGGATCCACTGAGGATGCTAGCATCTTTGCTGCTGTTGTAGCTGTTCACAGCTTTTGCCATTGAAGGTCAAAGCTAACATGGCTACCCAGAACCTACCCCACTCTGTTCCTTAGAGCCAAAGATCCTCTCACTGTCCCTTCTGGGACTTTCCAGCACATACTCATGCATGACAGCATCACAGCTTGGGCCCTAGTATCACCAGGAACCACTCGCCAAAGTTGGAGTTGCCAACGTCCCTGAACACAGTAGCCCTGTACATCCTTGAACCTATGTCCCACACCACACTTAGCCCATACCTTTGAGCTGACTCATAGGCAAAGGACTTTCTCTACCAAAGACAATCTACCCACTAGGAAGAGGTGCCTTCCTCTTCAAATATGCAGGTACCAACACAAGGCCACAACACACACACACACACACACACACACACACACACACACACACACACACACACACACACACAAAACGTACTACCATAGGACACAGTGAACTTCCAATTAAAGCAATGTGGCTCTTCAGATTGTCTGCCAAGAATTCAAAATAATGGTTTTACAGAAGTTCAGCCAGAGATAACAATATTAGGAAAAAGTATTTAGATAATAAAATTAGGGGTTCAACAGAGAGATGCCACGGAGGGGAAAAGGAGTTCTGGAACTGGAGAACACCAAAAGTAAAGTGAAAGCTTTTATTACAGCCATCCCCAGAAGACTTTACTGTGTTGAAAGAGTCATTGAACCTTAAAATATGGCATTTGGAATCATGCAGTCAGAGGAGGAAAACACCACAACATGCATGCAACAGCATCAAGCTAGCTTACAGGCACATTGCCATCACCCTAGAAGGTAAGGAAGAGAGGAGCTCAAGGAAAAACCACTTAAAGCAATGATGGCCAAACGCTTCCTAAAAGTTGAAAGAAATCATATGGTGATACCTCCAGAATTTCTTTTATTGTACAGAATTGTTTTTAATATCCTGTGTTTTTTTCTTTTTTAAATTATTTTTCCATATGAAGTTGAGAATTGCTCTTCCAAGGTCTGTAAGGAGTTTGTTGGAATTTGTATGGGAATTTCATTGAATCTGTAGATTGCTTTTGGTAAGATGGCCATATTTACTATGTTAATCCTACTGATCCATGAGCATGGGACATCTTTCCATCTTCTGGTATCTTCAGTTTCTTTCTTCAGAGACTTGACGTTCTTGTCATACAGGTCTTTCACTTGCTTGGTTAAAGTTACACCAAGATATTTTATATTATTTGTGGCTATTGTGAAGGGTGTTGTTTCTCTAATTTCTTTCTCAGCCCCCATTTTTTTTTTATCATTTGTATAAAAGAGGGCTACTGGTTTTTAAAAAAGTTAATTTTGTATCCAGCCACTTTGCTGAAGGTGTTTGTTAGTTATATGAGTTCTCTGGGAGAATTTTGGGGGTCAATCACATATAGTATAATATCATCTGCAATATCATAGTGATGCTTTGACTTCTTCCTTTCTAATTTATAGCCCCTTGATATCCTTTAGTTGTTTTATTGCACTAGCCAGGACTTCAAGTACTATATTGAATAGGTATGGAGAGAGTGGACAGCCTTGTCTTGTTCCTGGTTTTAGTTAAGTTTCTCTCCATTTAACTTGATGTTGTCTATTAGCTTGCTATATATTGCCTTTATTATGTTTAGATATGGGCCTTGTCTCCCTGATTGCTTCAAGACTTTTATCATGAAAGGGTGTTGGCTTTTTCAAAGGCTTTTTCAGCATCTAATGAGATGATCATGTGCTTTTATTTTCCTTTCAGTTTGTTTATATAGTGGATTACAATGATGGATTTTCCTATGTTGAACCATCCCTGCATCCCTGGCATAAAGCCTATTTGATCATGGTGGGTGATGTTTTTTATGTGTTCTTGGATTTGGCTTGAGAGTATTTTATTGCATATTTTTGCATCAATGTTCATAAGGAAGATTGGTCTAAAATTTTCTTTCTTGGTTGAATCTTTGTGTGGTTTAGGTATCAAGGTGACTATAGCTTCATAGAATGAATTTGACATTGTTACTTCAGTTTCTATTTTGTGGAATAGTTTGAAGAGTTTGGTATTAGCTCTTCTTTGAATGTCTGGTAGAATTCAGTGCCAAAACTATCTGACTCCGGGCCTTTTTGGTTGGGAGACTTTTAATGACTCCTTCTATTTCCTTAGGGGTTACAGGAATAATTAGATTGTTAACTTGATCTTGATTTAACGTGGTAAATAGAATCTACCAAGAAAACTTTTTATTTCATTTAGATTTTCCAGTTTTGTGGAGTACAGGCTTTTGGAGTAAGACCTAATTATTCTTTGGATTTCCTCAGTGTCTTTTGTTATACCCCCTTTTCATTTCTGATTTTGTTAATTTGGATATTATCTTTCTGCCTTTAGTTAGTTTGGCTACAGGCTTGTCTATCTTGTTGATTTTCTCAAAGAATCAGCTTTTAGTTTTATTGATTCTTTATATTGTTCTTTTTGTTTCTAAGTTATTGATTTTAGCTCTCTAGGGTATGTTTGCTTCTTTTTGTTCTAGAGTTTTCAGATGTGCTGTTAAGTTGCTACTATGAGATCTCTCCAATTTCTTTATGAAGGCCCTTAGTGCTATGCACTTTCCTCTTAACACTGCTTTTATTGTGTCCCATAAGTTTAGGGATGTTGTGCATTTATTTTCATTGAATTCTAGAAAGTATTTAATTTCTTCCCTGGCCCAGTGGTCAGTGAGTAGAGAGTTGTCCAGTTTCCATGAGTTTGTAGGCTTTTTTTTTTCTTTCCTCTTGTTGATAAGTTCCAGCTTTAGTTCATGGTGGTTTGATGAGATACAAGAGGTTGTTTCAATTTTCTTGCATCTGTTGAGGCTTGCTTTGTGACTCAGTATATGGCCAATTTTGGAGAAAGTTCTGTGTGGTACTGAGAAGAAGATATATCCTTTCATGTTTGGGTGAAATGTTCTGTAGATACCAGTTAAGTCCATCTGATTCATAACATCGGTTACTTTTATTATTTCTCTGCTTAGTTTCTGTCTTGTTGACCTGTCCATTAGTGAGAGTGGGGTGTTGAATTCATCCACTAATATTGTATGGGGTTCAATGTATGACTTAAGCTTTAGTAATTATTCTTTTTGGTTTGTTTTGTTTTTCAAGATAGGGTTTCTCTGTGTTAGCTTTGGCTGTCCTGGGCTTGCTTTGTAGACCAGGATGGGCTCGAACTCACGGCTATCCTCCTGTCTCAAGTGCTGGGATTAAAGGCGTACATCACCATACCCGGCCTAGTACATTCTTTTATGAATGTAGGTGTCCTTACATTTGGTACATTAAGATGTCATCTTGGTGATTTTTTCCTTTGATGAGTATGAAACGTCCTTCCATATCTCTTTTGATTAATTTTGGCTGAAAGTTTATTTTATTAGATATTAGAATAGCTACTCCTACTTGTTTCTTGGGTCCGTTTGTTTGGAAAACCTTTCTGCAGTCCTTTACTCTGAGGTAATGTCAACCTTTGTTGCTGAGGTGTGTTTAGTGTATGCAGCAGAATGGTGGATGCTCTTTTCATATCCACTACTAGCCTGTACCTTTTTATTGGGGAATTTATTCCATAGATGTTGAGCGATATTAATGACCAATGATTGCTGATTCCTGTAATTTTGATACTGGTAGTGGTAGTATAAGTGGGTGTCATTCCCCCCACCTCTCTTTTCTGGTGTGAAATTATTTGTTTCCTGTGTTTTCACTGTGTTGGAGTTTTCCTTCTAGGTCCTCTGTAGGGCTGGGTTTAGTGGACAGATATTGTTTAAATTTGATTTTGTCATGGAATATCTTGTTTTCTCCATCTCTAGTGATCAAAAGTTTTGCTGAGCACAGAAGTCTGACCTGGCTTACGTGGTCTCTTAGGGTCTGCAAGATATCTGCCCAGGTACTTCTGAATTTTAACATCTCTGTTGAGAAGTTTAATGTAATTCTAATAGGTCTGCCCTTATATATTACTTAGGCCTTATCCCTTGCAGCTTTTATAATCTTTTTTGTTTTGTATGGTTAGTGCTTTGTTATTATGTGGCAGGATAATTTTTGTTTTTTAGTTCAATCTATTTAATGTCCTGTAGGTTTCTTGTACCTTTACACTCATCTCTTTTAGGTTAGGGAATTTTTCTTCTATAATTTCATTGAGGATATTTTCTGGGCATTTGAACTGGAAAGCTCCTTCTTCTATTCCTATTATTCTTAGGTTTGATATTTTCATGGTGTCCCCAAATTTCCTGGTTATTTTATACTAAAAACTTTTTAGGCTTAGCATTTTATTTGACTGATGTATCAATTTCTTCTATTGTATCTTCTATGCCTGAGATTCTCTCTTCCATCTCTGTAGTTTGTTATAGTTCCTGTTCTCTTTCATAGGTTTTCCAACTCTAGAATTGCCTCAGTTTGTGTTTTCTTTATTGCTTCTATTTCCACTTTCAGATCTTGGACAGTTTTATTCATTTCATTCTATTTTCCTGTATTTCTTTAAGGGATTTATTCATTTCCTTCACCCATTTGATTGTATTTTCCTGTATTTCTTTGAGAGATTTATTCATTTCCTGTATAAAGGCCTCTATCATCTTCATATCATTTTCCTGTGCTTCAGGAGGATATCCAGGGCTTGTCGTAGGAAGATAGCTGGGTTCTGGTGGTACTGTGTTACCCTGGGTTTTGTTGAGTGTGTTCTTATGCTGTCCATCTGGTTGTCCCTGGTGTTGGCAGGCCTGGAGGTCCCTGGTAGGGCCAGATGGCTGCTGTCTCTGGGACTGCAGGCAGAGTTGGGGCCTGGGAACTGGCTTAGACTGGTCACGGGGCAGACCTTACCACTGCTGGTAGTCCCCAATCTATTTTAATTTTTAAAGTTTTATTTTTTCATTAGTTTAAATTACATTTATGTATGGCTGTGTGTATGTGCATATGTGTTCTGGTACTTGTGGAAGCCAGAGGTCTTAGATCACCTCGGAGCTGGAGTCATAGACAGTTGTGAGGCACCTGGTACGGGGGCTGAAACCAAACTCAGGTCCTCTGCAAGAGCCACAAGTACTTGTAGTCACTGAGTCATCTCTCCAGCCCTTTTACTTTACCTTTTAGCCTTGATCCACCAAGGGTCTAGTCTGTTTCTGCACTGCAAGATAAACTATTTGAACAGAGCTCTTGCTCAGACATCTTGAGCAAGAAACCCTCCCCACTCATCTGCCAGAGCTGGTGTGATTGGAGAAATGGCTGTACGGCAAGCCCTCCCATCTCCCTTTGAGCTCACTTTTGGCTATACTCTCTTGGCTATCCCCCGACCCACAGCCTTAGCCATGCTTGTCTTAGAAATTCACTGGATGTGTAAAGAGAATTTATTATCTTGGCTCCATCATAGCTACTTTGCCTTCAGGATCTTCCAACTCGGGCTGAATTTCTTTTCACCCTGGATCAAAGCTCTAACCTTAACCCAGGAAAGTTGTAGTTTTCCCACTCATTATCTATAATGGAATACAAAACCTTTAACCCATAAACTGCAGGCTTTCTTGTCTCCCCATCCCCCGCCTGGGGCAAACCTGCTCCCTCTATCTGGGTTTCATTGGCTTATGGACCAAGCCTACCACAGCTACTAGCAAACCTATAATTTTTCTTATCCAGAATTGCACACTGGGGAGTGGGCAGCAGAATAAGGCCACAGACTAGCAGCCATCCTGGCACAATAGAAGCTCCTTTTTTTAAATTAATTAATTTATTTATTTTAGAAGTTCTTAATGACATCATTTTCCAGTGATCTGAATGGTGTTCTTTGTACTTGTTTTGTTGACAATTTTGTCTAGTACTACACTCATTGTCATTAAAAGGAGAACTATCTAATGTCTCACGCTGCCATCTTTGAGGTGGAATCTTCAATGTGACTATTCTGTTACTCACATCTTTTGATTTTAATTATAGATGAGCTGTTATCAGGAGGTTGGTGTAGAGTCATGGAAAGAGAAGCCTGAGTTTTGCATAAGTCACCTCCAATGTGCAAAAATAAATGGGGGAAGTGACCAAGGGAAGCAGTCAGGCTGAACACTCAGCCAGGAACATCAGAGCTAGGGTCTGGTCTCAATCCTGCCCCAGAAAGACCTGTTTGAGGCTCCTTAACTTTATAAAATGTCTGAGAAAGGGTATCCTGTTTAACCTGATACTCACTCTTTACCATCTCCCCAGGGTCCCCACCACTACCACCAAGTTTTCTTCTCAAGGGCCCTGCGACTTTGTGAGGGTGAAAATGTCTGAAATTAGCTTTCACTTCTGCAAGACATCTGAAGCTGTAGCAACATAATTTCCTTGTTCTTTTCTGAGTAGTTGCTGGACAGCTCACTGGACAGCCATCGATAAGACAAGGATAACTACTTGGCAAGTTTAAAGCCAATGAGAAACCTTGCCTGAAAAACAGACTGACACCAGAGGAACCATTTCTGAGACATTGCTTTGGTCTCCACACACATGTACCTGTTTGTTGCAGCTGATGAACACTCCAACTGTTTATTCTGTTCTAAATACTGTGGTAGGAACATTTACATGTTTTCCTATCAAACCTTTGGGGACAAGCAACAGCCCTCAGAACCCAGGAACTTTGTGTCCCACAGCAAAGAGCTTCTGATAGCTTTCCTACGAGGGCTTGCAGTGAACACTCTCACCCTAAACTCCCAGAAAGGAAGCTCCGCAAGGAAACAGCGTATGGGCTGTGGAGTAGAAACTGGCAGACTGATGACCCACTCCATCGGGGCTCCTAGACATTAAGAAGATAGGATGATCTGCCCACTGGCCCTCTTAGATGCTTGGATGAGCAGTGGTTCATGATGCCTGCTGGGCCAGCAGGTGTCCTCTCTCTCTCTGTCTCTGTCTCTGTCTCTGTCTCTGTCTCTCTGTCTCTCTGTCTCTCTGTCTCTCTCTCTTTCTCTCTCTGCTCTCTCTCTCCTATCCCCCTCTCTCTCTCTCTCTCTCTCTCTCTCTCTCTCTCTCTCTCTCTCTCTCTCTCTCTCTCTCTCTCTCTCTCTCTCCCCTGAGTTTTCATTGTCAAATAAAGTGGTCAGTTGAAGAGCCTCTGAGGTCAGTATCACATAGTGCCTTCAGCACAATGAAACATGGGCTATTTGTTCATACTGTTTACCAATTTTGTACACTGTAGTCCTACCCACTCTGCTACTGACTGCTCACAGCCTCCTGTGACCTCCCTAATATTAGCATCATTTAAAAGCAAAGCAAAACCAACGGACTGTGAGGACACCACCCTAGTCCCCACAGGTGGCCCAGACAGAAGACCACTGAAAAATACTTCCTAGAGTTAGTCGCAGGTGTGTTGACCCTGACAAACTAGCCGAGAGAAAACAGCAACCACATGGTGAAACCAAAACCCATGAGAAAACTTGGGTTGGCAAATGGGCATCGTGACCAGCATGGCTGAAGGTCAGGTGCGCATGGAACTTCCTCAGGAACACTTCTGTGGCTGAGGAGCCAGAAGACTTGACTGGAGGGTGGAGCTCACATCGAGCGGCTCCTTGGGGCAGCTGATGGAGCTCTGATCACAGCAGGGGGCACACACGTACACAGTTGTGCGTATTGCTGGCAGGAAGCCATGAGCCACTGACGCTGACTGAGATGAGAAGGATCTATCTGGGGATGGGATTGGCTTTTCTTAACTGGGTCCAGAGCTTCTGGTTGTAGCTAGAAGGTTCCTTGACCAGGTGCACTCTGGGATCTGAAGAGCCATGGTGAGACGCTACTGAAGCCCTGTGAGGTAGGTCTGTCAGCTGGCTTCTGGCTAGCTCATTTTTAAAAATTAATTTATTCAGATTACATCTCAATTGTGATCCCATCACTTGTATCCTCCCGTTCCTCCCTCCCTCCCTCCCTCCCTCCCTCCCTCCCTCCCTCCCGCTTTCACCCTGTTCCCCTCCCCTAGGTCTATGACCGAGGGGGGTCTCCTTCCCCACTACATGGTCAAAGGCTATAAGTCTCATCTTGGTAGCCTGCTTATTCTTTCTCCGAGTGCCACCAGGCCTCCCCACCAAGGAGAGGTGGTCAAATATGGGGAACCAGAGTTCATGTCAGAGTCAGTACCTGCTCTCCACATACCTGTGGAGAATGTCCTGTCCATTGGCTAGATCAGAGTAGGGGTTCAGTGTTTACTACTTGTATTGTCCTTGGTTAGTGCTATAGTTTGAACGGACCCCGCTGGCTGGGCAGCTCATTTCTCTACATGGTGTGGACAGCTTTCTGAGGTCTGTGGGATGGGTGAGTGGGCAGGGATGCTGCTGTCGGTGTTCCAGTGGAATTCATGTGATATGTGCTATAGCTAGTTTGGTCCCTGAGAGGCCTTTGGGTTTATAAAACTCATCCATCCTGGATGGAGTGTGTGTCTGTGGCTCCAAGATGGGAAGGGTAATGACGGTCCCACGGAGGAGATGGGATGCAGGAGAAGATGGATGGGGACAGGCAAGGCTAGCTGTGGGGCTACAGGCAAGTTCCCCAGCCTCCTAGAAAGGAAGGCAGCTGGAGTCACAGTGCAGAGCCCAGTGAAGTTGTCAGTAACATGTGCTCTGTCTGGCTCAAGGTCAATGCCTGCTTGTTGTTCTCTCTGCTTAATTGGTTTTGGGTGAAATTGTTCAGCTTTTCCTGGTATTCAGGGGGTGGGATGATGGAACTGATTTCATAATGACCTTTTGGACCAACATATGTTATGTTCGTAAAGGCAACCTAGGAAAGAATAGTTGATCATACATTTTGAAAGGATTTTTGTTTTTGTTTTTGGATTTTTGAGACAGAATTTCTCTGTGCAGCCTTGGCTGTCCTGGACTTGCTTTGTAGACCAGGCTGGCCTTGAACTCACAGCGATCCACCTGCCTCTGCCTCCCAAGTGCTGGGATTAAAGGTGTGCGCCACCACTGCCTAGCTTGAAAGGATTTTTTTTAAAGTACCTTAGACTTGGCCTAGGAAGGTAGCTCAGTCAGTGAAGTGCTTGGTTTGAAAGCATAAAGACATGAGTTTGATCCCCTAGCACATATGTAAAAGAACCCGGGCATGGTGGCACATACTTGTCATCTCAGCCCTGGGGAGGTGGAGACAGAAGGATCTCTGGTGCCCACTGTCCAGCTAGTCTTAGCTACTCTGTGATTTGTAGTCCCATGAGAGATCCTGTCACACAAACGAAGTGCACAGCTCCAGAGGAACAACACACGGACACACGTACACACAATTTTAAAACGTTGACAGCTTCTCTCTTCACTTTGTAATCAATTGTTGATTTCGTCTTCACTGGCCCCCACCACCAACAAACAGTGTTGTCACGACCTGGAACTGTGGTCAAGTCTCCTGACACGTCTGCAGGAGGGAGGGCTGGTTCCCTTGACCTTGAGGTGGGGATTGGGCCTAGAGTATGGGAGGCACAGACAGTAGCTGTATAGGAGATAACTTTAAAGACCCCAAGTTAGCCAAGGTCCCAAGATCAGCTCCACTGGGGACAAGATGTGTTGCTGCTGTGAACTTCTGCCACTGTGCACTTTAGTTTCCCAAACCTGCCACACAGCCCAACTTGAAGAAAAGACCAGAGAGGTCCAAACGGAGGGCGTTCTACACTGTATAAACCTTAGAGACTGCCAGGGTCACACACACACACAAAAAAAACCCAAAAAACAAAAAAAAAAAACAAAAAACAAACAAACAAAAACAACAAAAAACAAGCACAGGCTGATGCCACTGTCCCAGTATTAGCATCTTAGTCCTGGGGACTGTTGTTTTTAGAATTTGTTTCCAAATAAAAAGTTCAATTGTACTCATCTTGCCTCAGCGCAGAAGTGATCACATGACAAGTACCCCCTGAGGAAACTTCTCTTTGAACTTTTTGGAACACAGGAGGCCTTTGCCCCCCCCCCCCTCTCTCTCTCTCCCCCCCCCTTTGATTCTCCATCTATTCTAGGACCACACTGTGTTTCCATTCCTCACTATCTTTTCCTTCTGTCTGTTTGGGTTGTTTGTTTGTTTGTTTGTTTTTTGTTGGATGTACATTTTTTGAGCCCTCTGTCACATCAGGGCCTATGGGGCTGGGCACAGCCTGACCCACCCTGCAATGTTTACTGTCTGGTGTAGACTCAGCCTCCCAAGTCCAGTTGTTTTTCAAGGAGCCAGAGAAAGGGGCAACTGGGCACCCAGACCCGCACACAGTGCCTCTCACCCAAATGGAGGCAGCCTTCCTTCGGGCTCTATTATCCCTCAGAAGCGGGTGGCTGGCCTGGCAATTCTGGTCTGTGTTATAAAAAATGCTTGCCTCTGAGTGAACTATGGTTTGTGGGATGGGGCATGGGGACCAGAGGCTGCCATCAGCACCCAGTAGCCTGCTGCTAAGGTTCAAGTGTGTGAGCGGAGCTGTAAGGCAAAGCAGCTTGGCTTATCTTCGGCAGGCCTGGCAGAGCAGATGTACTTTCCTCAAAAGTGATGCCTCTGTGAGATAGCGAAAGCCTCAGAACCTGGAGAGGAAGAAAAAGAGGCTGATAAAGTGACAGGAAGACGATGCTTAGATGTGAATTGCAACGCTGAGGTGAAAATCAAAATAGAAGAGCAGTGGTTACAACCTCGCTTCCCACTAGCATGGTTTGTTATCTTGGGCTCTGCCGGAATCCTCTCCTACCTTCTCACAGAGAACACCTCCCCCAAATTCTTAAAGCCATTTCTTACAGTGCTCCAAGCTATCTTGTGTTGCCACGAATATGGACATATGCTGGGCTCTACCTTGCAGGTCTGCCAACCAGCTTCCTTAGACCTGACTTCTCCTGGATAGGGACAGGGTTTTTTTCTTTTCTTTTCTTTTCTTTTTTTTTTCAAAACAGGGTTTCTCTGTGTAGCCTTGTAGACCAGGCTGGCCTCGAACTCACAGAGATCCACCTGCCTCCTGAGTGATGGGATTAAAGGCGTGCACCTCCGTGCTGGCTGGGCCAGGCTTTTCTTATCCCTCTGTATCCTAGCACCCAGCATGGTGCCTGGCCCATGAAAGGTACTGTGTAAAACCACTTTTCCTTTTCTCTATTTCTTCCCTCCATTCCCCTCTCTCCACTTCCCTCTCTCCTCTCTATTCTCCTTCCTTCCCCCTCCTTTTCCCCTATTCCCTTCCTCTCCCCTCCTCTCCCCTCCCATTGCATCCTGTCCCCTTCCCTTCCCTCCATGACTAGGGACTGAGCATAAGGTCTCATGCTTGCCGGGAAAGTTTTGTGCCTCTGAGCTAACCTGGGCCCTTGTTTTCCTTTTATTCTTAGACAGTCTTGCTGGGTGTTCAGGCTGCCCTTCGCCTTGCTCTGTTTCCCAGACAGGCATGGAATGTGTGGTCCTCCATCCTTAGCCTTCTGAGTGGTCGGGATCCCAGACCTGTGCCACCAGGGTTACAGACCATTCTTGCATGAAAGAATCAAGGATGAAAGGCTGGGTATGAGGGAAGGTTAGGACAGGAGGAAGAGGCCTGGAGGAGGAAGGGCCGGGCTGTGATTGTCGCTGGTAACTGTGGAGAGCTCCGAGGTTGGTCTCCGAGGCTTGAGCTATGGGCTCTGAGGCAGCACATGCAAGGGAAGGGGCATCGCTAAATTCTGGCACATTCTACTTCCCTCTGGGTCATGTGGTACAGAGGTCTGGATGGGGATATGGCTGTGGAACTTGGCAGCTGCGGGAGAGTGAGACAGTGGCCAGATTGCATTCTGTTTCCAGTCATGTCCAACCGTAGCCGCAGCCCCCTCCAAGCAGAGACCTGGGTGCCAAACTGAGCCACGAGGCAGAATAAAGGTTCCGCTGCATCGCACAGTCTCCCCCAAGGTGAAAGCGGGGCTCCTAGACCTCCCTCACCAAAACAATACCATTTCCCCAACCCTGTAGCAAGAAGTTCTTGGGAGGCCTTTTCATCTCCACCTTGCTGGCCTCTGAGGTACACCTAACCATTTAGAATTCTGCCCAGGACCAATAGAAGGAAAAACACGACACATCTGGTCTGCACAACAAACACAGGGGGTGCTTATGTCCACAAAGCCACAGTGCTATCCACAATGGCTTTAGATTTTCTGGGCTTCGTGGGTTAAATCACTTCTGACCTTCAAGATCAGGGCTCCTGACGTGTTTACTGGAGCTGTTGACTAGAGGGTGCTAGCAAATGGTGAAGGAAAAGGCCTACACAGAATGAGGAAAAGGCCTCTAGGAGCTGGTGTCATCTACGGTACAGAGTGTGCACTCTCACATAAAGAGCCTTTGGGTTTGCATAGCCTTAGGCAGCTGACATGATCTGCAAATGGATGACTTCTGCTTCATTCCTGTGGGTGGGGTGCACTTCTGCCTCTTGCTCCTGGGTCATCTCGAGACTTCCTATCTCTGTCCTGTACTTAGCGTGTTGTAGGCGCTCTCTTTAGAGGTCTTTGCTTGCCATGCCAGGAGGCAGGAGGCAGGAGGCAGGAGGCAGGAGGCAGGAGGCAGGAGGCAGGAGGCAGGAGGCAGGAGGCTGAGTGGGTTTCTAGCATGGCATGGCTCTGTACTATTGGAATGGAGAAGAGTGTTGTTAGTTTATGGGATGGGCAAAGACAGGTGCTCTCTGGTACCCTGGCCTGGCAATCCCATTCATTTGTGCAGGCTTAGAGTATGGGGCGTGAGATAGGTGGGAGGTGGAGAAGGAAGAGCGGACAAGATGGACAGAGCTGGAGGGTGGATAGGAGAAAATTTTAAAAGAAGAAAGCAATTGGACATAGCAGGGCACATCGTTAATCCTAGAATTTAAAAGGCAGAGAAAAGCAGATCTCTGTGAGCTCAGTGTTAGGCTGGTCTAAATAGTGAATTCAGGCCCACCAGGAACATATGGTGAGACTATCTCAAAAGAGAGAATAGATAGATAAATAGATAAATAAATAGGTAATAGACAGACAGATGATAGACAGACAGACAGACAGACAGATGATAAATAGAGAACAGAATGTCTGATGCTCCTGAGTGGTACCAGCCCTGCCCCTGGGATCCATCCTAGATCTGTGGCATATCTAGCTGGGCCACTCTGAGGTGTCATGATACAAATGGATGATGATGGAAACTGCAGAGTGCAGGGCCTGTTACTGTCAGTGAGAAGGGCAGATGTGGCCACCGTGGAGGTTTTAGGGGAAGTCAGTGTTCTAAAGCAGGCATGTTTACCCTGTGACCGGCTATGACTGCAACGCTGACACAAAACCATAAATGTAATTAAAGCATAACGAGGTGAGGTTTGCAATTAATTAATTTTACTTATGTTTTTGTAACTCCACTGCACAGTTCTGGAGTGTGAATTTTGTAGATGACAAAGTTGTGCCTCAACGTTAGAAGTTTAGGGTAAGAGGACTTTGAGGGCGGAGGCCCACTGGCCCCACTGGAGTAAAAGGCTCTGGTTAGAGGGTGCAGAGTACTTGCAGGTTAAGCACATTCTAGAACCTGACCTGAGGGTGGGGGCAGTTTCTAAAGTCCATGATATATATATCAGAGGCACAGCCTAGGATCAGCCAGACGTAGGGCGCTGATGTCATGGACAGAACAAGATGGCGACTCAGGATTAAGACTGTAGGAGCGGCCAGACCTGGGAGAGGGCTGGAGGTGGACCGTGCCCTATCTGGCTCATTAATCTCTGAGACAACACTTCTAGAATGGATCCCTGGCCCGGTGTCTTGGCTGGACAGCTTCTTCTTTCTGAGATTGTTTCCAACTGCACTTTTCAAGGACGGGGTGGGTGGGTGAGGGGAGCTAAGCTACCTCTCAAACCCCTCATCAGACCTTAATGGCTGTGTGGGTACAGCGTGCACTCAGGTCAAGCAGTGAAGAATGCTTAGAATTCAGGCACCTAGAAACATACCAGGATGCCCTGGTCTCAGCTGGTCCCCAAACAGTCCTGTGCCGGTGGCAGGAACCTGTCCAGAGGCCTAGATCCGGGAAGGAGCAGGGCTGAGGTGCACACTCAGCACACAATCCTTAGGATCTAACGTTAGTCCACATGTGAGCACAGCAGGAAGGTAAGGAGGTGGGTGGGGGAGTGGGAATTTGAGAGGGGTGTGGGTCATTCTGGTGAGGGCTGAGGACAGGCTACAACACAGCCTGTACACAGAGACTGAGAGGTCTGGGGCCAGGATGTGATGAGCTCCGAGCTATGCTCACATAAGACCACAAACTCTGACCTACTACCTCTGGCTGAGGGAGTTTCTACCCCCAGGAGGCTCTGGCGCCAGCTTGCCTAGGGACATGATCTTGCTGGGCCTGCTTCTATGCCCTGTGGGCTGTTAGTGTGGCAATCTTCCCTTGCTCCTCTAGGCCACGTGGTAGCTCAGGTTGCTGGCCACATATTTCCTGCATCAGTCCCTCCATATTATCCTGTCACCTTTGGGGTCAACTTCTCCCCACACTCCTCTGTTTCTTTGGCTCTCCGCGCCGTGACTGTCAGAGATCAAGACCTGGTGCCAGGCTTAAGGAGCACAGAAGTGAGAGTAGTTGTGAAGTCAGTTTTGTGTGTTAGTCATTCGTTCCAACAGGAGCTCAGGTGATAGGACTTTGGAACTGTCTTCAAGGCCCGTCAAAGTGCTTTAGGCAAAAAAAAAAAAAAAAAAAAAAAAAAAAAGGAAGCAAGGTCACCTGTGTGTCCAGAGGGAAAAAGACGACTGAGGTCAGAGAGTAGACGGACCCCTTAGGCTCTTGTTCATGTCCCCTAGCTGAAGGAAGGCCTGGCTATGAGAGAAAAGCTCTTAGGAGCCCAACTAGAGGAGATCAGCAGGGCTCTGAGGACAGACCTGAAAGCAGTTCACTCAGATACGACCATAACCAGCTCCTCTCAGAGCCTCTCTTCTGTTGGAGCTGTCTCCTTCCCTCAGATTCTGCTGCAGGAACCTAGCTAGGCCTCTCTCAGTAGCTGCCGTGGGAGTAGCTGACTTCCCGCTCTCATGGGGATGCCATGAGGACCACAGATGCCAGACGGAAGCTGAGCCAGGCCAGGGTCTTGGCAGTCAAGCAACTCTGATATTTCTCACCACTGATCAGCCACCGCAGACAAGCCATTTACATCTGACTCCAGATGCCAGTCTGTTTATGAGCGATGTGAATGTGAGCATCGGTTTCTGATGGCCTGGAAAAAACAAAACAAGACGAGACATGTCTATTCCACAAAGCCTATGAATTCAAAAATGGAGGCTCCCTGCCTGCCCCCTGTGCCCTGCCATTTACAGGAGCCAGACTCTTCTGAGGACACAAACTAGGAAAAGTCTGAAGCATATCAGAATGAACACTGCAAACGCTAATGGGGTCTTCTTTGCTCTTTCTAATGCTAGGCTTGGGGTGTGTGGTCTGTGAGTCTGGGGGTGGGGGGTTTCTACTAGCTCTGTCCTGGTGCTGCCTTCCCCCAAAGCCCAGTCACAAGGGAAGCCACAGGAGGAACAGGCTGCTGAGACCAGGAAGGGAGAGCCACTGGAAGGGTAGACTAAGTTAACACAGATGTATCATTTGTCTCCTGACTTCAAATCTATAAAAATTATGTAACCCTAAAGGTAAGCCTGAAAACAGACGTGATCTCTGATTTGTCTGTTGGTCCTAAGATTTACTCGCTATACCACAAGCAGAGTTTCTCACTGGTGTGTGCAAAATCTTACTTTGATTTTGCTTTTTCCTTCTCTTACTGGACTCTTTGGCACAATGGTCATTCTCAAGGCTGCATAAACATTGGGCTTCTAGTTTGCTTTATTTTATTTTTTAACCATTGCACAGAGAGCTGTGGTTCAAAAATAAAATAGCACACAGGCAAAGCTATTCTGAGCTGCACCGTGTAACTGAAAGCTGTCTTTTTCTAATCCCTCCAAGAAATGGCAATTAATTGGGAGCACAAGATGCTTACTTGGGGGACAGAATGGGGTTTGCATCGAGCCGCATTGTAAGTGGTGACGATGGTGGCTGGGAGTTTCGGCCTCTGTCATCTGGCTCCCCGACAACCAGACTTGTTGGCCAGTGCTGTGCTGTGGTCTTTGGCCAGAGAACAGACTTTCCTGCCTGGGAAATGAAGTGACTCATAAGGAAACAAGCCCCGGAGCTTTGGGCTTGTTTGTTCTTAATCAGAAGTCTGTAAATCGTTGTAGGCTTTGCCAGGAAAGGGGATCCTCAAAGTGAGTGCCAAATTTAGTACATAAATTCCAATTTTAAGCCTCTCTCTCTCTCTCTCTCTCTCTCTCTCTCTCTCTGTGTGTGTGTGTGTGTGTGTTTGGGGGGTTATGCCACATGTGTGCCCTTGGAGTACAGAAGAGGTCATCAGACCCCCTGGAGTTATAGAAAACTGTGCACTGCCATGTGGATGCAAGGCACTGAACTCACGTTCTCTGGAAGAGTAGCAAGTACTCTTAACCACTGAGCCATCTTTCCAGTCCCTAAATTTCTATTTTAAAAGTTTTTATATGCTAATTTTAATAGTAATAAAACTAAGCTCTCTTACTATACTTTAAAAATAAAAAGCAGTCACATTTTAGAACTGGCATGCTTATGGTAAGCATACTTTCTAGGGACAATTTCTCCTCCTCCTCCCTGCCCCAGATCCTCTTCCTCCTCCGCCGCCACCTTCTTTTTCCGAGACAGGATTTCTCTGTGTAGCTTTGATTGTCCTGAACTCACTTTTGTAAACCAGGCTCGCCTTGAACTCACAGAAATATGTCTGCCCCTGCCTCTCGAGTGCTGGTATTACAGGCGTGCACCACCATGCCCTGTTGAGACAATATTTTCAATTACATCACAATCACTAAGAAGACTGTGAACCCTGGGAAATTTTTTGGGGGACAGAATTTCAAGTGGCTTGAACTGACCTCAGACTTGCTACGAGGCTAAAGATAACCTTGAACTCCTGACCCTCCCACCCCTAGCCCCTGATTCTCCCGTCTTTGCCTCCCGAGTTCTGGAATTATCGGTGTGTGTCACCATACCCAGTTTATGAGGTACTGGGGATCAAAGCTGGGGCTCTGTCCATGCTACACAAGCGTTCCACCACCTGAGCTACATCCACAGTCCCACATACAGGGTTCTTAGTTGAAGAAAGCATTTTGGCAGTTTTAGACTAAGTGGATCCCACCAGCTTCACGTTGCCCTCCTGAGATTCAGAATAAGTCGCCAGTGCTTGTGGTCACTGACAGCTCTCTCTACTGTGAGTGAGCCGTGCCCATCCACCTGAAATGTTATCAGCTAAGGCTGAGCAGGGCAGAAGTAAACCTTCTGAAGTGCAAGAGAACAAAACAGGCACTCAACCACTACATGGAATACGTTACCCTGTTAGTCTGGTGGCTCCCTGATGGCAATGGTGGATTCCTTCCTTTTCAAATAGCTGTTTTTATAAACAACAGACTCTCGCCCCACTTCGTGGCCTAGTGACTCCATAAAAGCATCTGATCTCCTTCCTCTGTCATCTTGTCTTGGATCTCCTTACAGTGTGTATGCCTGAGGCACTGAGCACGGACACACTCAGTTTCTCACCCCTCCAGAAGGTCTTGCTATGTTCCCCAGTTGCTCCTACTTAAAACGAGCAGTCCTCCTTGAAGGGAAAAAGACTTCTTAAAATACAGCATGCAGTCCTGTTGTCAAAGTGAGCCGGCTGTAGTTGCATCTTGGCCATCTGTGATGTAGCAATGCAAAGCAACACTGAGTATTGATTGGGTCCATGTGTCAGCCCCAAGTAATGGCTAATGACCCCAACCAGTGTACGGACAGATGCAGGCTGGAGATGAACGATGCCTTTATGCCTTTGTCTTTGTAAGTTAAAGTGTACATTCTGTGTGGTGGCCTGTTTACGAGGCAAAGAACTGACTGTTTTTTATGGTTGGGCTTTTCTGGATCGACCAATCAACTGATTGATTAACTCATCCATTCAAAAGAGAAACCCTGGACTCTGGGTGGGCACTGCAGGAAAGAGAATGTTGTCAACAATGCAGCTAGGTGTCTGGCTTTGGTGGGTTTCAGGGAGAAGTCTGCCCTGGAGAGACTCCAGATCACTGCCCTGCCTTTGGTGAGAAAAATATTGGGGATTTTTCTGAGTCACAGCAAGTTTAGCCTCATGTTATGCTGAACAAGAGGAAGGCCCTGCTGAGAATCACACTTTCTCTTTCTGGTACAAAGGCCATTTTATTTCAGCATCTTGGGCAAAACTTAAGGAACAACTGTTTATAAACTAATGGAGCCTCGGAAAGTTCTTGGGTTCTCTGTCCCTCATCACCTGGCCATGTGGCCAAAGCTGAGTCAAGTGATCATTCCTGCTCACTGAAACACACAACCAAGGTCAGAGTCATGACTTGTCCTTGAGGTAAATGTGAGAAACCCAGTTGTCTGCTCATGAAAGACGCATTCATGCCCCTCTGTGACTGTACAATCATAACCAAAGAATACTGAACAGAGTATGGAGGTCTGTGGTTCCCGAAGGTCATCGTGGAAAGATGGTGGCTGTGTTTGTCTCCTTCCACCTCCCAGCTAGCTGCAGGACCTCTGGGGTACCTAGCTGATCTGTCTAGTCTCTGTTTTCTTGGTAGTAAAATGGGGTGTCTGGGGTGGGAGGTGCCTTTGGGCAGAGTGAAGTCTGGGTACAGTGGAGACTCAGTGCCATAGGTGGATAGCTTGATCCCTTTGGGAAGGGCTGGATGGAGAAGATGAGAAGAAACAGAGAGACCAGAGGGGACCCTGCCGGTCTCAGTGACTGATAAAGCAAGATAAAGCAGCTCAGATAAAGTGTCAGAGATGGAGGCCATGAGACTGGTCCAACTATGCCACCATGTTGATGACTGCACAATAGAAATTAGTTGTGCATAATATGGGGCTGAAGATGGAGTGGCTGTCTAAGATGGTATAGCATCGGGAAAGGTCTGGGCCTAGATGCATGGGGAGTGGGTCAAGAGTTTAGTTCTGGCTACTTTCATTCTGAACCAACCTTTAGAAGTGTCAGAGGTGGGCTGAGGTGATGGTTCCAGTCAGCAAAGTATTTGCTGAACCAGTGTGAGGGTCTGAGTTTGATCCCCAGAACCCATGCTTTAACAGTCAAGCATGAGGCTACCTGTTTGTCATGCCAGTGTCAGGGAGACAGACAGACAGACCCCGCCATGGTTGCCAACCAGCCAGTCTGAATCAATGCGCCTCAGGCCAGTGAGGAATCTTGTCCTCCCCAAAAAACAACGTGGCCTCCACACACATGAATACACACACACACACACACACACACACACACACACACACACACACACACACACAAGAAGTGCAGCATCAATAGTATGAGTGTCACTGTCAGCTGCTCTCTGAGTTCTATGGCCCTTTATCTGGCACTCTCCCCCTCACCAGCATTGTGCTCGCAAGCTTCCTCACATACCCCAATAGTTCAGACCCCATGTAGTCTTTCAAGGGTGCTTTTCTTTTCTCAGATACACATCCATGGGCAGCCTCCAGGATGTAAGGAAAGAGACAACCATCAGGACCATGAAAAATAGGAACCATACTTCCTTCTGAAGACCATGCACCCTTCCCACACACACTGGGGTCTTCAGGACAGAGCCGAGTAGCTGTCTGGGAGGCTCTGGCAGCATCAGTCCTGCAATGAGAGCCTTTGGCCCCATTACATAGAGACGGTCCTATCACCCTCAGGCCCCACTCAGTTGGACTTGAGCCAAAGGACCCTGTCCAAGAAGGGGGTGACTCCTTCTCACACATAATATGGAGAGCATGTGCGCTCTGAAGCAGTTCGGGGCTTCAGGAACCACTGTAGAATGATTTGGGCTGGGCTGGCCCTGTGACCTTGCTACTGCATGGAAGAACTGCTCCTGCCCCGCTCCTGGGTCCCAGATGAGCTGGTGACCACACTGTCCAGCCTTCAGCTCCACACGGGCACTAGCTGCCTTGATCCACAAGGCACAGGCTCTTAAACTCAAGCTCTGGAGTGGATCAGAAGTTCCCTCAATTACTCTTCCGTCATGGTTTGTGTCTGAAGTCATGCTGCCTGGATGGACACTTGCTTTCAGGAGTTTACTCAGTGTGGTTGGGGTTTCCTGTAGCTGCCAGAGACGGGGCTTTTCATTTTGAAGACAGATTCTAATCTTCTTCAGAAGGGTTGAGGTGGCTCTTCCCGCTGCAGACAGCCCGCCCCTCCCTCGATGGTCATCACATGTTGTAGATGTCGGTGGCATCTCACTGTTTCCATCCATGTCCCCATATCTGCTGACAATACCTGTGCTCCAGCCACAGCCTCCTGCTTCTCCTCCTGCCTAGGACCCCTGCTCTCAGCTGCCATTCCCCATATATTCGCCACACAACAGCAGCGGTGATCTTTGTAAAAGGTACGTTGGCTCTTAAAAGCATGCAGTGCGTCATCCTGGTATTATCAATGAAGCCCCAGCTCCTGCTGGGCATAGGCCCCTTCTCCTCTGACATCCCTGCATCCCTGTGCTCCGGTGTGTTGTCTCTGCTCTTGGACGGTGCTGAGCCCATGCTTTGTCTCTTGTTGCCCTCTGCCCCCGCCCCAGCAATGCTTCCTTGTCATTCAGACCCAAGCATGATGGCGCTCATGCGACCCTGGAAAAGGTTTTATCTGAACAGTGCAGCCCCTCTGGTATGGTTGGTTGACTTGCTCCACAGCACTTGCCACTGCTGGGAATTCCTGTTCAGCAACTGGCTTGTTTGCTAGTGTCTTCTTTTGGCTCTCCTCCCCTGTCATTCTGAACATGAACTCTCTGGCCCCAGTACTCGCCCGCATCCCAGCTCTGGAAAGCATTTATTTGTCAAGGGAAGATGGGACCCTCATGGGGAATTGTCCTGGGTGGTAGAGGCCATGTTGCCATCACAGGAGGCAGCTGATGATGCAACAGACTTTCTAGCAAGCAGTTTGGTGGCTTGGGCTGGAGACCTTAAAACAGTTGCCAGAGACTGATACAAACTGGATTTTCTTCTGAGAACCTAGAGAGCCTAAAGAAAGTGCGGGGAGCATCTCACAGGCACATGTCAGATGAAGGCGAGGCCTCCTCATCCCCCACACGCTTATACATGTGTTCACATGCATAGCAAAGAGAGTCATAAAAAGCCCGTTCAAATCTTCATGATAAGAAAGAAGCTTATGATAAAATGTTGAGTGATAATAAATCAAAGTCTCATGGGCTAAGTGCCAGGCAGTGCTCCCACAGAGGCTGTGTCAGACTCAGCTTCAGTAGCTAGTCTGCTGTGAGACACTGTGAGATGCTAATCATCATTGTCTATACTTTACCAGGCATGGAAGGAGACTTGAGAGATAAGGACACTGGCAAATGAGCTATAGTTTGCAAACTGTGATGCCAGGACATGTCACGGCCCATCCAGTGCCTCTCCTTCCACAGACTCCGTTCAATCCGTGTTACTAAAAGAACAACAACAACAAAAAGAAAAGACACGCACATTTCTCCAAAGAAGAATAAGTAAAATTCAAATAATCAAATATTACAATCATTGAAATGATCTTCTGTATAATTTCTTGTGTTGGTGTTCATCTTTGCAATAAGTATATATTATTTAATATGAAATTTGAGTTGTATAAAAAATATACTATCAAGCCGTGTGTGAGGAGGGCATTACTATAATCCCAACACTCAGAAAGCTGAGGCAGGAGGATCACAAATTTAAGAACATATTCTACATAGTAAGGGCCTAATTCAAAATGAGAGAGATTATATATAAATGGGAGCGATTATATATAAATTCACCTTATTGATTAAAAAGGGAGCTATTTCCTTTATTATTAGTGTCTGCATGTGTGCATGTGCATGCACACATGGATGTACACATGCACACACACATGCACGCGCACGCACACACACACACACACACACACACACACACACACTGGGATCACTCCACAATGAAAAGAGAAGCACACTAATTTGTGCTGTCAACAAGTCAAATGGGGAAATAATTGCTGACTGTCCTCAGGGAGCCTATAAAAGGCATAGATGGGATCCAGAGACATCCTGACCAGGGTTCTTGTGACCCAGAGAAAGGTTGGGCCAAGGAGATGGCTCATCAGGCAAAGGCACTTCCTGTCATCTCTAACTATCACAGTTTAATCCCTGGACCCCACATGATGGAAGGGAAGAATGGACACCCACATTTGTCCTTTGGCCTCCACACATGGTGCTGTGGTTCATGTGTGCATACGCATGACACACATACATATAATTAATACCACTTAAATTTTGCCACTTCTTCAAAACATCTATTATAATAAATACAATGCTAATAAAATTAATATAGGATTTTTTTTCTCAAAATTCTTCTTAAATTGTTTTTGAAAAAAATAAATTAGAAAGAGTAAGGGAAAAAGTCCTGGCAGTGAGGAATTCCATGGTTTCTATGTAGGGGCAGTTTCTACCCGCCGTTCTGTGCAAAGAACAGCATGGGGCATCGAGGAACAGACTTGAGAACGTGTGATAGGATTTCAGTTAGGAGAAAGATGGGCATTTTTAAACTTTTATCATATTATACTCAAATTTCCAGTTCAACAATCATCTTTATTTAGCTTGCTATTCTCTCCTTTAACAGGTTTCAAGTCTGCTTTTGATGGACAAATTTTTCATCAATGTAGGCTTGATGGTTAAATCATTTGTCAGCCTAGGTTTGATATTAGGGCCCAGTTGTGAGGTGAGGGAAGAGGTTCACGTTTTGATGGAAACATCAGACATCACAGCCCCACTCACTGAGTGTCCTTCCCTCTGGTGACCCACAGTGTCTGTCTGGTGTCTAGCATGCTTCTGTATGTGTGGTGTGTGGTGTTTGTGATGTGTGTGTGTCTCTGTGTCTCTTCCTATGTGTACATGTGTGTTCCTTGCCATCTCACAGTCACTGCAGCTTTTACTGGGGCCCTTTTGACATCTTATTCTTTTCCTTTGTTGATTTTTTCTATTTTAGAGCATTTTTATCATCTGCCAAGTTTTAGAAACATCTTGTAAAGTTTCTGTTGAAATATTGATAGAAAACCCATTTGGCTTTTGGAAGCTATGGGCAGAAGGCTCGCCTCTGTACTTTAGTCTACCTAATTAGCAGCCAATGACACACTTCCCTCTCCCAAAAACATTTTAAAAGTGTCTTTTAACAAATTTCATATCTCTATACAGGCTTGCATAGCCTTTGTTTGATGTGTTTCTGGGTAAAGTATTATTTGGGTTGGTATTGGACATGGAAAGTCATTTCTAAATGGCCACCCAATATGAATAGGCTGGCACAGTGAGAAAGGTCAATATGATTCCTAACATGCTAAAAGTCATTAGACCAAAGCAAATTAAAGCAAAATGGCCCCACTTACCACCCTTCCATGGGTAAAATAAACATCTAGTTATACCTCCTGGTGAGAATGTGACCTCTTGGATTCTGCTGGTGGATCCCTTGGGGATCATGCTGGGATCCACAGTGCCATTGCTCTATTCAGTTACTTAACTGAATAGGTGTTTGTTTGTTTGGACCAGGGACCTCTGCCTCACAATAAACAAACCTCTTACATATGTGATTTTAAAAACAAACGCAAACCACAAAATATTCGCATAGATTATAAAGCCATTTTTGTAAAAGCCTCAAACACAAAGCAAAAGGTATATATTGCTGTGACAACTGGGACACGCCATTAGTGAAGAAAGCCATGCATGATAGGACAGCCACCGGCCTCAGCAAAAAGATTGCTCTGAGGACAACATAATGATGGAACTAGATGGTGTCTTCATGTGAATAACACACACAAAAAGGGCAGGTCGGGGGCAGGAAATGAAGTGAGTAAAATGTCAATTATACTAGGACTGTTGCATTATTGCTGTGATTTTTTTTTATATGTTTAAAATCTCTGTGGTCTATGAGATGGTTCGGTAGGCAAAGGTGCTTACAATGCAAACACAGCAAGCTGAATTCAGGACCCACATAGTGGAAGAAGAGAACCAACTCCACAAAGATGTTTTTTTCTGCACACACACAATAATAATAAAAGGAAACGAAAAGATTTTCAAATTTACCATTGATAGTGAGCAGGTTTCTGCAGTTATACATTTATATATAAAAGACTGACCAATAAGCCGAGCAGATGAAATAGTGAGCCTCTGGGCATACTGTTCCATAAAAAAATGCAAAAGTTAAATTCAGAAAATGTCTACACCATATGACAGAATGACATGTATATTAAATGTATGTGTCATATAAGGTCTCTGGTTTATTATAAGGAACCAAGTCATTGCATTAGAAACTGTGGTTAATAAATATGATAGATTGGATGAAAGCAAGTCAAAACAGCCTTATTTATCACTTTGCCTTTAACAACCAAGGTTGGCTTTATTTTCTTTCCTTTTGTCCGTTGACAGGGAAGTAAAAAAATGGGCTTTTCTTCAGTGCTGAGAGTATAAATCAGTGTTACCATCACACATCAGAAGCCTAAAAGAGTGCCTAGATTTGATACCTACTTACCTGTTTTGTAGCCCTGCTTACAGAATCACAGCTTTCAAAATGCCGCATGGGGTGGGGGTGGAGGTGGGGGGAAGGTGACATGAATGGGAAAAGGAGCTTGCTGCCAAGCATGAGGATCTGAGTTTGTTCCCTGGGAGCCACACAGTGAAAGGAGAGAACCAACTCCTACAAGCTGTCCTCTGACCTCCACACACAGATCATAGTGTGTGCGACACATACGTACACACACAACCAACCAATCAATCAATCCATCAATCAAAAAGTGTACTTGCAATTCTTTTAAGTGCACACACCAATCAATAAATATTTTACAAGTTTGTTTGCAATCTTGTTTATTTATAATCACCAAAGGTTGAAAAGAACTTATTTGACCCAATAGCAGTTGTATAAATTAATGGGAAAGATGTAGAACGGCAGTGAGTAAATTATATTTACTTACTTATAAATTAAATTTTATAAAAATAAATAAATAAATAAATAAATTTTATTTTATTTAATTACCTAATTTTAAATATAATCACAATTAATAATAAATATAATTAAATTATGCCTACTTATAAATGTAATTCACAATGTAGTGTGCATGGAAATAATCAAGTTATTAAACAAGATAAATGGTCTGGGTATTTGCGTGTGTATATGCAATGGCCCTGGTTATGTTAGTGGTAACTATTTGTAATGGTTTTCCATTGATGTAGCTGTTTTTATTTACTGTAACCTCAGTTTTAGGATTTTTTTGGGGGGGGGTTGGGAGTTGTTTTGTTTTTTTGAGGCACGATCTCATGTAGCTCAAGCTGACCTTAAACTTCTGCATTCCCGTTTACTTCCAGCACCTCTTGCACCCCAGGTGCTTACACCCCTGCGATTCCACTGGCAGGAATTTAACCTTGGCAAAAATCAGGTGAGGGTTTAGTCAGAGTTAAGACCTCAGTCCAGGGTGTTTACATATTTGTCTGGGGTGCGAAAGGTGTTGGAACTAAACTGGTGTGTGAGAGAAGACTCACGTAGCAGAGGGTGACTTTGAACTTCTGATCCTCCTGAACTTGACCCCCCAGCCGCCAGCATCAGGAGCCTGCACCACTGCGCCGCCAGCTTTGTGTCCTTCCGCAGGTGGACCGCAGGGCCTTGTGCACTCTTGGTGAGAACAGCCAACCGGCCACATCCACAGCCTGCTGCTGGGGCTTTGGGGGATTTTCCTTTGTGAATGTGTAATCTCCAAATATTCAGATTATCTACATATATTACCAGCTTAACAAAAAGGTGAAATTAAAAGGTGAAGAGTACTTTTTAATAAGAAACTTAGAAAGGACACAAGGTAAAACGCTTTGCTGCAGGGGGATACAGGACCCTACACTCTGAGGGGTCCACCTGGTGACTCGTCGGAGGATGCTCCACACTTACACCACTGGATTTCCACCCATAGGAATTTAATCTTGACAAAAAATTAGTGGAGGGGTTCAGTCAGAATTAAGACCCTGATCCAGGACATTTACACACAGCGTCTGGGATGCAAAATATGTTGGAAACAAAGTGGTAAGAGAAGGGACAGAAAACGCTAAGCGCGATGGACAGAAAACGCTAAGCGCGATGGACAGAAAACGCTAAGCGCGATAGACCGATGAGCAGTGAAGGAGACTGCGCAGACACCAGCAGGAAGACACCTGTGACGCATTCTTTCAAAAGCAGGTCGCAAAACAGGATGTAGCTAATGAGCCCATTTTTGCTGCTTTAAAAATAAAATGGTCTTGGAAAATTACATACCAGAGTGTTAACAGTGGCTGTCTCTGGATGATGGTGCAGGGGCTAACGTTTATCTCCCGTGTTGTTTTCTGAATTTCCTGTGGTTAAAAAAAAAAAAAACAAATCACTGTGTAAAAGAGAAAGGACATTGATTTGATGGATAATAGGTTTCATTCTGCAAGGGTGGATGGAGCTGGCCAGGGCTAGGAAGTCACTTTCCTCCTGGCCCTCCGCCTTTTTCAGATGGGTTCAGGACACGCACTCTGTTGTTGTTGTTTTTGTTTTTTGAATGAGTGACTGCCTGGTCTTCTTTGGGTTGCTTCTCTCTATAAAAGGTATTTAGGAAGGTTTCAACAGCTCTTGCAGAGGCACGAACTTGTCCAACATTAGCAGTTTGATTTGGTTCCGTAGATTCCCACACATTTTCTTTACAACTTCAGACATGTACAGACTCCCTTCTTATTTCCTTTTACACATTTCGATCATGTCGTGAAAACCCACCCAGCAATTTTCTCTGCCTAACAGTAATGTATTCTGGGTGTTTTACCTTCCTAGTCCCCGTCTCTAGTACCACATGACTAATTTTCACCTACGCATTTGTTCCTTAGCTACAGGTTGTAATTATATGCTCTATCCATGAATACATTTTGTTGTTTTTATTTTGTTTTTGTTTTGTTTTGTTTTGTTTGGATAGCCCCAAAGGATGTCAGCTGAAAACTAAAAATTTGCCTCCCAGACATCCCATAGGGCTCCCTCCCAGAAGCAAATGATAATTTGTTTGTTTGTTTCTTGAGACAGGGTTTCTCTGTGTAACCCTGTCTGTCCTGGAACTCACTGTCTAGACCAGGCTGGCCTTGAACCCAGCGATCTACCTGCCAAGTGCTGGGATTAAAGGTGTGAGCCACCACCCTCCAGTGAGTCTGAGGGGCTGGAGAGTCGCTTAGTCAGTAAAGCGCTTGTGTGCAAGCGTGTAGATCTGAGTTGGATGCCGAGATCAGTGTAAAAAGGCCAGGTCTGGTGGCAAATGCTCTTAATCCTAACCCTTGAAGACAGACAGGTGGATCCCAGCGGCTTGCTGGCCAATCAGCCTAGCCTGATTGGTGAATGACCTAGGACACCCAGCTGGATAGCTCCCGAGGAATGACAGCTAAGTTAAGCCTCTGGCCTCTATACTGACACATGTGAACACACAGAGAATAAACAAACCAGTGTGAATTCCAACACCTCAGGGGTAGCCATTCATAAAAGCATGACAGGCCTGTGCTCTGCCACCTCTTTCCTTGAATGCCATCACCCAAGCCCTCCTATTTTCACTAGTGATTATTTTTTTATGCTTGAAAGCAACACATTTAAACCCCCTCCCCGTCTCTATCTCATCGGTCCCTCCCACCATCCTCTCTCCCTGACAATCGCCCATCTCCCACACCCAGTACCTTCTACACGAGGAAGGATGTGGCAGGTTCGTTTATCAGCTTCCAACTCTGTCTACACAGTCTCCACTTTGAGCTGCACATCCGACTTTTTGCTCCGCTATTATTATATACTTATTAATAATGCTTATAATGTAACTTTTTATGTTATTGTATGCAATATGTGCAAAAGGTTAAGTCTTACACTGCTCTTATTCTGTCCTGAGCTCTTATTAGCTTTACTGAGCCTCATCACATCAGTAAGCTACTACTAAAATAAGTTAACCGAAAGCAACCGTCACAGTGCTATGACTGGGCGATGTTTTTATTCTATCAAGCAGAATAATGAAGCACACACAAAGGCTTTTCATACAGAGTCATGACACAGCTGAGGGGAAATTGCCCAGGTGTAGCGCTTTGGCAAAGCGTCTTTTGTTTCCCCCTATCTGTATTCAGAGATTCATTTCACATCCAGAATCTCCTATCTCACGCTGTCCTCGCCCTGAACACTGCACTCCCAGTGGAACTTTCTTTCCCTTGTGAATGCGTGTGTACCAGGGGTGCTTCCCTGGCTTTTTTTTTTTTTCTTTTTGGTATGATTTGGGATGTCTCTATGGAGATAAGTGAATGCATTTATGTGTACAGTTATGACTTAGTGAAAATTAAACTCACCAGGTCAGACATGTGAGCTCACGTCTGTAATCCCAGGATTTTGAAGGCCTAAGTAGAAAGAAGGGTTGATACCTAAGCCAGACTGGTATACAGAGTGAGACTCTGTCACAAACAAACACACAAGAGTGTAAAGATGAACACACTGTGCAACCTCCCCGACATAAACACTTCCATCACCCCCAAAAGTTTCTCCTAGCTCTTTTGCATGCAGCGCCTCTCACCATCCCTGCCTCGTGCGGTTCCTCACACCGTGCCCCCTTCCCAGCGGTCACTGATCTCCCACGCCCAGCCCTTCATACATCTTGTGTATTCAGCCTCTGTCTCATAGCACAGTGCTCTTCAGACTCACTCATGTTGTTGGAGACATCATGGCTCACTATGCCCATTTTTAAAAATCCATTTATAGTTAATGGACATTTTTGTTGTTGTTGTTTTTAATTGAACGCTAGCTTGTAATGCTGCTATGACTGTACATGTGCACGGCTCTCTGTATTCATCGTCTTTCGTTTCTCTTTGATAAGTGGAAACCCAACACTAAATTTCTTCCTTCATTCATTAGGCTGTAAGTATTCAATATAAAAAGCCATTACCAGACCAGATATGTTAGTGCATGTCTGTAATCCCAGTGCTTGGGAGGGGGAGGTAGAGGCAAGACAGTTAAGAGTTCTAGGCCTGATTTGGTCTCAAGAGGCCCTGTCTCATCATTGATAAGACCAACAAGTAAATAGATAATTTATTACCAGGGCAAGGTAAATATAAGAACTTGATATGTATGCATGAAGATGTCATAGCGGAACTCACTATTTTGTACACTAGAAATTTTAACTAGCAAAAAAAAAAAAAAAAAAAAAAGTTGCTTTAAGAAAGACATTACCAAGCCTGGAGAGATGGCACAGTGGACAAAGGTGCTCACTGATGACCTGAGTTCTATCCCTGGGACCCCCACACAGGTAAACACACATGTGCTCACACACACAGAGGCACATGCATGCATATACACATACACAAATGCACACACACACAGATATACACATGCACATAGGTACAGACACGCATATATAGGTGCATGCATACACACATGCCATTGCACACAAACAGGCAACAAAAATACTAAATGTAATTTTAAAAAATTCAAAGATATTACCAAACACAAGGCCACCTAATTTCTCCCATGTTGTCTTCTAGAAGTTTTAAGTTCTGCATTTTATAGTTAGTTTCATGATCTGGTTTATGTTGTTTTTGTGAGAGATGTTCTTGTTTGGCGTGTGGTATCCAATGCTCCCACACATCTATTACCTTTTGGTCTGGTGAATTGCCTTGGTCATTTGTCAACGAGCTGTGGACTGTATTTGTAAGAACATATTTCTAGGTTCTTTATGGCATCCACAGGCCTATGTATCCATGCCTTCACAATACCACTTTGTGTCTTAAGAGTAAGGCTCGCGTTCCGATAGGATGGACCTCTCAACTTTGTTCTTTTCCTTTAGAGTAATGTTGGCTCTTCTAATCTTGTCTCGTCATAGAAACTTGAGAATTGCCTTGTTTACAGTCACAAAATAACTTATTGGCTGAGATTCTTGTTACTTTCCTCTGCGCTCCAGAACTCACAGCTGACAATTGAGCCTTTGTCGTCATGAACCGAGTAGAGCTCCATTTCCTTAGATCTGCTATCAGGATGTGTAGCTTCTTCGTATGTTCTCAGTACACATTTCATAGATTTATACTTTGGTGCGAATGTAGAGAATGCTTTTTAAAATTCCATTCCCCGTTGCTCATTGCAAGTGCATAAGAAGAGATGCATGTGTTAGATTTAGGAAAATTTATTTTAGAATTTTACACATATTTATTTATATTTATTTATATAACATTTATTTAGTGTGAGTTGTGCACAAGTGCACTCAATTGCACACACACACACACACACACACACACTCACAGGCACCATAGTGCTCATGTGCAGGTCAGAGGACAACTCACAGGAGTCAGTTCTCTCCTTCTACCATGTTCTAAGGACTGAACCAGTTTGTCAGACTTGGTGGTAAATGCTTCACCACTGAACCGTCTCTCCAGATCTTTACATCTGTTGGCTATTAGTTTGGGATTTCCTTATTCAAAGATCCTAGTTGTCCATGAGTAAAGACATTCTTTATTTATTCCTCTTGACCTTATGCTGTTTGTTTTCCTTTCTTGTCTTATAATGGTATTGGATCAGAGCCGTGAGTGTAGACATCCCTGTTGCCTGTCTAGTCTTCTAAATTAGTTTCTGCATTGATTTCTTTTTCTATTTATATCTCAGATCCCCAACTCAAATGCCAGCCATACCATCCACATCTATCTTATTTTTCAGTCATTAATTTTGAGTTTTCAAGTGTGTTCTTTTCATGATTATTTCAGAGAAAGACGAGCAACCAAGAAAGGGTAAAGAGGAGAGGAAAACATTCTGCAACCTGGAAAGTGTCACAGAGGCACAAGCTGGTACAGAAAGGAAAGCTGTTTCCCTTGCTAACAATCTATGCAGGAAACATAGCACCATATAAGAAATATTTGTATGGAAGACAGGAAAAAAGGCATTTCACTTACAGACAAGAGGGTAATTAGCGTTGTTTGTGGCGAACTAAAAGAAATACCGGTCCCTATTAAAACGTTTAAGCTGGAAGCAAAGGCAAATGAAAGTATCTATGTGAACTAGCATCAGTCTGCTTGTATCCTCAAATGCAGATCCTGGACCCCACCCCACCTTGTGGCAGAACTGTTGGAGTGGGGCTCAGGTCAGCTGTTTACTGCAGAATCCTTTGCTGAACATTAAGCTCCATTAAGAAGTAATGAGCTCCAGAGCTAACATTTCACCGAATTGTTAAAAGTCACAAGAAGCTAAACCGGAAGAGGAGATTGTAACCCTTGTGCCATCAACGCAAGACACGGGGGGTAGCTATGTTGACACGAAAGCAGATCATTAACCTGTTTCCCTGATCACTCATGGGGGGATTATTTACAATATAAGTTCCCATGGGATCCCTTTCCAAGATGAATTTTGGTTCACATAATTTATTCATGCATATAAACACCCAGTGAGTTGGCTCCTCTGAGGCTTCGGAGTTACGCAAGGGGCATGCCTCGTACTTCAAGAAGCCCCACGAGAAAGAAGGTCACCTTCCCTCCGGAAGTTCTTCTCGGAACCCTCAAACTGTTTATCATCAGAAAATCTTCTCTACCAGATTTACCACAGTAAAGGGTGGAAACATTTCTACAGCAGAAAAAATCAGTTTTATAAAACTGGAACACCCACAGGAGTGCCTCCTACTCACCGTGCCTTGGCCATCACTAACAGTGTGTCCCTTTACATGCAGCTGCACATGCCCAGAGGTCCTCACTCACTTAGCATTATGGCACAAAGCCACATCTTGTTCCCAGGCCCATTGCTCATGCTGGCAAAATAGACTGCTCAGGAGCTAAGTAGGATCAGGCATGTGTCCTAGTTAAGGTTAGTATTGCTGTGATGAGACACCATGATCAAAGCAGGCTTGAGGAGGAAAGGGTTTATTTGGCTTACACTTCTGTATCACTGTCCATCATCGAAGGACAGGAACTCAAACAGTGCAGGAACGTGGAGGCAGGAGCTGATGCAAAAACCACGGAGGAGTGCTGCTTACTGGCTTGCTCAGCCTGCTTTCTTATAGGGCTCAAAACCACTACCCAAGGGATGACACCACCCAATGGTGTGGGCCCGGTCCCTTCAACCACTGGTTACAAAGATACCCTACAGGCTTGCCTACAGCCTGATCTTATGGAGGTGTTTTCTTAATTGAGGTTCTCTCCTCTCAGATGACTTTAGCTTGTGTCAAGTTGACATAAAATTAGCCAGTGCACATGGTTAATCCTGTGATGTGAGATGTCTTGGGACTATCAAGTGATCAGCTCTCTAAAAGAAAAATATATGTGTGTTTGTTTGTAGCCTGTCTGGATGTATGCCTGAGCACCACAGATGAGGGATCATGCCCAGGTTGTTACAGGTTGTTGTGAGCTGCCATGTCGGAGCTGGAAATGAATCAGGGTGCTCTGGAAGAGCAGCCGGTGCTCTTAACTGCTGAGCCATCTCTCCAGCCCCAAATGATCAGTCTTTTACAAGTATGGCACACAATTTGGACTGTGTCTCCTTAAACACCTCTTATATGCATTCTATAATTTGACTACTGGAAAAAAATTCATTTTCTGAAAATACCTGCCTGTGGTGGGGTTATGATTGACAGTGTCTTTCTAAGGTTCCCATTGCCTGGTCTTTTCTTCTCTCACCTCCCAACTAACAAATATGACACAGATTATGAAATCGGGGTGACAGCTTTTGTAACTATCAATGAAAAATCACCTGAAATGGTGAGAACATTTTTGGTGGACATATGGGGACAGACTACCTGAGCTTTGACCCATCTTAGCATCACTACATTGTGTGCCTTCCATACAGCACGCATCACCTTAGATAACATCTGTACCATGCTTCTGAATTGCATGGAACCTGTGGCTTTTGCTCCATGTGTAAAAAAGAGGAAGAGAGAGAGAGAGAGAGAGAGAGAGAGAGAGAGAGAGAGAGAGAGAGAGAGAGAAAGAGAGAGAGAGAGAGGTGGGGGGCGGGCTATGAGCCATAGCAAGGAAGAAAAGTTCAAAACAGAACATTTTATGGACTTGTAGTTTACAAATCAAGGAACATGGAGCTGGTCAAAGTTGGGGTGAGAGAATAGTAATCACATGTTGTGTATGGCTGTGTTGGAGTCTCAAAGACAAAACAAGCTAGAAGCCAGCGTGAGTAAGTATTGGCTGAGCTCTGTACCTTCTGTGGTGTAAGACACAGCACATTGTTAGTAGGAATGGAATGTTTGAGGCCAAAAGAACAAAAGATGGTAGAGTCCTGGGAGCCTTGGCTGAGGCTGTTTCAAGTTCAGGTGTGGAGGGAATGATACTGAGTCGGGTCTATGTTGAAGGCTGAGCTTGCTATTCCTTCACTACATGATGGTAGAAAGATTCCTGCTGTCCCCCAGCTGCTGTCTGCAGAAAGGGACTAGTAACCTTTACCCCTCATGGTTACTGAAGGAACTGTAACCGTTGGTTGTTCTTGTACGTAGCATATCAGTAGAGTGCCTATTAGACATTTAGGCAAGTTAGGCACTGTCCTAAAATATAACAACACCAAGTGCTACCAATTCAGTCTTTATAATACCCTGGCCATAGAAAGAATCACCACTCCAACTAACACACAGACATCATAAGCAAGTCCCTGGAGCGCAAACAGGTACACTCACTCAGTACTCTTGCTTACTATGCGGTGTGGCCCCCAAAACAGTGCTCTGTGGGTGGAGTGTCAGGATAGGTGAATAGAGAGAGCCCCACCTGCCACTCAAAAGTATGAATCAGAGCCAGACAGACCTGACGCAATATAATCTAGCAATGACTTAATTTGTGATACTTGTGTTCAACCAAGGGTCCCTTGTTTCGAGAATAACAAGCAAGGGTTTCTAGAGTAGTGGCGCCAGTGGAGGTACACAAATGGCCCACCGCTGTGCTGCACCTAAGGAATTCCCACTGGTCTTTCCACCCACTACCAAACCCTCAGGTTCCCTCTACCAAACCTTGGCCCTCAAAGAAAAGGCAGACAATCTCAATGCAGAGCCACTATGGAAATTGCAAAGCCCTGAGGAGGGAAAGGATCATGAATCCCACAGGCTGCTCACCAGTTCATCTGCATCCAAAAATAGGCCATCGTCTGCGTTAATCCAAAATATAAAGGGAACAACAACAGAGCAAATTGTTTATTTGGTGTCTTGTTTGTTCCTTGCTTCTCCCTTGTCCTCATCTTGAGAGAGGGTCACTTGGCGTGTTTGTTAGTTATGTACAGGGTGTTGGCCCTGGACTTTACATCCACATATGTGCTCTTTATGCATCAGCCTGCCCAAACATGTGTGCACTGAGCCTAGACAGGAGCACATCAGTGTGTGACTGAACAATCAAAGCTGCCCTGGAGCTGCAGCTACTCAGCCAACAGCTCAGAGGTGTCAGGACCACTGCTTTAGCTCAGGCGGCAGTTTTCACACAATTCTTTCGATATTTTGGTGCACTTTCCCCTTATTTTACACAAATAGACATAGCCAATTGTCACAGAACAAATAAAATACATCTGTAGAAATGGATCGTAGGGAGAAAAACCAAACAGACAAGATGGAATTGAGAATCTCAGAGTTCTTAGATCCTATCCCAGATGGGAGGTTGATTATTCAACTTTTTTGGGTGCATTCGAGGATACCTTCTGCAGAAGGTTTTGTCTGCGGTGCTAAAAATGGACCTATGCCTTCCCATCAACAAGGAGACAGCCTCAGGGAAGTGAAATGATTTGCCCATTGTTTACAAAGTTGTTCTGAGCTCTGGTCACCAAATCCCTGACCACCATTGCTGGAAAGATAGGAAGGAAGAAATGGCCTAGAAAGCCTTGTAGGCAAGTGGCATCCCTTACAGAGGAGAAAATAGGCATCCAAACTGTAACCTGAACCATCCTGGCAGGGTCACCTGTCCACCTGTTCCCTGTGTGAGCTGGTCACAGCATCCGAGAAGCTGCTCTGAGACTCTCCCTGGCACCTTAAAGCCTCATTGGCCTCGTCCCTTCAGATGCAAGGACTATAGCAGCCAGGCCACTGATGCTATCTATCACAAGCAGCAAAGTCGGAGGTGTTGAGTGCTCATCAACCATGACACACACAGCAGGTGTCAATACAGGGCTTCTGCTCTCTGGCTTTAACTGTTGCCTTCACCACATGCCCTGTTTGGCTGAGGCTGGGTTTCGGGCTTTGAACATCTCTCCAGGGACAGACAGGAACTTCCCGGCTCTTGTAAGAGTCTGCTACATGGGGGTCAAGTTAGTTTCTAAGCAATAAACGTCTCCCATCCTCCTCTGGGTAACCCACAAAGTGTGTGCACACACACACACACACACACACATTCACAGAGGGGGGACTCACACCCTCCTCCCATCCTTGAAGGGGAGGCCAGTGTCTTCTAGATGAAGCCGAGACCCATGGAACACCAGGGTTGCATGTGCTCCCTCTGCTCTGGTGGACCTCTGCACTTCCTGGCTCCTGTAGGGTTAGCCAAGCCCAGTCACAAGGAAAGTTGTCACACCACCTCCCGAATGACTGGTCTGTAGCCGGACTCAATGGAGGACCTGTGCACTCCCTAAAGCCCTTGAAATCCAGCTTTTCATGGAATGTAAGCAGTGGGTCATTTCATTACAGGAGCTGGGCTTCCTGTCAGAGGCTTTGAGTAATCAACTTTGCTAGATCAGCAGACATGTTTTTCCAGGCAGTTCACATTTGGTGGCTGACTAGATTGAAGACATGAGTGTGGTCACCTGGACAGGCGCAGGAGATCTCTCAAGTCCAGGGAAGGTTCAAGAACCTGCTTCTTACTGACTTGTCATTGAGCCTGGGAGATGGGGAGGTTAGGGAACGCTGAGACCCAGCTACTTAGTTCTATCTAAAAAACTATCCTTTTCCCCAGGCCCTAAGTACCACTGTTGGTAGGCAAAGTGCTAAGATGTTCTTTTAACTTTTCTCCTTGTACAAGAGAATATATTCACTATGGTGCTCATGGGATATAGAAAGTTATATAAGAGAAAAATAAAAGTCATATGAAATCCTATAGCCCAAAGTAAACAATATTAACATTCTAGAAGTATCTTTTGGAAGACACAGCTTTGCATTAATGCTCACACACACACAACTTTTTAAAATGTTTTTGAATTTTAAAAATTATCCTCACATCTTTATTTTGTTGTTGTTGTTTGGTTGTGGTTTTTCCCTTTAGTCTGCACCTTTCCCCCATCAATAATCAAGATAAGGAAAAAAGCATTGTGTATTCATTTTGCTGTCTGGATTTGGGGTTTTCCCCACATTTGCTAAGATTCTTAACCAAAGAACAAAATTGGCCATGATTAATCTCTACACAAGATTTCCAGTGTTACTGGGCATCTATGGTTGGCCTTCAATGCCTGCCTGTCTGTCTGTTGGTTTGTCCTCTGCATATAGCGTCTCATCCAGAAAACTCCAGCTGCACAGCACCTTATCAGACGTGATCACCGGAGAAACCCTGCCTCGGAAAACCAAACAAAAATAAAAGAAAATAGACATGCTTATATAAAACTCACTGTTGACAGAGGGGCCTCTGGGCCCACGGAGGAAGGGGAACTTTCGAATGACATAGTAGCCCACTGACAAAATAAGACTAAAACCCAGATCACCAGACCTGGAGTCAGACTCCTGCCCCTGAAAAAATGGGACCCATGCCAGGTGATGTCTAGGTCCTAAACACGGTCGTTTTCCCTCTCTGGGTCACTGTGAAAAAGATGGATGCCAGCTTAGCTCTTTTGGCCTGTTCTCCCATGCTCTGACGTGGAAAGCTGCACTGTCACATACTCCTAACCAGAAGAGGGCTAGGTACAGGGACCGAAGGCCTTAAGGTCTCTTGTCACTGTCTGCCATGTGTTCTCCTGCAGGATGGGACTGCTGAGTAGCAAGAGGCAGGTTGGTGAGAAGGGGAAGGGCTGGAGCCCTGTGAAGGTCCACGCCCACAGCAAGGCTCCTCCGCCCCTGCCACCCCTGGTAAGTGATCAGCCTCTTCCAGGAAAGATCTAAGGCACAAGGCACTCCCTGAACCAGTGCTTTGGGGCTCCTGTGTCTAGATGACTATTTCATCTCATTTCCTGCTTGGTTACAAATCCATTAGTTTGGGGCAACAGGAATCATGCCTGCACCTATGTCCTGTCCAAACTGTTACTGTGGGCATTACCAAGATCCCAACAGAGACCTGATGGGAGCAAAGGCTGCTGGTACTCTTTCATAGATGAACCCTGGTCTCTCTTCTAGCTGTTTATCCCAGTGTCACACAAGACTCTGCATACAATGAGATGTTTATTGAGTGAGTGAGTGAATGAATGAATGAGAATAAGGGCAAATTCAAACTTATGTCATTATTTCCCGGAAGTGACATACTAACAAATAAAAGCCTAGAACTTACCTTTTAAGAGCTGTGTAATGCATACTGACTTTAGAAAGATGACAATTCCTTACTATTTCACCTGCCAGAGGCACTTGGAGTCATCTCTCCTGAGCTCCTGTCCCGAGACCCTTTCTTCATCTACTTAGCTCATGGTTGTAGGTTGCCGTCCGGCGTGACCAAGTCAGAGCAGCAGGAGTTTGAGACAGCTGATCTTACTGTACCTGCCTTAGTTACAGTAACAAAACACTGCGACCGGGGCATCTCAGAGAAGGTTTATTTAGGCTTCAGTTGCAGGGGGGATAGGAGTCCGTGGGTCCAGCACAGAGTGTGTGAGGTTTAACCAAACCGTGAATGGTAGATGTAGCTGATTATTTCACTGTTCCACCACGGATCATAGGGCTGTTGCCATGATGAAAAATGCTTTGTGTGACTATTATTATCTCCTTGTGCTATGGCCTGGCACACATGTGCAGAAGTCTACCCATGGGGGAGACACCCTGTGAATATTTATTGAGTTTTAGGGAAACACAATTTATAAAAAAAATTTTTTTTTTTACCAATAAATTCCTGTCTTCAACTTCTTCTTTACTGGTAGAGTTAGATTTTAAACTGAGGTGACAGAGTTTTATCCCCTTTGAAGCCGGGAAACCTCCATACATGGTCAAGGCAAGGATGGTAGGTGGCCTGGGGTGACCATGGTGCTCCAAGGAGTTGATGCAGTGCATACAGAATTTATCTAAGAACCCCTGTGTGGTGGCCACCCTCCTCCCTCAGAGTGGGTCCCCACAGGTAACCTCCAGGGTCCTCTAGTCTACCCTTGCTACAGAATAGTCACTAACTCGGTGTATTTCTGCCCAAGGTTGTCTTCAACCACCTTGCTCCTCCATCTCCTAACCAGCATCCAGACCGAGGTAAGACTGGGCATCAGAGCATCTCTCTAGGCCACGTCATGTGTTAGAGCCAGAGCAGTTGGGATGGGCCTTGTAGGGCAAGAAAGGAGTGGGGGAAGCGAGGCTCTTAAAAAAAAACATTCTGCAAGGGCTGGAGAGTGGCTCAGAGGTTAAGGGCACTGACTGCTCCTCCAAAGGTCCTGAGTTCAATTCCCAGCAACCATATGCTGGCTTGTAACCATCTATAATGTGACCTGATGCCCTCTTCTGACCTGCAGGTGTACATGTAGGCAGAACACTGTATGCATAATAAATAAATAAATAAATAAACAAATATTTAAAAAAATATTCTGCAAGCTGTAAAGGAGAACAAAGGAAAGACTTACAGGAGTGTACCTGGCACTATGGAGGCCTGGTGTGGAGACTCTAGCTCCCAAACTCAAGGGGCAGCAGGGCTGTTGGGTCCTTTCTTCTTAGCATGAGGTCTGGTCTGAGTGGAGGACACCTCCTGCCTCTTTCCGTCTATGTTCAGCCTCCCTCAGAACCTTCTCGCCACCAGTGCTACCTTCTTCATCCCAGACTCCATTCTGCGATAGCAGGACTATGCCAGGCACATCATGAATGAGCCTCCTCTTGGGCCACAACTCCGGCTTTGTTCCCTGGATGGTGCCTCACTCAGAGCTGGCTTCCATAGCATCCCCACCCCCATCCGTATAAGCTAGTCCTTTACTAGCTTACTCACAGGAAGTGTGGAGCACGCAGCACACACACTATTGTATTGCAGGACTGAGGGGTGGGTGTCACAGTGGATAACACACCTCTTCTGTCCTGGGAGAGCTCAGTCTGTCACCTTTATGAGCAGTGTGCTGGAACTGGTAAGTGTTGTCATCCAATGTCCTTTACCCAGCTAAGGACACCATATTTCCCAGCAGATAGTGATCCTTCACTTTCTAGCAGCGGGTGTTTCCATCTTTAGAATGGAGGCTCAAGGGAAAGAGCTAGATGACAGCCTTTGGAGCAAGAGTTTGAGTCTTAACCCTGCAAGGGACTCCTATCATCCATGCCAAACCTCCACCTACGAAGGGAGCCTTACCCACCCAGCCTCAGGCTATACCACCCAACAGTGACAGTGTTAGACCATCTGCAAGCTACAAGTCTCCAAGAGATTCTGCCATGTATTTAGGGAGTCCTGATGTCAAGTAGTGATCAAGGTATCCACCATGTTCCTGAGCCTTCTGCTGCCTCGGGACCACCATTATGTCAACATCCCTCCAAGAGATGCTCAGGTGCTGGAAGCCAGAGGTGGCACCAGGAAGCTCTGAACACCAACACCATAGATAGGGCAGGGCTAGAGTGGTCACATGACCTTTGAGATAACAGCTGGGAAGGGATGCTGAAGGATGCTTCAGAGGCATGTTGGATGCAGAATTAGCTACTGGCTCCCAGGCTTGGGCCTGTAATCCTCTGAGGACTGGCAATGTCTGTCTCCATGTAGCTGCCCTCCCAAATCTCCGTCTGGGCCTTAGGTCTGAAGGGAAGATGAGCTAGGCGATGAGAGTCAGCCTACTCCTAGAGTGGCCATGGGTCTGGGTGTCACTTCCTGAGAATTCCATCTTCACTGTAGAAAGTTGATAACATGGCTTCCCCGTCACTAATCCTCTTAGGAGCTGGAGGATGTCTTGCACTGCACAGTCCCCCAGACCTCCACTTCTGTTGTGGACCCCAGTGGTAGCCATCTCTTCCTTGTTCTTTCCAGAGGAGCATTTCGTGGTTGCCCTGTTTGACTATGCTGCTGTGAATGACAGGGACCTGCAGGTGCTGAAGGGAGAGAAACTCCAGGTCTTGAAGAGGTAACTTTCTAATGTCCCCTGTCAGCAAGGACCACCATTGTCCACCTCCCTAGTTTACCCACCACATCCTGAGGGCACCTCTTGAGGGTCTTCTCTACTGCCATGTCCCTCTCTTGCCCCCCCACCAGCATTTTCTTAAGCTTGAGCCATTGTCATCCCTTCAAGTCTTTCTGAAAAAGTGGTTTCTATTCCAGCTTTCTGGATGCTGTTAAAACCTAACAGGAAGCCTGAGTGACCCCCACAGTTACCCCACTTTGGTTTCTTTCCTGTGTCCTCTATCAGAACACCCTCTAGTGTCCACTTGTGTTCTCCCAGCCCCTCAGGCCTACACCCTGGAACCCCAAGGCCCGGCTTTGCTCCTAGAGCTCTGTGGTGGGTTTAAGCTGAATTCATATAAATGCCCTGACCTTTGACCCTACATAGGTTTCCAGTTCCTCCCTTGTCAGCAGCCCTCCTGCATTGTTTTCTTAGCCAGTTCCAACTTGCTCCATAAATTTCAGACTTGTCCCATCCATTAAGACAGGGGTGCTTAGTAGATAGAAGACATGGCCCCCAGGCTAGTCAGGCTGTCCAGACAAATCTTCCCATTCTCCTCTGCTCCATGGCCCCTTCTGCCAACCACATGCTCAGCACAGGGTCTAAGCCCCTCCCACAGCACCTCCTCACTAGGCTGGCTGTCTTTGCCATCCTGTCTCCTACCAAACTTGGATCTGTTGTGGGGTGCTGGGAGCTGCCCAAAGCATCTTGTGTGACCTTCTGTCATATTTCTGTCCCCCCCCCCCCCACATCTGCCTAGCACTGGAGACTGGTGGCTGGCCAGGTCACTCGTCACAGGAAGAGAAGGCTACGTGCCCAGCAACTTTGTGGCCCCAGTGGAGACCCTGGAAGTAGAAAAGTAGGTGGATAAGTTACCTCAGACCAGAGGTGTCATGGCTGCTTTAGCCACTCCGTGCATGGCAGGATTAGGAAGTAAGCTTAATAGTGGTTGTCGGTGACAGATTGGGAATTGGAGGATCTAAACATCATCTACCCCTCTGAGTGACTCCAAGGGAGTCTGTCTGTTTTTCCTTCTAAGAGAAGAGACACCTGCTTCCTAGCTTCTCTGGGTGAGACTATCCCCAGTGTCTGGTCCACTCCAGAATCTATAGCAAGGTTCGATGACCTGCAACCACTCCCCACCACCAACAGAGACAGACCCTGGGGCTCAGTCCCCACAGGGCTTCTTCCTCATCTCCATCACCAGCTTTCACACACCAGGAAGGTTCATCTACCCAGGCCATTCACCTACTCCCTCATATGGTGGAGAGACTTGGGCATGCCTCACCTCACGGTGGTGACACTTGCCTCCTTCCTTTCTCATTCACCTTGGGCCCTGGGTTTTTCCCCAGAACCATGTTGAATTAGTGATTTCTTTAGCTACTACTTTAAAAAAATACAGTTTAAGGAAGGATTGATTCCTTTTGGCTCGCAGTTTGAGAGAGTACAGTCCTTTGTGGTGAGAAAGATAGTCTGGTTCACAACTGGGTACCTTTTCCATCTCCGTGGACCAGCTAGAGCTCCATCAGGGAAGCTGAGTTGGCTTGTCACCGCAAGTGCCACTCCCATGGCCTCCAATTAGACCTCCTATCTCAACGGCTCCCCAACCTCCCAAAACACCACCACTAGCTGGAGACCACATACAAGCCTGTAGGGAACATTTTAGATCTCACCACCACAAGTGCCAGAAAGCCCCACTCTAAAGACAGGTAACTCAGAAAGAATCCAGACCCAGGAAGTCTCTGGCAGTGGCATTATTCACCCAATGGCAAATGGCAAACTCATGACAACATCTGGACAGGAGGAGCATGGTGGATCAGGTATGACTTTGCAGACCAAACACTAATAGAGGTCACCTAGCCTATGTTCTCATTTCATTCAGGGAGAACGTGAGCCTAGAAGTTGATGGGAGATGGGATGGAATGGGGTTGCAGGGACTTAGGGGGCATCTAACTGAAAGGGATGTGAAGAAACATCTCGCGGTTGGCTTAGGGGGTGTTAGCAACTCTGAGGCTCACCCACTCTTGCTGTTTTCCAGATGGTTCTTCAGGACCATCAGTCGGAAGGATGCTGAGAGGCAGTTGCTGGCTCCGATGAACAAGGCCGGTTCCTTCCTCATCAGAGAGAGTGAGAGCAATAAAGGTGTGTGGTCCTGGGATGCTCCCACTGAGGCCTCAGTCTGGAGTGGAAGGGATGCCCAATGGCTTCTGCCCCATGTCTCTGCCTGGAAGCTGGCTCTGAGGCTGTCCACACCAGCTGTTCTCTTGGCCCCAAGACTGACACCATTGGGACCTGGATGACAGGGGTAGTGGAACGCCCCTATGCTAAGGTGGTCACAAACTAGTGAACTGAGGCAGGTGGGGGCTGAGAAAGAAAAGGTACCATATAGCCCTCAGTCCCCAGGCATGGTTTGGAATCAGAGTCGAGAAGCTCAAAGAATCTTCAAAAAAATCATCTCAGTCAGAGGCTGGCAGGTCACAGGAGGTTGGGGCGTGGCCTGTGTCCAGGTGTAGATGGAGCATCTACCAGGGAAGTAGGTCAGAGGCAACCTGAGACTCAGGTTCAAATCTGTCTACAACTGAGTCGGCTGCCGCCACCAGCTGCACATCACTGCTTCCCCTCCCCTCCCTCTTCTCTACCATTTTCTAAATAACATTCTTCGCCCCCCCCCACCTTTGTGTCTTTTTTTTTTTTTTTTTTTTTTTTTTTTGGAGAGAGGGAGTCTTTCTAGGCAGACCAGGCCGACCTTAACCTTCTAACGTTGCGTTTGACTCTGCTCACAGCTAGGATCTCAGGCATGTGCCGCCACATGCGGTTGACATTCCTTCATAATGTCTTTTGTTTTGTTTTGTTTTGTAGACAGGCCTCACTTGTTTTTGTGCTTCTGGGAATCGAAACCAGAACCCTAAATGCTAGTCAAGCCCTCTACCAACTGATCTGCACCCCAGCTCCTCTGCACCCCAGCCTCCTCTGCACCCCAGGTCCTCCTTAATGTCCTCTTTACTATAAAACATGAAGCATGTATAATGCATGCAAAAATGTGAGTAATAATCACTTATGCAGACTGAGAAGCCCATGTAACCGGAACGAGAAGGTGGAGTGTAGAGGAGGGAGGCAGGTGTAGAGGAGGCAGGTGTAGAGGAGGCGGGTGTAAAGGAGGCGGGTGTAGAGGAGGTGGGTGTAGAGGAGGCGGGTGTAGAGGAGGCGGGTGTAGAGGAGGCGGGTGTAGAGGAGGAGGGTGTAGAGGAGGAGGGTGTAGAGGAGGCGGGTGTAGAGGAGGAGGGTGTAGAGGAGGCGGGTGTAGAGGAGGAGGGTGTAGAGGAGGCGGGTGTAGAGGAGGCGGGTGTAGAGGAGGAGGGTGTAGAGGAGGCGGGTGTAGAGGAGGAGGGTGTAGAGGAGGAGGGTGTAGAGGAGGAGGGTGTAGAGGAGGCAGGTGTAGAGGAGGAGGGTGTAGAGGAGGAGGGTGTAGAGGAGGCAGGTGTAGAGGAGGAGGGTGTAGAGGAGGCGGGTGTAGAGGAGGAGGGTGTAGAGGAGGAGGGTGTAGAGGAGGCAGGTGTAGAGGAGGAGGGTGTAGAGGAGGCGGGTGTAGAGGAGGCAGGTGTAGAGGTGGAGGGTGTAGAGGAGGCAGGTGTAGAGGAGGAGGGTGTAGAGGAGGCGGGTATAGAGGAGGTGGGTGTAGAGGAGGCGGGTGTAGAGGAGGCGGGTGTAGAGGAGGAGGGTGTAGAGGAGGCGGGTGTAGAGGAGGAGGGTGTAGAGGAGGCAGGTGTAGAGGAGGCGGGTGTAGAGGAGGCGGGTGTAGAGGAGGCAGGTGTAGAGGAGGCGGGTGTAGAGGAGGAGGGTGTAGAGGAGGAGGGTGTAGAGGAGGCAGGTGTAGAGGAGGCGGGTGTAGAGGAGGCGGGTGTAGAGGAGGCGGGTGTAGAGGAGGCGGGTGTAGAGGAGGCGGGTGTAGAGGAGGAGGGTGTAGAGGAGGAGGGTGTAGAGGAGGAGGGTGTAGAGGAGAAGGGTGTAGAGGAGGAGGGTGTAGAGGAGGCAGGTGTAGAGGAGGAGGGTGTAGAGGAGGCGGGTGTAGAGGAGAAGGGTGTAGAGGAGAAGGGTGTAGAGGAGGCAGGTGTAGAGAGGAGGGTGTAGAGGAGGGGTGTGAGGAGGTGGGTGTAGGGAGGAGGTGTAGAGGCGGCAGTGTAGAGGGGCGGGTAGCGGAGGCAGGTGTAGCGGAGGCGGGTGGGGGCGGGTGTAGGAGGGCGGTGTAGGAGGCGGTGTAGAGGAGGCGGGTGTAGAGGAGGCGGGTGTAGAGAGGGGGGTAGAGGAGGAGGGTGTAGAGGAGGCGGGTGTAGAGGAGGAGGGTGTAGAGGAGGCGGGTGTAGAGGAGGCGGGTGTAGAGGAGGAGGGTGTAGAGGAGGCTGGTGTAGAGGAGGAGGGTGTAGAGGAACCCCTCACTCCTCCCCTGGCTTCTTCCCTGTGAGGCCATCGGCTTGTCTAGAAGCTCTTTCTTCTTTTCTTTGGTTAACTTCAACTGCTTTTTAGCCTTCCACAGTACTGTCTCCCTTTTGCTATTTCTCACCCAACACTACTGCGGAATGTCCCCACATGCACACTCACGCTCCTCATTAAGTCCAAAGCAGGGTCCCACCCTGCGCTGCGAAGCCAAAGCCTTTATATGTGAGCCAAGCAAAAAGCTGCTCGAGAAGGCCGTGTGGCCCCTGGGCCACCCCTTGGCTTGTCAGGCAGCTGCTTATTGGTATCCGTGTGAGGACCACTAATGTGCTACCTGGAAGGTAGATGATAGCTAATCAGGGCTAAGGAATGTGTGAAGAAAGGATTCAGTGGGAGAGGGAAAGAGACGAGAGAGGGTAATGGGGTGTGTGTGAAAATGACTGTGATTCATTATACAATGTCAAAAGTGTCAAAATAATACAATTTTTAAAATGGTAGACCTAGAGAGATGGCTCAGTGATTAAGAGCACTTGCTGCTCTTCTACCCACATGGCAGCTCACAAATGTCTGTAATTTCAATCCCAAAGAGATCTTCTTCTTCTTCTTCTTCTTCTTCTTCTTCTTCTTCTTCTTCTTCTTCTTCTTCTTCTTCTTCTTCTTCTTCTTCTTCTTCCTCTTCCTCTTCCTCTTCCTCTTCTTCCTCCTTCTCCTGCCTCTGGGCCTTGTGTACAGGTGGTGCACAAGCATACCTGCTATCAAAACATTCAAATACATACAATAAAAAAAGTGTTTAAACACACATACTAAGCCAAGTATGGTAGTGCAACCCTGTAATCCCAGAACTTGGGGTGAAGAGGCAGATGGATCTCTGAGTTTGAGGCCAGTCTGTTCTACAGAGCAAGTTCCAGGACAGCCAGGGCTACACAGAGAATCCCTGCTCCAAAATAGACAGACAGACAGACAGACAGACAGAGAGAATCCTTACATCTCCATATACCCAGGGAATTCCAGACACTTCCTAAAGCAGCAAGTCCCAGGTCCCATGGACATGGGGCTGAGAGTATTGGGGTACTCTTTAAGAATACCCGGTTACCATAAGGTTGGCAGGACCTTGGAGGGCTTCAAGCTTTGGGAGCTGAATCTACTGGAGGTGAGGAATATTTTGGCCCCTACACAGGTTCAGCATTCCGGCAAGAAAAGGACTTGTCGTCACTGCGGTGGCGTGAGGATGATAAACTCAATAGTACCAGCTCTGGGCCCTTAGAGACGGGACAATGAGAAGGGTGGCTTGGGGGGAGTCTGCAGTATCCAGTATGGCCAAGATCCAAACAAGCTCAAGGTGCGCTGGACAGGATTTCTGCCTCTTGGCATCTTTTTGCAAGTAGGTTGTGAGAGACAGATTGGCATAGCAAGACTCAAGAGGAGAAAAGTCTTGAGATGAGGGCAGCTGTGACAGGAAAGCACCCGCAATAGCAAGGTCCTTCTGCAGAGAGGTGTCCATGTCTGACCCCTCATGGCAGAGGGTGGGACTGTTCCTCAAAAGGGGTGTCCATAGGGAAGGGTTGGGCGCCTCCCTGGTGCTTCCCAAGCCTCCCGCTAACTCTCCACTCAACGTCCTCCTTTCACAAATAAAGAGTTTGAAAATGGGAGATTCTGTGGCAGCCACAGGGCTGGACAGAGGCATTTCACAAAGGGTCAAGGAAAGAAGTTACCTAGCAGGAAATTCTTCCTTCCTCTGTGTTAACCCCTTGCCACCTGCTTCCTTGTCTATAAGAAAATGTCCACACAGACTATAAAACACAGCGTGAGTTTGGAAAAAAAAAAAGAAAACACTTCTGGGGAGTGGCCAGCTAGGCTTCTGGGAAGAGCATGGGACTGGAGGCCCTGACTGGCCATTTCTCTGGGGAAGCCATCATCCCTCAAGTCAAAGATATGAAAGTGCCAAGTCCTTTGGCGGCCCTCCATTTCTCAGTATTCCAGGCAACCCCAAAAGAGGACCCATGCAGAACTGAGAAATGATCCTGTCTGTTCTAGACTCCCTGATTCCCTGGCAGCTTAGGGACTTGAGGGAAAGTCCGGGTTAGACAGCTGACAGGGAATGTTCTGGGAGAGCAGAAATAAGACAAAGGGAAAGGAAAATTGTGTTGAAATGGCTGAGGATGGAATATGGAATCTGGGAAGACTTCTTTTTCTCCCAGGAACCCCACCTCTAGCTCTGGGTTTTCATTACTGTGCCTCACTTCTCATGTATCTGTTAACCCTCTAGGTGCCTTTTCCCTATCTGTGAAGGATGTCACCACCCAGGGGGAGGTGGTCAAGCACTATAAGATCCGCTCACTGGACAACGGTGGCTATTACATCTCTCCTCGGATCACCTTCCCCACCCTCCAGGCCCTGGTGCAGCACTATTCTAGTAAGAGGCCTTGGGGAAATTCCTGGGGTCTCTGTTATATGATCGTAAACGGTATAAATCAACTAGGTGGCTAGGTGGGGGGGGGGTCCTCCAAGTCAGACTTAAGGAATTGCCCATTTTCAGCCTAATGACGTCAAGGTCAGTAGCCTAATGCGTGGTGTGGGATTGCTTGGAATGAAGCAAGGACCTGCAGTCTTGGAGAGTGCATATCCAAGACTTCAAGTCCTGCCTGCCACAGGGGGAGAGAGGAGACAGGTAACACAGTTGGGGACAGTGTGGTTCCTAAGGGAAGTCTGCCTTGGTGACCTCCGGCCCCTCTCTTCTTCCCTGAAACAGAGAAAGGGGATGGTTTGTGTCAGAGGTTGACCCTACCCTGTGTGCAACCAGCCCCGAAGAACCTCTGGGCCCAAGATGAGTGGGAAATCCCCAGGCACTCTCTCAAGCTAGTCCGGAAACTTGGGGCTGGGCAGTTTGGTGAAGTCTGGATGGGTGAGTGTGGCATCCCCAAGTTCCCTCTTTTGACTCTCTGCTCTGAGCCTGAAGTGGCCACGGGAGGCAGGGAGCTCCACCTGGGCAGCATATCCCCTTTCCTGAGATGCCTGTGAGGGACAGAGGCAGAGCTATGTACCTTTACAGCTAATAAAGCCCAGATGCCAAGGAACTCACATCATTACTCTATCTTCCTTGTAGTAAAGAGAACTATCTGAGC